>NW_020174645.1:2739636-2748576 GCF_003031525.2 Neophocaena asiaeorientalis asiaeorientalis | reverse complement strand
GGGAGCCCAGGAGACTTTTTTTTTTTTTTTTTGCGGTACGCGGGCCTCTCACTGTTGTGGCCTTTCCCGTTGCGGAGCACCGGCTCCGGACGTGCAGGCTCAGCGGCCATGGCTCACGGGCCAAGCTGCTCCGCAGCATGTGGGATCTTCCCGGACCGGGGCACGAACCCGTGTCCCCTGCATCGGCAGGCGGACTCTCAACCACTGCTGGAACCTCCTTTTGATTCTTAAATCAGGTTGTGTAAACATTCAGTCTATCCCCCATAGTCCATCCGCTACCTCTCCCCCTGGCCTTTCTGTTTCTTCCTTAGTTCTGTGCCCCTATTTTAATCTCGCCATCAAATACTCCATTCCTTTCTATTTTATATTGGTGATAATGCATTTCCAACAGTCTTTAGAACTGTGGTTATATGTGGGTAGATACCCTGCATAGATGTCTATACAGCAGAGTGCAGAGTCTGGAGCCACATGACATAGATTCAAATCCTGGTTCTACTACACTTTCCGTGACCTTGGGCTAGTTGTTTCATCTGTCCAAGCCTTTATTTATTTATTTATTTTTAATTTATTTTTTAAATTTTTGGCTGTGCTGGGTCTTCGTTGCTGCATGCGGGGGCTACTCTTCGTTGCGGTGCATGGGCTTCTCACTGTGGTGGCTTCTCTTGTTGCGGAGCACGGGCTCTAGGTGCACGGGCTTCTGTAGTTGTGGCTCACAGGCTCAGTGGTTGTGACTCACGGGCTCCAGAGCACAGGCTCAGTAGTTGTGGTGCACGGACTTAGTTCCTCCGCGGCATGTGGGATCTTCCCGGACCAGGGCTCAAACCTGTGTACCCTGCGTTGGCAGGCGGATTGTTAACCACTGAGCCACCAGGGAGGTCCTCTCCCTTTTTATTTTATTTTTATTTTATATTGCAATATAGTTGATTTACAATGTTGTGTTAGTTTCAGATGTACAGCAAAGTGATTCAGTTATACATATATATCTATTCTTTTTCAGATTCTTTTCCCATATAGATTATTACAGAATATTGAGTGTGTGTGTGTATATATATATATATATATATATATATATATATACACATATATATAGCCCTGTGCTATGCAGTAGGTCCTTGCCATGGTTTCTTAATCTTTTCAAAATACTCATTCTATGCAATGGAAGGGTCCTTTGGTTTGTTTTAGGGCCAATATGCGATTTTTCTAAAGTTCCCAAGTTTTTTCAGATCATCTTTTCTTTACAGCAACCAGGAAGGTAGAGAACTGAATTTGCTGAATGATTCTCAGGCACCCGGTTTTTAAAGTGATGGAAACAGCAATCCTCTAGGATATAACTGATTTTTTCTCCATTTCACAGTAAGAGACCAAGGCTCTGGAAGTTTACATGCCCAGATCATTCATGAACTAAACAAGTAAAATGAGGTTTGAGTCCCATTCATCCCACTCCAGGGTCTGTGCTTTGTCAGCTATGAGAAAGCATGATGATAAGCATTAAAGAAACACTTAACGAACTTCATGGATGTTTTAATTGGCTGCTGCGTTAGTGGGAGGACGCCCTGAAACATGACTGAACTCCCATTTCTTCATGAATGCTGAAAGGTTAAAGTGAACGTACTAAGATCAGTCAGGGGCTTTGACCCTCTGGGGAAGCGTTTGGAAGCAAACACTTCCACGTGGAGCCAGACGGATGTCAAGCATCTCATTCCACTGTGTGCAGAAGATGAAATGAGTAGCAAAACGAAACAACGCAAAGGCAAAATGAAATGGGATGCGTTTAGAGGGGGGCTTTCTCTATAAAGAAGGCGTCCCTTGAGTTGAATCAATACAAGGCTACTCGCTTTCTGCATTGTAATGGGTTCATTAAAAAATCAGTGGCCTCACCGATCGATAAAGTTTTGGGGAGACACAGGCCTGTCTGACAGCACAGAGGCTGCAAATTGCAGAACAGTGGACGTCTACTCTCCAGGAAGAAGGAGTTCTTTCAAGTCAAATCAATAAGCCCACCTCTCCAGCCTACATAAACTGGAACGTTGATGGAGTTGTCTAAAAAACCAAGGCTAATAAGTCCTGTTTTTATTTGTTTAACTTCAGAGGTCAAGATCGTGGGGGAACCTTGCCTGAAGAGAGCAAAATTAAGAAGGGAAGAAAAGTGTTTTTCACCTGCATGCCAGGGAAGGCCATGAGCAAATAGAAGTCAGTGACTATAACATGGAGATGCCCCCTATGTAGGATGCATGTTTCGGAGGTTGACTTGCAGATGTTACTTGGTAGGTTTGCTTCACAGGGTGGAGTGTAGCCTGCTGCCTCAGGGCGTGGCCTTCCCAAGTCCCAGGCATGAATGCACCAACTAGAATCCTTGTTATAAGCCTTGAGTTCTTACTAATTCAGGGTTTCTCAACCCTGCCATTTGCGGTCTGATAATCCTTTGTCGTGAGGGTCCATCCTGTGCATTATACAGTGTTTATCAGCATCCCTAACCTCTACCCGCTAGATGCCAGAGACGACCACTTGCCTGAGTTGTAACAACCAAAAATGCCTCCAGACATTGCTAAACGTCCCCTGGAAAGTCTTTTACCCTCGGGGTAAAACTGTCCCTGGGCGAGGGCTGAATTCGACTTGCAGAAAAAAAGGTGGAAAGGAGGATAATATCTTGGATCTCATAAAATCTCATAAACTAATCTTTAGAAGGTTGGGGGCTTCAGGATGATTGGAACCAGAGATGAAACTGTGACTGGACACTTGCTCCTGTTTCTTGTTTCTATGCATCCGTTTTATTTCTCCAGATAAGCTTCTTCACAAAATAGGGACCGTGGCCGTGAGTAGATTGAAGCTCATATCTGTGCAACTCTGTAATAAGGATGGAAAATAATCTTTTCCAACCAAGTTCAGTCCAAAAGCTCCTAAGAAGGGCTCTAGTCCAGTTTAGGTAACATAACTTACTGCAAGTCAGTTCCGGACCTGTCTGTGTTGGAAGGCAACTGAAGGACTCCAGATGGCTCATACAATCTCCTGTTGGGCAGGGGCCCTACTAAGGAGAAAGGAAGAAGCTTTTCTCATTCATTCATTCATCCATCCCTCCGTCAATCAATCATATACTTTGTGCCATTCACTGTCTTGAGCACTGAGGATATGAAGATGAAAGCTCACCTGTGTCCTGCCTCTGAAAGGTTTTCAGTGTGGTTTGTTAGATAGGCAGCTAAACTGGGACAAAGTGCTAGGTCATGTCAGCAGAGGATGGTAAGAAACTCTATTTCATGATTTGGGAAATGATTGAAAAGGGTCTGGAAGTAGATATAGGAGGTATGAGGGAGCAGACAGAATTTGATTAGGAAGACAGTGAGAAGTAAGGCGTTCTCATAGTTGAAAAAGCCGTGGCTCTTTTTTAATAAACGCTCAACGTGCTTGGGAAAATAGGGGAGGTATCAATTGTCTCAAAACTCCGATTGTAGGGGAAGTGTTGGAGATGATGTCGAAGGACAAGTGTTACCAAGGCTGTCCCCCCAGGATCCTACCCCTGCCCCTCCCTCGAATAGAAACCAATTCTCTTATCTAAGCGTCAGGAGGAAGCTGCAAAGAGAAAAAACAAGAACCAGTTAGAACCAATGATGTCCAAGATGGCAGAAGAGTTGACTTCCAGTGGACCTTGAGCCTCATTATAGGCTTATTGTAGTACATTAGCTAAATGACACACCCACAGGTGCCATGGCAGTTGACAATTGCCATGACAACAACCAGAAAGCTCAAACAGGGACTAAAAAGGAGAGTTGCATCAATTCCTAGTCCAAACCGTGCCCTTGTTCTTGGATAACTCGTGAATATTCTTCCCACTCTTTCCAAATCCCTCCCTTTTACCTTGACCCTCTTCTGTATATGGTGTCTGCCTGAATTGGCTTGAGGAGTTAATTGGTGAACTAGGTTCCTGCTTCTCCATTCTTTGGCCATTGAATAAAGCCTGTGCTGTTCCAGTCTCAATGTCGGTTTTGTTATATTGAATCAGATCGGAAAAAGAACCTCTCTGGCCAAGACAGGGGGTGTCCACCCAGGCTAGGACCCCAGTGTATGTCTGGTCGACCAATCTGTTAATAGAAGCATGAAGAGCATGCCCTCTGAGCCAAGGAGTTTGGGGTTTACTCTGTGATCAGAGAAGGGTCATTTTAGACAGTGGTCAATGGGTGAGAATTGTTGAAAATTAGCTTTGAAAATAATGAAATTGACAACAATGTAGCATGTGGATAGGATAGAGGAAAGGTTATTTCTAAAGTTCTCTTCCAAAGATCCAAACATTCTACTGGAATTCTTGTTTCCTTTAGAGCATTTACCCCTGGCTGGAATTTTTCTTTAACTTGTTTATTTGCTTTGTTCTGTCTTTTGCCCACAATAGAACGTGATCTCTATGGGTTCTCACAAGTCTCTGGGGTTCACTTCTGTATCTACGTCCAGCGCAGCATCTGGTATCTGCAGGGTGTTCAGTAAATATTCCCTGAGCTTGTTCGTTCATCCATCTATTTTTCATTTATTCAGTCATGCATATATCCAGTCATCTGTTCAATGCAACACTTAATGAATACCTACTCCAGTTGGTTCATGAAAAAAGAGTGTTCTTGGTGAATGTGGGGGTATTTGGAAGAAAATAATATCCAGGTTGATAAACAGAAACTGAGATGTTTCCACTGGTGCTTCTGTGTCTCCGTTTATTTATTTTTTAAAGATTTTTTTTGACGTGGACCGTTTTCAAAGTCTTTATTGAATTTGTTACAGTATTGCTTCTGTTTTATGTTTTGGTTTTCTGGCCCCGAGGCATGTGGGAACTTAGCTCCCCGACCAGGGATCGAACCCACACCCCTTGCATAGGAAGGCGAAGTCTTAACCACTGCACCTCCAGGGAAGTCCCTGTGTCTCAGTTTGGATTCTGCAAGTGGTTCCTTATGTAAAATAGGGCATCCTCCCCAGTGGAGAATTTTTCCTCTTGATGGACAACCCAAGGAAAGACCTTTCCAAAAGGTTTGTTGATGGATGGGTAGAGAAGTCTGGAATGTAACAGTTCATAGCTTCTGTGGAGAGTTTATTCTCAAAATCATGGCTGTCAAGGATTTAGAAATTGGAATACCCATACTGGTGGGAATGTAAAATGAAGCAGTTGCTTTGGGAAACAGTCTGACAGTTTCTCAAAATATTAAACATGGATTTCTCATATGACCCAGAATTCTCACTCCTAGGTATACATCCAAGAGAAATAAAAATATATGTCAACACAAAAACTTATACATGAATCTTCATAGCAACGTTATTCGTAATGTCAAAAAAAACCCCTAAATGTCCATTTTCTGCATAATTGGATAAACACATATGGTCTATCCATACAATTGACTATTATTCAGTCATTTAGAGGAATTACACACTGTTAGATGCTACCACATGGATGAGCTTTGAAAATCCGCTCAGTGCAAGAAGCCAGTCGTGAAAAGCCATATATTGTATAATTCCGTTTATATGAAATGTCCAGAAGAGAAAAGTCCACGGAAACAGAAGGTAGATTTGTGGTTGCCAGGGGCTGTAGGCGGGGAAGAAGAAATGAGCAGCGACTGCTAATGAGTAGGACGTTTCCTTTGGGGGTGATGAAAATATCCTAAAATTAGTTAGTCGTGACTATTACACAACTGTGAACCCAGAAAGCCACTAATTTGTACACTTTACAAGGTGAATTTTATGATATGTGAATTTTCTCTTAATCTTAAAAAAATCACAACTCAGTTCTCAGGGGCATGTAACCAGGTTATATGGGAGAAGGACTCAGAGAGACTCAACTCTAGGAACGCCGTGAGTCCACAGGGGAAGACAGTTTGTGCAAAGAACCATGTGGAGCAAGAGTACAAAGGGTTATTACCTTAAAAGAAAGATAGTGGAGAACTACTAGCACAGGGAACTCTACTCAATACTCTGTAATGACCTATATGGGGATAGATCCTAAAAAAGAGTATATATATATATATATATATATAATATATATATATATATATACTGATTCACTTGGCTGTACAGCAAAAAGTAACACAACATTGTAAATCAACTATACTCCAATAAAAAATTAATTTAAAAAAAACCTTAAAATTGTCAAAAAAAAAAGATAGTGGAATTTACGGAGAAATAAGGATACTAAATCATTTGTTAAACAACACTACTTTTGTGATGTTTGGCTCTTCTGCAATAGAGATGAAGACACCCATCACGGCTACTGAGAAAACATCTTGAATACTTTGTTGTTAGTTGGATTTGAAGACCTTCAGAACCTGTCAAGGAATTTAAACTTGAATTTATAGTAAAAATGGCTGAGACAAAACAAGTAGGCCACAGCTCCCTATAGCACCTGTGCAAGGAAGACATCACTAATTGATCCCCCGAGCGTGCCTTCCTAGAATCAATTCCTTCTCAGGACAGGGCTCCCCCAGGAGCCTGTGTGAGTTCATTTACATTCACAAATGTGATGAATCCTTTAATATTTATGTTAAAGTCTGTGGGAGCAGGAAAAATATTCAATAAGGATTGGAGCATGATGTCAAAGAGGTGCACTTTTGTGCCAGATGGTTTTATACATTGAAAATAAATACATGAATTAACCCACCTCAGTTTTTTTCTCCAGCCCTCAAAATCACACTGTCAAGGAAAGCATTATACCAAAGACCCTAAAACAGCAGCTCTTGAGGCAGATACAGTCCCAAGACTTGTTCTGTTTGACCAACATCATACTTTATTGTTTTCCTGGTGTTGATCAACATTGAAATATGATCGATTTCACCCCAAACCTAGTTTTTCTTTTTCTCTTGAAGAATCAGATGCTCTAGAAAGACACCACCAGCCTCTGCACAATGAAACAACTAGTTCTAGCTGCAGTGGCTGCCCCTCTTGAGTGAAATATGTTCATTCAAGTTTGGTCCTCAGTGTTCCCAATTATATTACACCAGACCTGATGCCATATTGTCTCTCTGAGCCGTGTGGGGTTTTTTTGTTTGTTTGTTTTTGTCATTGCTTTCGTCATCTGAATAGCACCTCTTGAACTACCATTCGTGTCCAGGAGCACTGAAAATTTATGGGTAAATTACCTTTTTGTAAATTGAATTATATTAAGGCTGTATAAGATGAGATAAGATAAGATGATGATAAGATTGTTCTGTTGTGCTAGTGTCAGTCTAGGTTTTCCATGAAGTAATAAACTGGGATCATTTCACCATGGCAGTACGGGTGCAGGGCAAGGGGCAGGCATTGTAGATACAAGCTATGCCTCACACTGCCTAATTGAGTCATTTCCACCGGTTCTAGAATATGACACAAATGAACATATCTATGAAACAGACACAGACTCACAGACATAGAGAACAGATTTGTGGTTGCCAAGGGGGAAGGGGTTGGGGGAGGGAATGGAGAGGAAGCTTTTATATATAGGATGGGTAAACAACAAGGTCCTACTATAGAGCACAGGGAACTCTATTTAATATCCTGTGATAAACCGTAATGGAAAATGATATTAAAAAAGTATATATATATAATGTTTAATTGAATCACTTTGCTGTACAGCAGAAATTAACACAACATTGTAAATCAACTCTACTTCAATAAAAATAAAATAGAGTTCTTTCTATTGGTGAGTTCAGTGCTTGCAGACAGAATTTTCTAGGCAGCTCAGAAAAGGTCTCTTAAAGGCAAGGATTTCATTTACCTCTGTTCATGGTAGGAAGAACAAAAACTCCACCCACTGTAACACGTTTTATAATGTGGAGCCCATTGCCTGTGCACCAAGAATTTCCTCATGAAGATACTAGGGTTTGGCTGGATTCTGAATTCCTGGGTCTCCTGAGAAATACTTACCCTGAGGCTTTGAGTTTGAAAGTCCAGCCTTCTGTTGGCAGCAGGGACCACGTCTGTGTCGGCCAGGTCCCGCCAGCTTGGGTCGTTCCGAGCCCCTCTTTTTTTACTTTCTGTTTGTGGAATAGGTGGTTGAGAGGCAACGTTTGTATTTCCTTGTTTCCCTTTCCCTGGAATCACAGAAGTAAACTGTCAGTTATTGAGGAAAAAATGCACAACTTAAAAGTTGAGAATTATGTTTTATTTGGTGGGCTGTCTGAGGAGTCAAGTTCAGGAGACAGCCTCTCTGAGAGCTCTGAGGGACCACTCCAAAGTGGTGAGGGCGGAGCCGGGATACATAGGGGTTTTTGCAACAAACCCAGAACATCAAAAGATTACTGTTCGTTAAAGGAAAAAAACAAACAAGTCAATGGATTTAGTGCTTTTTATGTATGGGAAGATGCAAAAGTCTGGGCTCATTGAAATGATTTTGATAGGGACAGAGTAAAGGGACAAAGTAGGAGATTAAATAGTTAATCCCACTAGAGGATTGTAAGTGGAAAAAATAGGGGCGACCCCTATAAGTTAATGATGACTCAAGAAAGCAGGTTTGCTTAACCACAAAACCAAGCAGGCTTGCTTAGCAACAAGACCATGCAACAGAAGCACGAGACATGCCCCGAAACAATAAAACAATGGTGGCATGAGACCCACATCCTGCCCAGTGAGCTCAATAAGTTAATGATCCCTAGGACATGCTCTCGGCACACATTAAAAACAATAACTTAACGGACCTAGCTTGACCATGTAGGGAGAGAAAAAACTCCCCCGCCCAGCCTGGAGGAGGGGCTGATGATGGAAGCATGAGTAGATGGTCACAACATCCTTTGTTTACCGATATGGCAGGTGACGTTCTTTGTCCTGATACCTTAGGTTCACAATGCACCATACACAATTTTCTTTTCTCCAGTGTTTTCTTTTTTCCTAATAGAAACTTTACTAAGTAGTTTTCATAGGAGTTGGAAAAATTCTGTACACCTCCCTCTTACTTCGCCCCTTGAAAATCTATTGATCCTGCCACAATGCCTTTTTTTTTTTTTTTTTTTT
>NW_020174645.1:2738435-2739578 GCF_003031525.2 Neophocaena asiaeorientalis asiaeorientalis | reverse complement strand
GGCCCAGCCGCTCCGCGGCATGTTGGATCTTCGCTGACCGGGGCACGAACCCGCGTCCCCTGCATCGGCAGGTGGACTCTCAACCACTGCGTCACCAGGGAAGCCCCACAATGCCTTTTTTTTAATGTGACTAATTGATGCGCAAACCCCCGAACACCTAAGCTTGTGACTCCAGCACCTGTGCCAATGGAGCCTCGTTCCCAGCACTTCTCTCCACCAGGTTCAGTGTCTGCAGTCAGAGCTGGTGCAGGAGGCTGGGCAGCGCGATATGCTGGGCTCTCACCAGATGAACAGCTCTTAATCCCTCCGGGGCCACCGTTTGATGACTAGGAAGTGCTTGGATCTTTTCCTAAATTAACTAACAAGTGTTGGTGTTACCAAACTCAGGCCCAGCTGCTCGCCACTGAAAACTCAATCCTCGAGAGAGAGAGAGACAAATGTTGGCAAAAAGGAAAGATACTTTTAATCAGAATGCCAGCCATCTGGGGAGACGGTGGATTCAGTGTCCCCAGACACCATCTATGAAGATTCTGCTCAGCCGTGAAAGTTTGTAAAGGGAAACAGGGAAGTCATCTCCATTAATCATGGAGACGGGGTCAGAGTCATCTCCATACCCCACTGTGGGCAGGCTTGTCAACTTCCTGTGATCTTTCTTTAGATGAGCTCTTGTTCACACAGTTTGTTCATGAGATTACTGAAGGGGAAGTGAGGAAAGAGATCTGGGCATGTGTTAATTACCTATTCTTTGTTTCTTCTTTGATCTATGGAAAGAACCAATACATTAGGCAAGGTATCGTGTGATCAAAAGGTTGGAAAGGTGTGCTAGGGCCGGAGATGAGTAGAGCATGGGGGTGCCTGCTTTGAGTTTCGTGTCAAGACAAAGGGGCCTCCTGCAGAGAGCGCTTTCCTGCCGAAAGCCGCTGACAGCTCCCCACTAGTCAGAACATCATGGCATTTCTATGGGATGCTGGGTGAAGGCCCCTCTTCTGTAACTTCTTCCCGCTGACATGGGGTGCCTTATTCTCAGAGTGGAAGATGTCGACATGAGTCTGTAGCGTCTCTTTGCTGACAGTTGTAGTTGCATGTTTACATATATGGGCAGAATGAGCTACAATTATTATTATTATTATTTTTTTTTTTTTT
>NW_020174645.1:2731666-2738071 GCF_003031525.2 Neophocaena asiaeorientalis asiaeorientalis | reverse complement strand
TTTTTGCTGTACACGGGCCTCTCACTGTTGTGGCCTCTCCCGTTGTGGAGCACAGGCTCCGGACGCGCAGGCTTAGCGGCCATGGCTCACGGGCCCAGCCACTCCGCGGCATGTGGGATCTTCCCAGACCGGGGCACGAACCCGTGTCCCCTGCATCGGCAGGCGGACTCTCAACCACTGCGCCACCAGGGAAGCCCGAGCTACAATTATTTTGATGCCCACAAAGGTAATAGATTTTTATGAGCAACAGTGTTGCTTAAGGAAACTGGATATTCCCTTAAGGCCAGTTCTTGGAACTGTGCTCACCATAGATTCAATACTTTTTTTATAAGCAAGATGCAGGGGACATGGAGGGACCTTTGTACTGAGGAAGGTGGAGCAGGGATCTGCTTGGTTCCATTGGTGCAAGGGATGAAATGCTAAAATGAGAACGTTCCCCAAATAAAGCATATGCTAAACTTTGTACAGAGTCATTGTCTGGGACCCAGGATGCTTTGAAATTTGGATAAGGAATAATTTTTGGAAGATACCTGTCTTAAAAGGGTAAAACCTTATTGAAACTGTTTTGGGTAGACTTTTTTCTTTAGGGGAAAACAACTAAAACGTCTTGGTTTTCCCGTCAGGGTGACCCATCAAACAGAATCAAAAAATATTCCCCACTGTCTAATGGAGATTTTAGAAGTCGGAGAGGGGTGTCAGGGACCCTGCCGTGAAGATGTTCCATGTGCCCCAATTTAAGTGGAGCAGCTTCCTCTTCCGGCTCTGAGATGAAAGCCAGTCCGTATGTGCATCTCCTAGGCCCCTTGGGAACTTTGGGGAAATATAATGAAAAATACCATCTCTGACAACTCAGAAAACCTCTCCCAAAAAAGGTAGAAGGGAAAAAAATTATTATTGAATAAGTATTAAGCCCAAGTGCGTGCGTGTCGCAGGCGAGTTGATAAGAGATCACAGAGACAGAAAGCTATCTCACCATTGTATAGAACCAAGCAGATACAACCCATCCCATACGTGTTCTCAAGATGAACAATATCGAGTCCTGTAAGTAAAAGGATTCAACAGCACTGTGTGTCACAGGGGGTCCATCCTGAACTCTCCTGTCAATTAGGGTCGTCACTTGTGTTTGCTAGTCGTCTTTATGCAAAGAAAAATAAATTTCTCAGATTTGTAAGAGGAGGGGTGGGTTTGTAACATGGGGACAGGTATCGGCGGAAGTTAGGCTCTCCCCTTCCACAGAAACAGGGAGATTCAGGTGTTATCCTGTTACTTAACATTGCAGGAAAAAAAACAACAAAGCATTCCTGACACGTAAAGGTGGCAAATGCTTATTTAGCTTTCGAAATGATTCCTATACATTGAAAGGAGGCAGTGGAAGAATTCACACGTTGTCTAAAGTAAATTCTCCAAGAAAAAGAGACTCCTTTTGTACCAGGAAAAGTCAAAGCTAATTTTTCTTTTTAAAAAATGTACTTGCTCATATAGAACCCCAATTAGTTTATTAATTGTTTATTTTGTATACATGTAGGTTTTAGGAGTGTCAGACCTGGGACACAGCCAGGCAGCGGAAGAGCCCAGGGGGTTCAAGTTTCCTTGGTTTAGTCACTGCCAGAGCTGACAATCCTGCCTCTTCTCCCTGGGCATTTATGCTAAGGTATTAACCCAAATTTGTTAAGAACATTGGTTTTGCACTCAGCCGCCATGAGTTCATATCCTGGCTCTGTCTCTTACTAGCTCTGTATCCTTGACCAGTTAGTCTCTCTGAACCTCATTTGTTGCATTACGGTATAAGAATAAGAATACTGGGCTTCCCTGGTGGCACAGTGGTTGAGAGTCCGCCTGCCGATGCAGGGGACATGGGTTCGTGCCCCGGTCCGGGAAGATCCCACATGCCGTGGAGCGGCTGGGCCCGTGAGCCATGGCCGCTGAGCCTGCGCGTCCGGAGCCTGTGCTCCGCAACTGGAGAGGCCACAACAGTGAGAGGCCCGCGTAAGAATAAGAATACTTTACCTTACAACATTATTGTAAGGATTATGTGGCTATTGTATTTAAGTTGAAAAAACAATGCACAACCTAAAAGTTGAGAATTATGTTTTATTCAGTGGACAAAACTGAGAACTTAAGCCTGGGACGCAGCTTTCTCAGATAGCTCTGAGGGACCGCTCTGAAGAGGTAAGAGGGAAGTCAGGATGTATAGGAGATCTTGCAGCAAAGACCAGGCAGTCAGAACATCAAAGGATTACTGTTGATTAAAGGAAACCAGACATCTCAAGTTAATGAATTTAGCCTTTTCTATGAATGGCCAGACAGACTCTTGTCTGGGCTCATTGAAATCATTTCTCTGATGTGCACCTTAGCTATCCAGGGCCAGTATCCTGCTTTTCTCCATCCTGAATCCCCTCAGGGTCACTTTTGTGGGTGGCTGCAGTGGCGGAGGGCTTGGGAGCTGGCAGCCCCTTTGTCTCCATCCTGAATTCCCTAAGGGCTCACCATCTGGGGCGGCTGTAGTGTCTTGATGGCTACAAAAACCTTTGTTTACTGATATAGCAGGCAACATTTTTCATTCACAGTATATATTAAGTCCTAGGAACAATGCCCAGTACATAAGCACTCCGTATAAGGTAGCGATTATTACCCCTACTCTTATTTCAGGGGCTACTTGACTATAAGACAAAACAAAAAAATGATGTAGGTTCTCCCTAAGTGTCAAACACTAAGCAATCACTTTGCAAAACTCTGTAAAGAATGTTCAATATTTGAGTCTTAGGAAAATTGATTATTAAAGGGTTTTTATGTAGTTTGCATATCTTCATACAGATCATATAGATTTTACGTGGATTGCATTTTTGTGTATATGTGAGAAACCATCACCTAATTCTGTAGTTTTTCTTCTTTTAAACATAGTTTCACATTTCTCACATTGAGAGCAGGGTCATGAAGAGGGATTATAATGCAAGACCAGGTGTCCCTCAGTTCAGACAGATCAGTACAGTGGCAAACGCCATGGAGGGAATCGCACAGATCAAATTTTTGCTTCTAAAACTAAAAGAAAGCAATGGATATTTCTTACGAGATCCACAGATGACAGACACTTTCCTCCAGGGTCTCTTGCTACTGTTATTGCTTTAGAGTAATACAGTGGCAAGATTTAGGAGGAAAGCAATATCCAAAGACAACTTTTTCTAGATAATATTTGCAGATCGTCTCACATGTGTTCACAGAGTAAAATGGCATAAACCATCCACTTCCTCTATCCAAGTCCTCGTGGCCTTCAGTTCTCTCAGCGGTTAGATGCCTTGCGTTTGTTTCTCCTTGTCCTTCTTGGGACTCAGAGAGCCCTGCAGGTGTCATTTAGCTCAATGACAGGCTGCTGACTATGACATTTGTTCTATGTGTCTATTCCTCCCCCTTCCGTCCGCCTCCATCCCCACCAGACCCAATGTTTGATGTGATACAGATGAGACTCAATTCCATGTCAAAAGGCCATATTTGCCCCTTTGGATGCAAAGTCCAACATTTATCTGCTTCCTGGTCAACCTTGTAAAGTTTGGGTTTTATGTCCCTTCCCCACTATTGGAAAGGATCTTCATTTACCTTAGTGATGAAGACGAGAACTTTCTCTTCTTTCCTCTACACTGTTTATTCCCAGTGCACAGAATGAAATAGGGCCAGAGAAAATAGCAAGGATGTATTAATACATCAGTTTATAGTTCTTGAGCACTTTTTGGACTCTTCCAGGATTGGTTAACTCTGCAGTTGCATGAGATCATCAAAGATCCAGATTCTTTTCTTCCTTCACTCCATCCATCTCAAGTCAAACTTGGTGGTTGGGTTACAGCACTTCCAGGAATCATACATGATACAATCAATCCAACAGGAGAAGGAGGTGCCTATGATTGTGTCTCTTTTTAAATCAAATAACCCTTTTCCAGAAGCACCCTCTCTCATTGTCATTGTACTGACTCATGTATCCCCATTCCTAAACCCATCACTGGCAAGAAGAATGAGAGTAAAATGACTGGAAGCCTATGATAAGTGGTTCTTCTAGAAAATAATAAAGTGTTTCTGTGTGTTGGAGCATATAAACATAGTCATGCAATAAGCCACCAATAATATCTGTGGCTGATATGAATGATAAGGAGGTCCCAGTCAGGGGAAGTTCTGGAAAAATAGTATTCCAAGCAAAGAGACAAACGGTTGCCCAAGTCCTTTCATATCTGCATTTTATTCACCAACACGGACAACTCCCAGAGGAAACCGAATAGACCTTGGAAATGACCAGTGGGCATTTGAACTTGGTCACAATCTCAACCAAGGTGTAGCTCCAATCACAACTGCAGTGCCAGATGTGATATATTTGCTAGAGTATATAAACTTGGCCTCACGTGTATTGCCTATCATGGCAAATTAATTTGTTTTATGTATTTTCTGTCCCAATCAGGAAAGAGGATAGGAGATAGTTTGCATTCATGCGGGACAGACAACAACATACACATACAGTTTTCACCCAGGGCTCTATTCAGTTTTCTGTCCTTTTCCAGAATATCTTCCAAAGGGATTTGGACGATCTGGGTAGGTGACAAAACAGCATATTGATTTGTTACTTTGATAATATCATACTGACTGAACAGGAGGTAGGTTAGAGTGATGGAAATCCAGAAAAGATAATAGACAAGACACAATGAGGGTAGGTTTTGATGGACAGTTGCTGTAGTGACTAGGACTGTTGATCCCACAAGCATCTTTGTTCTAAGTTTGTCATCAGGAGTGGAGGTAGACCAGAAGTCTGGAAAAGCTTCTCAACCATCTACTCCCAGTTGAATGGAGAATTGTGTCTGTGTGGCTTGAGGGTGAACTGGGTCCAATACAGAGTGGTGACACTGTGATTTTCCTTCCACACAGGACTTGCTATACATTTGCAAGAGGTGTGGTTAGATAAAACTCTCCAACTCTGAGCTCCTGCAAGATCAACCTCAGCTTTTGCCCCAAGATTTTACTCTTCTTGGTCAGTCTTCATTCAGTGATGAAACAAGGTGATGCTAAGGTCACACACTTGTTGAGGCAGCTTGTAGCCAATGGGTGAGAAAGATGCTTTGCTCTGAATGGTTTTTGTATAGTTTCAGCATTTCCTTTCTTATGAATAGAAAGTTCCTCATGGTTTCCAATGCTGATTCTTTTTCTGATGGTAGGATGCTATTTATAAGTTTGAAGCACGATTATGGGAAGAAAGAACACATGGGGTTGAACAATGATCAGACTTTTCTCCAAATGAAGTAAAACTGAATATACAACTGTGGGTTGTAAAAAGGGGAGAGTTCTCGAAATGCATGATGAATACTTTGAACACAGGAGAAGGTGAGAGACAGCCCTCCTGTTACACATCTCTTTTGGAATTGTTCATTATAGGTGAGCTTTATTTTCTTGTAGGTGAGCTTGCCTGCAATCCCTGGGTCCTAGGGGCTGGTGCAGGATGTACTCTCCCTCCGTTTCTCCCAGCCTGTGTTCTGGAGAGACCTATTCTTCAGAGACGCATCTACCATGGGGCTTCTCTGGCTCCTTAAAGAACTTAGAGGAATGGCTGTTAGGTTCAGCTTTGTCAGTATAATAGGGTTTTTGTTTGTTTGTTTGTTTAATTTCAATGGTATGTGATTTTATTTTACTTTATTTTATTTTTTAAATTAATTTATATTTTAACATCTTTATTGGAGTATAATTGCTTTACAATGTTGTGTTAGTTTCTGCTGTGTAACAAAGTGAATCAGCTCTATGTATACATATATCCCTATATATCCCCTCCTTCTTGCGCCTCCCTCACGTGTTTTTAAGAAAACAAAAGATGATCATTCATTCCATTTTTAGCTCTGATTGAAAATCCTGCTACGATTATTCTTTGTACAAACCTGGACATGATAATGAAGTTTTAAATCCCCCAAAACTGCTCTAAAAACCAGTTAACGGCTCTGTCAGTGTGACCGTTTTAATGTGGTGTAATTTACATGGCTGGTTATTTTGAAAATAGCCGCGGGCATGGATGAGCTGGGCTAGCTCACGGGAGGTATGACAGCTACCAAAGCGCCTCTCTGCTTCTCTTAACAGTCTTGTGATGCTAAATGGCTGGACCAGGATGCATTGGCTGTGGGATGCTGTAGGATAATGACAACCACAAAAGCAGGGTGGCATACAGCCTGTGCTTCCCCAAACATTTTGTCCTTATTGATGTCCTTTTACTAAGAGGGAGGCTAGATTGTCTCCTCAGTGGCCTTTGTTAATGTTCTTAAGAATCTATAATTATTTATATAATTTTAGTATATATATACTATATTGTATACCTATAATTATATATAATTATAATATACATAATTAAAACAAATCACAAATAAATATATTCAGGAGATTCTGAATGTTCTC
>NW_020174645.1:2727896-2731426 GCF_003031525.2 Neophocaena asiaeorientalis asiaeorientalis | reverse complement strand
AGGAACTGCTGAATGTTTTCAAGAATATAATTATTTATTTATATAATTATAGATATAATATATATCTATAATATATAGATATCTATATCAGATTAGATAGATATAGATATAATAGATAATATTATAACTATATATGATCTATATATCTATCTATACTTATAGCTATAACTTAGATAATTTATAAATATAATTTTATATAATATATATAAAAGTAAAACAAACTAGTATAGATATATTCTTTATTTTAAATGTCTGGAGATTACTATTTAAGTACCAAATACTTTAAAGGATTTAGTTATGGCTTGTGGAATATTCCATTGGAAAATAAACAAGTTAACACTTCAGAAGCTGACATGAATTCCTTTGCTTTAGGGGAAGCCGGCAAGTTATATTATTTCTGAGAATTTAACTATTGCCTCTTAGGAACCAAAAAGAGCCAGGATTAGCACACCACCACTTTTACTAACCTGGGTTATTAACACACAGTTTCTAAATCTAGGAAATGGTATCTCCATCATGTTTGGTTGGCATGTTTTTGACTAGAAATGAAATTAGGTATCTTTCGGTACAATTGAAAACGTTTTGTATTTTCTCTTTACTAAACGTTCCTTGACTGTTTTTGTCTTAAAAACTGTAATCTTCATATTATTTTAGTGGATCTGAGTCTCAAAGGACATACCAGAGTAAAGAAGCAGAAAGTCAAGGGATTGGGGCAGCCCAGTCTCTGATCCTGGCAGAGCAAACAAAGGTATAGGACTCACAGATGGGTGCTGTGGGTAGGTGTCTTCATCAGACCATCGCCAGGTCTTGGTTAAGTAGGAAAATGCGAATACCTGGGATTAGCGCTGAAACAGGAGAGGAAAATACACAAAGGGAACATTTGAACCGACCACCTACTCTGTTTTCTCACCAGTGTTCTTGTGTCTGCTATATTCCATCTTCTGGCAATCATTTTCTTCTGTATCTTTCCTTAAAACTCGTTATTCAGTAAACATTTGTGAAGCACCTACTAGGTGCTAGGCATTTTTTGACGTGCCTGGGACACACCAGTGGCCAAAACAGACAAACTGCCTAGTCTAGGGAATATACTGGACCTGTTAAAGGTTTTGAGAGCTTTAAAGAGATTTGGAATAACGGTAGGTTCATGGCAACAGGGAGCCCCGTGAACAGCCCAAATCTGACATTGTCTCCAGCCTTGTCATGCCACTGGGCCTCCATTTCTGTTTTTGAAAAATGAGGTTGGGGGACCCATTTTTGCTTGTGATTCTGGGGAGAACTTTTCTTGGACCTGGCATCTTTTTCATAGGAAGTTATAATTGTTTATGCTTCTCCTCCATCCTTGAGGGCCTAGGAAAGAAAGTCATAAAGTGTGGTGTTTGTTCAACAAGAAGATGTGAAGTAAAACAGGACCTTACTTATTTCATTTTTTTTTTCCCGTACGCGGGCCTCTCACTGTTGTGGCCCCTCCCATTGCGGAGCACAGGCTCCGGACGCGCAGGCTCAGCGGCCATAGCGCACGGGCCCAGCCGCTCCGCGGCATGTGGGATCTTCCCGGACCGGGGCACAAACCTGCGTCCCCTGCATCGGCAGGCGGACTCTCAACCACTGCGCCGCCAGGGAAGCCTCACTTGTTTCATTCTTAACTTGCTGATTAGTTGGCTCTCAGAAGGCTGAAGACAAAGGTCATAATGAAAATGTCATCCATCACTTTCATTCTGCAAAATTACAGTTTCAAGGAGTTAAAAATACCTGCACTCTTTTTCAAAGCCTTTGTTGAGCACTTCACCCAGTAGAATTTCAATCTGTCACAAAACTCTACTGTTTAAATTTGTTAAAAGATCCTGTTTGTGGTTGGCATAAAACTATTTCTTAGTTCCATATGGTCAACACTTAGGAATTGTCAGAAATGGCCCAAGCATAAAATCTGAATGCACCTGAGATTTAATTTATGGAGGACTGAGTACATCTGGTAAGGAACACAGACACACAGACACACACACACACATACACACAAACATACACACACACACATACACACATACATACACACACATATATACACACATACACACATGCACACACAGGCAAAAGAGATTAAATACTTCCATTAAGTGAGGTCTACAGTTTTGTGAGTCACGATTGATTAGGACAACGTGCTCTTTCTGGAATGTATCTATCATCATTTGTCACTAACTAGTCCATGAAAACATGTTAGACACAAGTCTGCTTCTCCAACTGTCTTGATGTCCAGTAAATCAGAGCCATCATAGTTTCATGAACCATCACTGTTGTGGATTTTTGCTTGTGTTTTCTGTTTGTTTTGTTTCTGTGGACACATCTCAAGATCCCCTCCTTTCCTAAGGCTGTGATTCCATTTTTGTGATGGGAAGCAGATGAAAAGCAGAGTGGACATGACTGCGAACTTCACCCACCAGTTAGAGGTTGCCATGTGGGCTCCTAGACTCCCCCTGCAGGTTGAGATCTCAGACATGGAGCTGAGCCAGATCAAAGGGTGGAGGATCCCGGGAGCCTCGGGCAGAAGGTGAGGAACCAGGGAGAGGATGGTGGGACCCATCCTGTGTGGGCCCAGGACGCTTTGTGAAGGTGGGACCCAGGCCCCAGGGAAGCCGCATCCACAGGAGGTGACAGCAGCCTGGGCTTGGGGTCCGACACCTCTGATGTGCCACCCACTCGTGGCGAGAGAAGCCCAGAACGTGGTCGTGATGGCCTGGACCAGGAGCCAGCCTCTGCCGACCACTAGCAACTTGACTCGAGAATATTATTTAACTCCTCTGGGTTAAGTTTTAATATCTGAAGATAGGAGCTGCCATAGCACTGGCCTCATAGGGTGGTTACTACCATTAAATAAACAACACATGTAAGATTAGTGCAGGTGTGGCATTGGGGGCAGCTTCATAGTTCCATACATTCATTCCCTGTGGCCCCCCACTGGCCCTGTCTTCTATCGTTTTCCTTTTACTACTTGTAAAAGTCAGCACACATTTACTGACGGTGGTGTAACTGTGAAGAGGGTGGTGCTGGACTTGGACTGCTGGGCGTTCGTCCTGCTTCTGCCCCTTGGAGCTCAGTGACCCTAGACAAGTACTTAACCCGCCTATTCCTCAGTTTCCTCGTGTGCAACTGGGAATGATAACACTGCTCCATATTCTTGTTCTAATAGTCCAGTCACTAAGTGTATATATGTACATACACATATATATGCTACATATATAGTGCATTTATGTGATGCATATATGCATAGAAATACAAACTATTTATATTGTATATAAATGAAACATACACGAAATACACAATAATCCATTAAACATACATACAAATTATATATATAACATAAATATTTACATAAAATGCTTATATAATGCCTATAAATATGAAATACTTATATATTACATGCAGAGAAGATATACATGAACTGCACTATAATCCATTAAACATACATAAAAATTATACATATTACTATGTAGTATATTATCTATCTACATATATATTATTATATATTATATATCATT
>NW_020174645.1:2540755-2727339 GCF_003031525.2 Neophocaena asiaeorientalis asiaeorientalis | reverse complement strand
TATATATATATATATATATATATATATATATATACACTACACATACATACCACATATACTTTTGACCCTTGAACAACACGGGTTTGGACTGCGAGGGTCCTCTCATTCATGGATTTTTTTTCAATAAATATGTTGGAAAATTGTTTGGAGATTTGTGACAATTTGGAAAAGCTTGCAGACAAAACATGTAGTCCAGTAATATCGAGAAAGTTAAGAAAAAGTTATGTCCTGAATGGATAAAATATATGTAGGTACTAGTCTGTTCTTATGTAGGCAAAAAAGTGAGTGATAGTTAACATAGAACTAATAATGTGTTGGTTTTCTTACTGTTGTGTAACTTTGCTTTCGAAGAATTACATTACCTTACGGTATGCCTCTCTCTCTTATAATTGGAGAAACTACCTATCAGCCTATTATCACAGGTTAAGTGGTTTATTAAAAAATGTAACAAAGTTTCCAATACTGTATTATGAATATGACTGTAATATGTATGCCATAAAAATTTTGTAATGATTTATTTATTGGGGTAGAGGCTAGCTGACCATAAAGCAATCATATTACTGCTTCTTTGCTATCAGTGTATGAATCCTTATGCATGTAAATAAGTATGGATTTCTTTCTCACATTATCTTTTCATTTTTGATGTCTAGTGTTAGTAATACGTGTAACATCTATAGCGTTTTGTATCATATAAGAAAATATTTATGTAGGTACTGACAAATATTTCATCTTCTAAACAGAGGGCATGAACTTACAATGCTGCAAAATATAGTACAGTAGCGTAAGTGTATTTTCTCTTCTTTATGATTTTCTTGAAAACATTTTGTTTCTCTAGCTTACTTTATTTGGAAGAATACTGTATGTATACATACAACATACACAATATGTGTTCATCAACTGTTTGTTATCAGTAAAGCTTCCAGTCAACTGTAGGCTCTTTAGTAGTTAAGTTTTGGAGAAGTCAACAGTTAGACGCGGATTGGGGGCTGCATGGGGATAGGTGCGCCAGCCCCCTTGTTGGTCAAGGTTCAACTGCATATGTGTATATGGGACATAACACAATGCTCAGTACGAGCTGATGAAATAAATGCATAACGGCTCCAACAGAGTAGGTATATTTCTCACTCACACGGCTCTCCCTGGTGGGTACTTGTGTTTGACAGTTGACTTTTGTTCATTTAGTAGTTCAGGGACCCAGAATCTCTCTGTTGGCTGCTGGATGGGAAAAGTGAGTATGGAGAGGCATGTACACTTTTTTTAAACTTGTCCTAGAAATGGCTTCTCTTTTTTCTCAAATTCTATTGGTGAGAAAAGTCACTTGGCCATGCCTGGATGGAAGGGTGTCTGTGAAAGGCGACCCCCAACTAGAGAGCTTGTCCGCCGTTACCAGGGTCTATGGATGGCAGGGAAACCTACAGCCTCTGCTGCATTTTTTCTAATAGTACTGCAAACTGTAAAGTTCTGTGGGCTCTGTTTCCCCAGTTTGCTGGCTTGCATTGAATCAGTAGGGGATAAAAAGTTCCCTGAGGTCATGTCCAAGGACATGTGGGCTATGAACTCCCCAAGCACCTGTGAGCACTGCCCTTTGTTTCTGCCCAGACTATGGTCTTCTTTTTTTTTTTTTTTTTAATTAATTAATTAATTTTTGGCTGCGTTGGGTCTTTGTTGCCGCACGCGGGCTTTCTCTAGTTGTGGCGAGCGGGGGCTACTCTTCATTGCGGTGCGCGGGCTTCTCATTGCGGTGGCCTCTCTTGTTGCAGAGCACGGGCTCTAGATGTGCTGGCTTCAGTAGTTGTGGCATGCAGGCTCAGTAGCTGTGGCGCACGGGCTTAGTTGCTCCACGGCATGTGGGATCTTCCCGGACCAGGACTCGAACCCGCGTCCCCTGCATTGGCAGGCGGATTCTAAACCACCGTGCCACCAGGGAAGTCCCTGTGATCTTCGTAATCCATCATTCTTTATGCCACAAACAGAACCAGAAGCACCGAATCACACCTGCACAGACACAAGGAAACACAGCAGTGTCCCTTGCAGCCAAGTTAACAGTGTGGACCAGTGGTAAAGAATTTCCCAGTTTTGGGGAAAAATACAACAGAAATTCTAGAATAATGTGTCATCACTGCTGAAAAATAAGAGTGAGTGAGTGGTCAATACTATTCATAACCAGGCTGCTTTTTTAAGAAAATGTTCTCTGGGTTTACTTCATTCAGAAACTTCATCAAGAAACAAGGTGGCCAGATTAGAGCAGCAGGGGTAACATTTCCTCGTACCCTTTTGGGTTCTTCTGGCTGCCCTAAAAATTAAATGGACCTGAGACAGAGAAAATCACATTTTAATTTTGTTCGGATGGGAGTTCATAGAAATGTGAGGCTCAAAGAAGTGTCCAGAGCAGGTAGCTTTCATACTCTTTAGACAGAGAAACAGCACATTTGTGAAGAATTGACAAGACAAAGAAATTTGGGCTTGGGGTAGTGATTAGTGAAGAAGTAACAAGGTTTGTTTATACAGCCCTGATTTCCTCCTCTTTGTTGATAAGGATGTCTTTCTATCTCCTGGTAAAGGGAAGGTACCTTTCACCTGGGAGATTTATTTCCTGCTTTCAGAGAGACAGAAGAAAGGGTCAGAGCATCCTTCTTGCACCAGCTGTTTCTCAAGTAACTTTATTTCAAAATAATCAATATGCCACTTTGGAACAGCCTGCCCTGAGCCCTTTCCGTAACATTGTCACAAAACAAATTACAGCGACATAAATTTGCTTTTATAGTATTTCTTTTCTACAGTGGGTGTTGCAGAGTCTATAAAGAGACATATAGTATAAACACCCTGAGGGGGAGAAAAAGAAGAAGGAAACTTTCCCCAATACCATCATAAATAAGTGATTTTGTTGTTACTGTTTTGCTTTGACTTTCAAAATAGTTTTCAGCTCCAAGAATCAAGCAGTTTGGAGGCGATGAATTCCCCAGCATGGGAGTATCGTGCTGATAACTGCCTGTGGCTGGATATCTGATTTTGAGGCAGAAGAGAGGCTGAAACGAGAAGATAAAGCGCCCATCCTGTTGCATAAACGGAAAGTGAATTAAAGAGAAGGACGGTTATGTTCATGGAATCTGACAGCCTCCTAAGTGGACGCTGTTACTGGAGAAGACAGGCTTCTGGGGAAGGGCCTCTGTGCTCACCTCGCTGCTGGGCAGACGCACAGATTTAGAAAGATAGAAGGATGCTTCCATGTCCTGGCTAGTGTGAATAGCACTGCAGTGAACACTGGGGTGCATGTCTCTTTTCGGATTATGGTCTTCCGCAGATATAAGCCCAGGAGTGGGATTGCTGGATCATACGGTAACTCTATTTTTAGTTTTTTAAGGAACCTCCATACTGTTCTCCATAGTGGCTGTTATCAAATTACATTCCCACCAACAGTGCAAGAGGGTTCCCTTTTCTCCACACCCTCTCCAGCATTATTATTTAAAGACTTTTTAATCATGGCCATTCTGACTGGTGTAAGGAGGGACTTCATTGTGGTTTTGATTTGCATTTCTCTAATAATTAGTGATGTTGAGCATCTTTTCATATGCTTCTTCTACTCAATACTCTGTAATGACCTATATGGGAATAGAATCTAAAAGAGTGGATATATGTATATGTATAACTGATTCACTTTGCTGTACAGCAGAAACTAACACAACATTGTAAATCAATTATACTCCAATAAACATTAATTAAAAATAAATAAATAAAAAGATAGAAGAGAACAGAGTTCTGCTTGGTGACGGAGGGTTGTCGAGGCTGTGGGTGCTAGTGGGGGTTCCGATGCCCTCTGTGAGACAGAGGGCAACCGGAAATAGCCCCAAGATTAGAAATCGGGTCTATGTAGGACATAATAACAATGATGTAGCAGGGAATATTCCCCCCACGAGCTGATGACATGTTACAGGCTGTGTGTGACATCGTGATTTATAATAAATAGATATTCTAGTTGTCATCCATTGTTCTGGCTCCCATCTCCCCCAGATTCTTAGAATTTAAGCCATAAGAGCCATGGGAGCATCTTTTGTTGTAATCTCTGGCCTTTTGTCCTCAGTTCAGAGCCACAGAGGTGACACGGGGGTTTTGTCATTGCTAACAAGCCCTTCACCCTCACGTGTTTCCCTAAGGCCCTGTGAGTCATCCTTTCTCCGTGTCCCGCAGAGTCTGTGCTGAACCCCGTGAAATCCCTTCTTGCGTCCTTAATAGCCATCACTCTGAAATTCTGTTGAGGGCTATGTGCTGGCCTCAGGCCAAACACACTGCACATGTTATTTTGTATTTTCCTCAGTGCTACAAAAACCAGGTGAGAGGTGGGCACGCCCAGATTTCACATGAAGATCGGGGTGCTCACGCCCTTGTCTGAGTCAGGGTGAATCCGACCATGGAACTGGGTTTGTTTCATTCTGGAGCTCAAACCAGCGACTCCCAGGGTTTATTACACACTGACAACACCAGGGTCTCTTTAAATTTATTTATTAAATTTATTTATTTTTGGCTGTATTGGGTCTTCGTCGCTGCACGCGGGCTTTCTCTAGTTGCGGCGAGCGGGGGCTACTCTTTGTGGCAGCGCACAGGCTTCTCATCACGGTGGCTTCTCTTGTTGTGGAGCACGGGCTCTAGGCGTGCGGGCTCTGTAGTTGTAGCCAAATACCACGTTATGGCAGGTTATCTGTGAGAGGGGAAACTGCCTCAGACCACAACCAAAGGCTCACACGTCTTCCTTTTTCTAAAATAAGTAATAAAGGATACTTGAAAACTCTATTTCTGCTATTTAAACAAGTATGGCTAACAGGCACCAAATATCTGTTGGCTGATATTAATTATAGCCAACTTGAAACCTCTGCTCCACGGTTAAGCTTGTCGCAAATTCATTTCCATTATACCAAGGTCGTTGCGTCTTTCAAGCACATCTGTCCCCATAATACAATACATCTTTTCTCAGATGCTTCAAATGAGCCTGTCTTCCTAATAAAGGATGCTTGAAATGATAGTATCTCAAGCGGTAGCCTGAGGAGCTGTGCCCAGAAGTGATTCAGAGGCATCACGTGGTCTTTTCAACTGTTTTTGGAAGATTCAAAGTCAAATTCTGCTTTATGACGTTCAGTTAGTTCATATACACAGGACTGCATTCATGAAAGTATACAAATTTGTTCCTCATACCCGAGGGGTTATATCACATTATTTATGCCAGGATAATGGATGAAATTTATGAAATGGAAATACAGACACAGAAGATTCGCCGTGAGCGAGCAAGGCGACATCCCCCATTCCCACGACTGGGTCTGGCTGGGGAATGACGTGGAGCTTTTGGAGAACCCGGTGGACGTGACCCTCCCGTCGGAGGAGTGCACGACCATGATCGACAGGGGACTGCAGTCCGAGGAGAGGAACTTCCTTCTGAATGGCGGTTCCCAGAAGACTTTCCCTAGTCAGCTGCTCAGACCTTCTGACTTTGTCTATGAGAAAGACGTGAAAAACGAACCTCTGAGTTCGTCCGGCCCAAAGAGGAAGAGGGTCAAGTTTACGTCCTACACCACCATCCTCCCGGAGGACGGCGGTCCGTACACCAACTCCATCCCGTTTGACAGTGATGACAGCATCCAGTGGGTGTGCCCGGACATGGGGCTGGGGGCGTCCCAGGGCTTCAGAGAGTACATGGAGAGGCTGCAGGACCAGATGTAAACTCCTTTCTCATGTCTGTATTCACCTTTATGCCTTCTGCTTTTTGAATGGTGGAGCCTGAGTCTGACCAGCAATAGGGGATGAGTTAACAAAGCTTCGTTTGTGGAGGTCTGGCGGGATCCCTTTCGAAGCAGCCATCAGGGAGAGCAAAGGCAGCTGGGTTTGAAGCCAGGATGTGCCCCCAGATAAGCTACAAGGGGGTCCTGGAGAAATTCTAAGACCACGGTTTTCTCTGCTGCCTGGTACTAGCTCGGTGCTAATCCAATGAACCAAGAATTCATGGATGTTACTCATTATCGTTGGGTGAGCAGCCTTGGATTTGGGAGTTGATTTTTCGATTCTGAGTCCTTCGTAAAGTTCAGCGGTCGACACTTGTTTGTGGCCTTAGAGTAGACATGTGTAAAAGATAACAGAATGTAGCCACCCTCATTAACAGTGAGCTCTGCTCTTTTTAAAAAATATATTTATTTTTATCGAAGAATAGTTGATTTACAATCTTACGTTAGTTTCAGGTGTACAGCAAAGTGATTCAGTTATACATCTGTATATGTTCTTTTTCAGATTCTTTTCCATTATAGTTTATTACAAGATATTGAATATAGTTCCCTGTGCTATACAGTAGGTCTTTGTTGGTTATCTGTTTTATATATAGTAATGTGTATCTGTTAATCCCAAACTCCTAATTTTTCCCTCCTCCCTCACCTTTCCCCTCTGGTAACCATAAGTCTGTTCTCTATGTCTGTGAGTCTGTTTCTGTTTTGTAAATAAGTCCATTTGTATCATTTTTTTTAGATTCCACATATGAGTGCTATCATATGAGATTTGTCTTTCTCTGTCTGACTTACTTCACTTAGTATGATAATCCCTAGGTCCATCCATGTTGCTGCAAATGGCATTATTTCATTCTTTTTTATGGCTGAGTAATTCCATTGTGTATATGTACCCCATCTTCTTTACCCATTCCTCTGTCGATGGACACTTAGCTTGTTTCCATGTCTTGGTTATTGTAAATAGCGCTGCTGTGAACATAGGGGTGCATGTATCTTTTCGAATTTAGGTTTTCTCCAGATAGGTTCAGGAGTGGGATTGCTGGATCCTATGGCAGTTCTATTTGTAGTTTTTTAAAGAACCTCCATACTGTTCTCCATAGTGGCTGCACCAATTTACATTCCCACCAACAGTGTAGGGGGGTTCCCTTTTCTCCACACTTTCTCCAGTATTTATTATTTGTTGGCTCTTTGATGATGGCCATTCTGACCAGTGTGAGGTGGGATCTCACTGTAGTGAACTCTGCTCTTGCTTTGATGCACTTATGCAAAGGGCTGGGACTGAGGTCCGGCTGGATGCCAGGGACGTGCACTGCACAACACTGAGAGTAGGGTCCTCATTAAATGTTGTGCCCTCAGTTCCTCATTCCACCCCACCAGTCTCTGTGTTGTGTGTCATCAAAAGCTAGTTTCTTTGGCTTCTGGATTGTTTTAGAAACATGAGCGAGGGTGGGGGGATCAGTCTTTTCTTCCAGATCTGTTTGATTGGCGTGTAAGTTTAATTCTCTGGCATTTGGCATGTTGTGTCTTTTACTGGGAATCCATGCTGGATGTTGGTTTTCCCCATTTTCCTCACTTCATTGTTCAGGGGTGGTACCTTTACTCTTACCCTACTTTATCTTTCCTACTTTCCCTTATTGAAATATCTCATATCTGAATTGAACAAGGGGTTTTATTTAATAAATGAGTGTCAACAAAAGAGGGCTCTTTAACAAATAAGTTTTACATGCAGCTTTTTTTAACATGAATTTTGGGGAAATGTGGAGAACCATAAACGTGTTTATTTTTTCCCACTGGTAGCGCTGACTCCTTGGGGAACAAATGGGGTTCATTTCTGAGGGTCGAATCTCTCAGTTAAACTACTTTTAGCTCTATTTATACAAGCATCGTGTGGGCATCATTCTTTTACACCCAACCCAAAATCTAAAAAAGTATTGGTATGCACAGAAAGGAAATTGCCTAGGAAACAGCCTCAGTGGAGGCTTTGCCATATGCCTGAATAAAAGTAAAAAGAAAGAAGTAGAATAATATTTCCATCTAACAGTATGTACACTTTCTTCTGTATGATGACCAGTAAAATATTCACAGCAGTTTTTCTGGCAGAGACAAAACATTCACAGGATGAGCACAGAGAGAGGTACACAACACACACACACGCACAGACACGTACATCATAAGAGGAAACAGCTGCTCCAAGATCAAGAAGTCGTTATTAGGAAAAACACGGGGACTGGAAATCAGTGGCAAAGAAGAAAGAAACTGCGTATTGCATGAATCTTGGATAACTTATGAAAGATAAAATGCTACTAGGTGAACTACAGGAATGGTGTGAAGCAAAGCAAGAATTCGAGAGTAGGCAGATTTGAAACAATTTTTATTTATTATGATGGAATCTGGGTACTTCCCTGGTGGTCCCAATGCACTTACTCTGCACTCCCAATTCAGGGGGCCCGGGTTTGATCCCTGGTCAGGGAACTAGATCCCACATGCCGCAACTAAGAGTCTGCGTGCCGCAACTAAAAGATCCTGCATGCTGTGACAAAGATCCCGCGTGCTGCATGAGACCCAGCACAGCCAAAATAAATTTTAAAAAAAAATCTTAAAAAACAAAAAGATGGAATCTACTGAGATGGATATTGGGCTAGAACGGGCCATCATGGTCTCTGTCGAGCCATTTCATCTCTAAGAAATAAACTGTTTTGAAGGTATAATAAAAATTTTTATTTTTCTTATTCTTAATTGATCTAACAGATAACAGTCTGTTCAAAATAATAGTGGCAACAATGTATTCGATTATGTACGCTTAAATATGAGTAATATGAATGACACCAGTGATCAAGGGACAGGAGAGAGGAATTAAGATTTTTAAGCTTTTTAATTTTTAAGCTGAATCAGTAATGCTTTATTTATTGAAAAGAGAACTTAAGCAAAAATGCAAAACTAACATATTAAATTTCTGTGGTCTGTACATTGGCTTCTTATTATTATTCTGTAATATCAAATCATTTTATAATACAAATTTTAATATGAAAGGTAGAGTTTAGGAGAGCACCCAGTATACCATGACTACTCCAAAAATGTTAGCTATTATTATTCTGACACTGCCTTTCAGATGCAACGCTCTTTTTAAAATTGAAGTATAGTTGATTTTCAGTAAGTTGTATTAGTTTCAGGTGTACAACAAAGTCATTCAGTTATCTATATATTATTTTTCAGATTCTTTTCCCTTATAGGTTATTACAAGATATTGAATATAGTTCCCTGTGCTACACAGTAGGTCCTTGTTGGTTATCTATTTTATATATAGCAGTGTGTGTATGTTCATCCCAAACTCCTAATTTATCCTCCCACACCCTTACCCCTTTGGTAACCATAAGTTTGATTTCTATGTCTGTGGGTCTATTTCTGTTTTGTAAATAAGTTCATCTGTATCACTTTTTTTTAGATTCCACATATGAGTGATATCATATGATATTTGTCTTTGTCTGACTTACTTCACTTAGTATGATAATCTCTAGGTCCATCCATGTTACTGCAAATGGCATTATTTCATTCTTTTTATGGCTGAGTAATATTCCACTGTATATATGTACCACAGCTTCTTTATCCATTCATCTGTTGATAGACACTTGGGTTGCTTCCATGTCTTGGTTCTTGTGAATAGCACTGCTCTAACCATTGGGGTGCATGTAACTTTTTGAATTAGACTTTTCTCCGGATATATGCCCAGGAGTGGCATGTCCTATGGTAGTTCTATTTTTAGTTTTGAAGGAATCTCCATACTGCTCTCCACAGTGGCTGCACAAATGTACATTCCCACCAACAGTACAAGAGACAGCCCTCTTAACAATTGTTCTCCCTCCTGCCTTGGCTCTCTTATTAGGGGGATGTCTTATTCTATGTGAGTCAGTTTATGGAGCCTTTTGTCCAGCCTGTGCTCACAGCTAGCTCACATAACCTCAAGGGTAGAACTTGCATATCTGATGACCCAATCTGAGAAATGGAATTTTAAGGAGCAGAGGTTGGAAGGGAGGCCCTACAGTAGTCATTCAAGGCTCAATGGCTGTGACCCAGGGATTCACAACAGGACAGCACCATCCACTTTTAGTCATCATCCATGGGTGGGAATGTTGAAGCCAGCTTCCAGTACACTCTTCCTGTATCTCTTGTCCGTGTGTGTGTGTGTGTGTGTGTGAGAGAGAGAGAGAGAGAGAGAGAGAGAGAGAACAGGGTACAAATCACCTCTTCTGAGTGTTATAATTGGGGTGGAAAAGTGATGCTGGTGAAGCTTGATTTTTAAAAAATTTAACTGAAAAATAAAGCCACCAGACCCAAATCATTTGATGTAAAAATAAAAGACATCGCAGTGGGTACATAGAATCAAGTCTTCCTATAAGAGCCTCTTAAGACATTATTACCCTGAATATGTGAGCATGGTGACCTAGAGGGAAAAAAAGCTCATTTTCCCTTGATTTTTTTCTGCTATGAAAGAGAAGGAAGTTTATGTTATCTTCTAAAAGCCACTACCTCTCACATACATACACTAATATGTATAAAATAGATAAGTAATAAAATAAATAAATAAATAAAAGCCACTACCTCTCATCTATGCTGCACTTGGCCTAATGGGTCCCCTTGAGAAAGGAAGGAGTGTCTTATGTTACTGGAGAAATCACCAGTGATTGTGCAAAGCCACTATGGAAATGACAGCTGTAATATACATGCGTCGTGAGGAAGTCCAAATGTGGGTATTTCACAGGATGCTTCGACTGTCCAGACCTGGACCCAAATTGTGGTTCATTCCAAAGTCCTGGATCCTTTGCAATATCCATCTGTCTTAACCTATCATGTTCATGATTATAAAGGAAATGGGTATTTATCGTGAAATATCTAGAAAATGCATGCATATATAAAAAATAAGTGAAAATGGCCAGAAATCATCACTAAAAACAACAACAGCAAAGGTTATTTAAAAAGATGGCTAGTGCTTGTAGGAAGAGCTCTTGTGTTAGCCAGGGGATGATTCCATGGCTCTCCACAGTGACCAGTGGGGAGGTGGCCCCGCATCGTTGTGTAGAGAGAAGTAAGTGCTAATGCAACCTAATTATTCAAATGAAGCCTGCCGCTTCTCAGAGGTACTTTCAATGTTCTCTCCATTTGTATGCTTGACATTTGGCCCAGGCATAATGGGAATTCATTTCTGAATAGAAGCATCTAAATTCAATTACAGGATGAGTCACAGTCAGCCAGGCATCTCCCTCTGGAAAGGGAGACTTTGTAGAGTTTGTGGGGGTCGAGGGGGCTTGCATTGGGGTTGGGAAGCAAGGGATATCCCATTAGATGATAGAGGAGCCTGTTGAAAGCAGCTTGCAAATGACAACAGTTCCCACGGGATGCGTGCTTGGCTTGGTGCAAGAAGCAAACTAAGAATGAAAACATGGCAGAGCTTCCCATCAGCGATGAGACGTACCCCACCTCCCTAAAGAAGGCGTAGTAAGGAGGGAGGACAGAGTAGATCAGCAAGATACCATCAGTCACACTGCGGTTTTGATTTGCATTTCCCTGATGATTAGCAATGTTGAGCATCTTTTCATGCACCTGTGGGCCATCTGGATACCTTCTTTGGAGAAACGTCTCTCAGTTCCTCTGCCCGTTTCTTAAGTGAATTCTCCATTTTTTTGAAACTGAGTTGTGTGATTTCTTTAATCATTTGGATTATTCTTCTAATAATTTGGATATTAACCCCTTAGCGGTACCTTATTTGCAGATATTTTCTCCCATTCCCTTTTTATTTGGTTGATGGTTCCCTCTGCTGTGCAAAAGCTTTTTTAATTTGCATGTACCTGTGTGCTCCTATGTATATGCATTTGGGGGACGGTCAGGGGCTTATATAGGTCCAAGATCACCAGGGCATTGATACTGCAGACCAGGCAGAGCTTTAGAGACGTGAAAAAACCTAAAACGACTGGAAATTCTAGCTGGATCTGAAGATTTCTGTAGGTGTTTCTGCAGACAGGTGAGTGCCTTTCCCAAGTGCCCTCCAGACTCTGTCAGCTGCGCACCCACTTTCAAAACTGCCAGCATCACCTTGGCCGTTTCGGCAAATAGCACATTTTGCTTTCAGGATGAAAAGCAAACTCTCCTTGGAAATCCAGGGTTTGAATAGCTTGCTGTGTCTTAATAATCCCCCCTAAACCGAGCCTCATCTTTCTCCAAGCCCCACAGGAGCCTGTGAATAAATGGACAGAGAGGTAGAGGTCTTTGTGAAGCTGTGTGTGTGAAGCAGCAGTGTGATTTCCTGCTTCAAAAGAGTTGGCAGAATATGAATCGAAACGCTCTCTCTGGTTTCCAAGTCTACTCTTCCCCATCAGCATTATTTCGGAAATATGAAAAAATATATTTTTCACTAATAGCTTCATCTAGTGCTTTTTCTAACGGAAGACAGGAGGACGGAGCCACTGGCCACCAGGCCTTCCTCCCAAGATCTCAGCCTGTCTATATAACTGTTAGTCTAATTGGATTCAAAAATAGAAGGAACAGAGAAAGTTTAAAATGAGGTTCATAAAAGAAAAAACAGTTTTTATTATTTAGAAGTTTATGTGCAAAGTGCAAATACTGCACTTAAGTTTTTTTTTTTGGTTTTGTTTTTGTCTCAAAGTTCTTTAGCACCTACTGAAGGGGTCTTCCTGCATTTATACAATTTATATGCGTTATGGTGGGGTTGCTGTTTGCTTTTAGAAAACTTAACATATATCGGCAAGTGCAGAGAAGAGGTGAATAGAAACTCTTCCCTCGCTGGAGACCCGTGGAACACTATTACTTTGTAGATGCAAAATAACCATCCAAGGGCATTAAAATCCACCAGGGAAATTTTCCTCTTACTCTAAGAAGCCTGGAATATTATCGATAGATAAAACTAGCCAATCTTTGTGTTTTAGGAGAATTAGGAAAATGAGTCTGGCTTTAATTGTTGGTCTGGGTCACTTGCTTAGATGAACTGTGTTCATTTTATTTTAGGTTGAGGATGGTCTCAAAATACTGCAGAGGCTGAGAGAGTAGAGGCCACCTTTTTACTCACTGGGATAAAGCACTTTACAGTGAGATGGGGGTTGTTTTGAAATCTGGGGTCTGTGTGTGGCTGACTTTTCTACCCATTTAAAAATATTTTACCGGGTTAAACGGCCAAGGTTATTCTTGACCTATCACTGTTCCCTTTATTTCTTTGGCCTGAGATTATGTAAAAAAAACAAACAGGGAGTTGCTCACAGCTTTAGTATTTTATCACAAGTTTATTTATTTATTTTTTAAATATTTATTTATTTTGGCTGTGCCAGGTCTTAGTTGCAACATGTGGGATCTTTTTTTTTTTTTTTTTTTTGCTGTATGCGGGCCCCCTCACCGCTGTGGCCTCTCCCACTGCGGAGCACAGGCTCCGAACGCGCAGGCTCAGCAGCCATGGCTCATGGGCCCAGCCGCTCCGCGGCATGTGGGATCCTCCCGGACCAGGGCACGAACCCGTGTCCCTTCATCGGCAGGCAGACTCTCAACCACTGTGCCACCCGGGAAGCCCTATGTGGGATCTTTTAATTGCGGCATGTGGACTTCTTAGTTGTGGCATGCATGCGGGATCTAGTTCCCTGACCAGGGATCGAACCCAGGACCCCTGCATTGGGAGTGTGGAGTCTTACCCACTGGACCACCAGGGAAGTCCCTTATTGCAAGTTTAGAATTAAACAACGCATTAAGTTTATGATAAAATCTGACGCAATGAATGAAATGAGAAACAATGACAGGTGTAGACACTGGCCTCCCCCATCTCACCTCTTAGGAGCAGTTCCTCAGAGCTCTTTGAGAGGCTGTCTCCCAGCCTATCGTCCTCTGTAAGGTCCTCAAATAAAACTGAAACTCACAGCTCTCTTGTGCATTTTTTATTTCAGTCAACAACTTCTAGAAGTGCCATCACTGTAAAGTGCATCTCGAATGATAAAAACAGATGAAAAGATCAACACTCATTCTGGGTGCTGTTCTAAGCGAGCCTCCACACACCATCCGAGGTTTAGGTAAACGCTGAGACCCAGGAAGGGCAGGCGTTGGGAGTGGAGAATCAAATCACAAAGAAATGGTCAAACCCAGGGGGAAAAAAAAGGCTTATAAATCAATGTGAAGGACACACATCCACCTGTTACTTAATATTTTACCTATGATCCATGCTCTTGGAGGAAAAGGTTATTTATGCAACCAGTGGCAAATTAATGTCAACAACATTGCTTATCTATGACATGTGTTTGAACAACAGGCTATCTTATCACATACAAATGTGTATGCCAGCCATTAGTCCCCAGCCCCAGACTGCTGTCTCAGAGCAATGGATTAATTCTGGGCTTCTGGGGCCAGACATGGGCTTACGTACGTACGTATGTATGTAAGGTTATTTATGCAACCAGTGGCAAATTAATGTCAACAACATTGCTTATCTATGACATGTGTTTGAACAACAGGCTATCTTATCACATACAAATGTGTATGCCAGCCATTAGTCCCCAGCCCCAGACTACTGTCTCAGAGCAATGGATTAATTCTGGGCTCCTGGGGCCAGACATGGGCTTACGTACGTACATATGTATGTATGTATGTATTTAGTCTTATTGAAGTACAGTTGATTTACAATGTCATGTTAGTTTCAGGTTACAGCAAAGTGGTTCAGTTATAATATAGACAGACATCATATATATATATATATATATTCTTTTTCAGAATCTTTTCCCATATAGGTTATTACAAAATACAGAATATAGCTCCCTGTGCTATACAGTAGGTCCTTGTTGGTTATTGATCCTTGTTTATTTATCCCTTCCCCCCTCCTTTCCCCTTTGGTAACCGTAAGTTTGTTTTCTATGTCTGTGAGTCTCTTTCTGTTTAGTAAATAAAGTCATTTGTATCATATTCTTAGAGTCCACATATAAGTGAGATCATATGCTATTTGTCTTTCTCTGGTGAGTTTGAGGGAGAATCAGGGTGAAGTCCTCCGGGGGACTGATGAGGGATCTGTGTGAACGCAGCAACCACCAGGGGGAAAGTTAGGCAGAGCTTTCTACAGCTACCGAAGGAGAGCCAGTGGCCTGATGGACGGCTGACATGCTTTTCTTGGTCATGGAAGCTGCAGGACAGGTGAGCCTTACAGAGAATTTCCGAAGGGACCAACGATGTTGCATCAACGTGTACTGGGTCCAGAGAGCATGAAGTTCTTTCACTCAATTAACGGTTCAAGTAAGACTTTTCCTGACCCTTAAGCTCTTCTCGGGATCCCCTGCTCAGACCCTTGGGGGTCACAAAATCACTCAGAGGCTTAGAATTGGCCAAAGGAGAAGACAGGAAGCAAAAACATCTCACCATAAGCTTCCTGCTGAAGGAGACCCAAGCTACGGGAAGGGAGAGGGTTGGCAGATAAATCAAGAACATGGTTTTGATCTGTACCGTGGATGGGATATTTTAATGAAGGAAGTGAGTTTGTGTTCATTACCTCAACTGGCTATGGGTCGTCGTACAGAAGGAAGCAAAGAGGGAAAAGTCCCCACGAGACATTTCTGATACCAGCTGTGTTTGGGGGTCTCTGAAAACCACTCCCAGCTTTAATAATGCACTAGAATAAGTTCACAGAACTCAGGAAAGTGTGATTCTTAGGGTTGTAATTTTATTATACCTAAAGGGTACAGTTGGGACCAGTCAAAAGGAGGGATGCCGGGGGAGAGATCCAACTGACCTTTCCCTGCGGAAGCCTGGACAGCATCGCTTCCTCCCATCTGTGATGTGTGACATCACGCACAAAGCATTGCCTTCTAGGAAGCTCATCTGAGCTTCTTTATTGGAGCTTCATCACATAGGTATGAGTGATTGAACCATGCCAATATAGCGTTTTTAAATTAATTTTATTGAAGTCTAGTTGATTTACAATGTTGTGTTAATTTCTTCTGTACAGCAAAGTGACTCAGTTATACATATATACAGATTCTTTTTCCTATTCTTTTCCATGATGGTTTATCACAGGGTATTGGGTCTGGTTCCCTGTGCTCTACAGCAGGACCTTGTTGTTTATCTATCTTATACATAATAGTTTGCATGCATCTGCTCATCCCAAACTCCCAATCCGTGTCTCCCCCCACCCCTCTTGGCATCCCCACGTCTGTTCTCTACGTCTGAGTCTGTTTCTGTTTTGTAGATAGGTTCATCTGTATATGCTGACATAGGTGACCTCAGTTTCCAGTCCCCTCCCCTCGCTGGGGGTTGGGTTGGCATCACCTGGCTCCAATCCCCAAACCCTGAAGCACCTAACTGGTCATTCTGGCCTGGTCAACCCTGGCACTGAGTCACTTAATTGACATAAACTCCCAGAAGCGGTCTGAGCAGCCATAACAAAGACACGGTAATCACTAGGGAAATTACAAACCTCCCTTTGAATAAAGTTGAGTCTTTAGTAGCCAAGGGTCTGTTGTTTAAACATGAGCAGAAAAACATGTTGGAACAGGAAAACAAAAACATGTTGGATCAGGAAAATGTCTCCCTTGAGCAAATTTGAAAGGGGCAGTGGGACAGAAAAATTTGTGTTCCAGTCCCACGTCGCCTGCAGTGCATTCTCGTCAGGCAGACATGGACTTGGGGGGATTAGAGTCGAGATTGTGTCGCAGACTGTGTCACAGCTATGACCACGTGATCTGTGTTTTCTTCTCTCATCCCTTGTGACCCCAGGGAGGTCAGTCACCAGGTGGGGTTTGACGTCTATCTTCATGGGGTGACATCCCGGTCCTGGGGGCTACGGCCCTAAAGAGGGGGACACGGTCAGAGGCAGGGGTTGTCAACTTCCAGGTGCTTCCTATCTTGTGAAAAGCTTTCCCACAGTCTCTTTATTTTATCTGGTCAAGAACCTTGGAGGCAGGGAGGTCAGAATATTAGTATTTCGTTTTACGGATGAACTGGCCCCAGCAGTTAGACCTCGCCCACCAGCCCAGCGAGCTGGTGTAGGAATTGGAACCAAGACCCAACCCTTCCTCTGGATCCACGGCTCATTCTCACAGTCTTGAGTTGAAAGTCCAACACTGCCCTTAGGACATGGAGAGGGAGGCTGCTACGACTCTGAGCACAAGAGACCATCAGCCTCTCCCTCTGCACCATCCACCCTGTGCTCTGGCTGGAAGAAGGGCTGTAAAGTCAAGCAGATTGTACAGTCAGTCCCTTGAGCTGAGAAATGTTCAGTGCAGCACCGGAAGCTTATGCCAGCATCGTGCTTTTTACCCCCTCAAAGATGGATGAGTTGGGAAGGTGAGTAGGGAATTGAATTATGCTAGCAGGTCCCGAGACTCGGAATCCAATAACAATCCGGTACGAATAAATATTCATCTGGCAGTATGTCCGGTTGCGGTCCATTTAGCATGAAGTTGTGAGCTGCAAGACAAAAGCCCAGGAGCTCATTATCATGAGTCGACTTGGAAAAGTTTGGAGCAAGTTCTAAAGTAATTAAGAGTGCATTTGAATAATGGAATGAACATGCTTATTTCTTTATTGTTGAGCGGCTCCGAGGCACTCAACACCCTTCCCTCCTGTGGAATGTCTGGTAGCAGCGGGACAGCTGACCGTCATTTGGAGGAAGAACTGGGAGTGTTATTTTTAACTCCCCATTATTAGAGGAAACACACATCTGGAGCCTTGTAAGGAGTGATTATTAGCTGTTCAGCTGAGAAATAGCCCGGTGTCTACAATGCATCGTTTTCCAATTATTTTGATATTTTTCAATGCCTTAAATGCTACAGGCATATAAAATTCAGCTCATTTAATCTCTCTAAATTATAGTTTCTCCATCTGTCATGGTTTTACAGTTTAATAAAATCATTACTTTTTATAAACCCAGTAAAATCCTGGAAACTATTGGAGGGAGCTCAGCTTCAGCTGGAATTTTTTTTTTTTTTTTTTAGGAAGAATAAATATATCCGAACTGGAAAATAATTTTCATATTTTCAGTCTGCTAAGAGTGTTTGGTGATTTTTTACTGGGTCACTCATCAAGCTGACAAAAAGAAATGTACTTTTATATTTGTCTTATGAGATATTTCCAAAGACTGTGGTATCAGAAAGTAGTGCTTTTTGCTGAAATAAAAAGAAATAAGGCAGACTCCTTGACCCCTATAACTCAATTCCACACCCCTATGGTTTTGACTGCATTTATCAATCTTTCTTTATTGAAACTCACATATCCAGGTCAGATCTCTGAAATGTTGAATAGAGTGGTGGAAGGGTCTGTATGTTTTGCTGAATGCATGCCATGAACTAAGCCAATAGTAACATACACGTGAAAAAGTGAAATTTGCACTGTCAAAGAAAGGGTAGTTGTGCTAAGGTCAGTTTCATGCTAAAGCAATAGGAAACGTTCTGCATTTTTAGAACCTCTGGGAAAACTGCATGGGAGCCCAGAATATATTCTTCACCCGTGCATTATAGTTTGGGGGATTTGACCATTAGAAACTCAGTTTCATTGGGAATCCTCCAATGCACCTTTGTATCAGTGCCCACTAACAAATACCCAAGTAGCTGGATTTACAAAATAGGGTTTTATTATTTCATACAACACAGGTCTAAAGCTGGGTGACCACATCGTTGGTTCAGAAGCTTGTGGATATCTTTAAACACCCAGGATGTTTCCATCTTTCTGCTCCAGTTTCTTCAGTCTATTAGCTTGGCCCTTATGGTTACTGTCTCATGACACCAAAATAGCTGCCAGTGCTCCAAGCATCACACCCTCATCCGATCATAGTTAAAAGCAGGACAAAGGCAGGGGTCTCTTTAATTAATAAAAAATACCTTTATAGAACCCCTCAATCAGATTCCCCCACAGGTAACTTTGGCAAGGATTTGGTCACATACTGTTGACAAAGGAGATCAGAAAGACCCTAAGGTAGTGAATTGTATCAGCAAAAGTGAGGAGAAGTAGAATAGCTGGGGATAGGCAGCAGAGAGCTTTACATGTATCTCTAGACATAATTAGGGCATCCTCTGCTCTGACAAAAACACTTTATGACCCATAAACCTCATTAATTCAAACGCTCCTCATTTGAGATTCATGGCAACTTGGTCAAGGAAAAGTCATAAACTAAGAAAATATCTGGTAAGCAAAGAAAAGGTGTCTAAAATAATAGTTCAAAATGACAAAAGTATGGAAATACCACAACCTCTTCTAAGGGCTAAACAAGCCCACATTTATAGCTACCTAATAAGATAGAGTCAATGTAGTGTTTCTTCTAATTATCTCACTGTTTTCCTGTTTTATATCACTGTTATAAACAGAAATTAAATAGACAAATATTATGCAGATAAAAATGTGACCCACTCTCCTCATTGCCCAGCCAAAGCCCTTTCTCCTCTTTCCCTGCCAACTGACCCCAACTTTGTACTGAGTGGTCCCATATCCCACCCCCAGTCCCAGGAATGAAGCCTGATTCGTTCTAAGGAAACCGAGCCCCCTTGCCTGCGATTGGTCTAAGGTTGAGCCTGTGACCCAGTAGTGGCCAGAAAGTCAGAAAGGGCAGTCAAAAGTAGAGCTTGTGGGAAAATAAAGAGACAAACCAAAATATGGGGGGAAAAACAACTTTCCAAGAAGAAAAAGAGTCTTTCAAGGACTTTTGTTGCTCTTGCTGTTCATCTCTTTCCTGCTTGGGAGGCTAATGTGTAAGCATTTCCTGTTTGAAGCCCAGGTAACAGTATGTGTCCAGGTAAGAAAAACCAACAAACACATGTACAAGCACAGACTGAGATCTCTGGGAACTGCCTTCCTCCAGACTGCTTGTTGTGCAAGCCAATTCATCATCTGCTCTGCCCCCTTCAGATGTTAATCGTAGCTAAACATTCTAACTGGTCTAAAGAAATGCCACCTGATTCTCGCCAAAGCTACTGGCTGTGATGGTCATTGCTGTCTCTGATGAAAAGGAAAACCAGTAAGGGCTGGAGATGTCAAAGACATCCCACCCTCAAAATGAGACTTTCTCCTCAATATCGTGTGGAAGGTTGAAAGAGAATAGAAATAAAAACCGAAAATGAAATAAAATGTCTCATGACGTGACCCTATGTTGTTAAATGCTCTCTGAGCATCCCCTGAAGTCATTTTTTACATCACCACTGGGACTGTCTACTGGCTGGAAAACATTGTTGAAATATGTACTAACCAGAATCGATGTATTTATGCCTCTGAGACTATTTTAAATGTATAGCAAGAAGCAGATTCTTCTGGGTGAGAAATATTGATATTACCCACCATGATTCTTAAAATAGCTTTTGTTTGCATGAACCAGAATGGAGAAACACTATTTAAAACACTGTGTGTATGTGTGTGTTATACATGCACATATGTCAGTTCACGTATTCTGTCATTTTAGTTCCAGATTTCATAACAAGAAATCAGTAGATGGTTAGTAATGACCTGGAACATATCAAGCTGTTTTCAGAAACAATAAGAATTTTTATTGTTGTTAGTGGCAAAATGCCATTGTTGGCTCAAGTGAATTTTGAAACACAATATTTTGATGTTTGGAGATTTATGGTGGTGGGGTGAGATGCTGTCAGAAGGAAGAAATATATATTTTGCCTTAGAACTTAATCTAGAGGCAGATTTCATTTTTTCCTTAGGGGTCTTGTTGCCTTGCACGCCTATTTCTCTCCCAAACCTTCTCTTCTACTATCGTTTAATCGGCATTTTCCAATTTCAGATTTTTGTTGAACTGTTCTTACAACTTTTCCCACCATTTCAATAATATTTGTACTATTATCTACATAATATTTACTTTAAAATTCTTATTTTACTTAAATAAATGTATTTTTAAAGGAAATTTTAAAAACAGGAAACTGCATAAATACTATGAATGGAAAACCATTATCATGTGTCAAAAATAGCAGGAAATTATGGAAATAAAACATACAGAACAGCATGACCTAGATGCCGCTACTTGCCTTAGGCTTTGAGCCTGAGTTCTGCTTCCTTTATGTCAGAAAGGAAGCTTCCAGAGTATCAGAAAGGATTCAGAGATATATAGGCATCAAACGAACAAATTCCTCATGACGCAGGCAGAAGGTTCCAAAGGGAACCTAGAAAGGGAATCACTTAGTCACCTTGAGTTGTAATGTAATTTCAGCTCCACCTGTCTATCACCCAGAATCATGCCTGACCCCCTGGTGTAGAGATCCTCTGCTTTGTGACTGACCAGGTTGGGAGCCCACGGTGATGGGCAACATTAGCCCCACCCCCATCCCAGGGGGTGTTTCACGATTGGTCTAATCCAATCAGGTAATCCCATTCCCCTGTCAGTGATTGGGCCAGAGATGGGGCATGTGACCATGTTATGGCCAATCAGACATTAGGAGATGTCTTCTGGTTCCTCCTAAGAAACATTTTCCTCTTTGATAGCAATTATAATAGGAGAAAGCTCCTATTGGCCCCTGTTCTTGTTGGCTTAGTTTTGTATGCCTCACACCTGAACACATTTACAACGTATACACATGTCCTTTGTTCATACCTGTTTATGCCGTGGTTATTCCCAGGGTCTGACCTTGTTTGTCCTGTGCTCTCTGCTAGTATAGTCTTCCTCTCATTAACCTATACAAATCCCAATCATCTTTTTATCTTCAAAAAGCAGGTGCTAGGGCTTCCCTGGTGGCGCAGTGGTTGAGAGTCCGCCTGCCGATGCAGGGGACACGGGTTCGTGCCCCGGTCCAGGAAGATCCCACATGCCGTGGAGCGGCTGGGCCCGTGAGCCATGGCCGCTGAGCCTGCGCGTCCGGAGCCTGTGCTCCGCAACGGGAGAGGCCACAACAGTGAGAGGCCCGCGTACCGCAAAAAAAAAAGCAGGTGCTAGGAAGACTTCTGTGAGATAAAATATTTTGGGAGGAGATGCCAAGAAGATAAAAATATTACACAACAAAAGCAAAAAAATCCTTTAGGATTTTGCATCAGTCTGGATAGTATATCTGTCTGTATCAAGTATTGGGGGTTTACTATTGGAATTAGACTGTGGGCAGACCTGGGAGAGGGAAGGTCTGGAGGCTGCAGCTGGGGGATCAGAGGGAAGGTCACAGTGATTTCAGCCTGAAGCAGTGGAGCTCAGAGGAAGTCTGATAAGCTGCTCTGAGCTTGTCCAGAGTGATGTGAAGCCGTCATGTGTATCTACCATGGACTTGGGGTGATAATGGCTTTTGCTTCATTTTTGCCTTCCCAATCTCATTTGATTTCCTCTTAGTGGTAGAGACTTCTGGAAAGTGGTCCCCAGGCTTAGAAGGGAGTAGTGGTGGGGTTAAATTGGCAAAAAATAATCCAATACAGATTTGTATGTACCAAGGGAAGAGAAAAAACAAATTTGGAACCCTCTTTCTTTCTTTCTTTCTTTCTTTCTTTCTTCCTTTCTTCCTTTCTTCCTTTCTTTCTTTCTTTCTTCTTTCTTTCTTTCTTTCCTTTCTTTTTCTTTCACAGAATACTGGATAATCATCTACTACACACCAGTACTGTCCTATACTCGGGGTGACAGTGCTAGGGACTGAATGATTTTTCCCCTCAAAATTCATATGCTGAAACCCTAGTCCCCAAATGTGATGGTATTTAGAGTTGGGATCTTTGGGAGGTAATTAGGTTTAAATGAGGTCATAGGTTTAGTGCCCCTATAAGAAGAGATGCCAGAGTACTCCCTCTCTCCCTCTCTCTCTCTCTCTCTCTCTCTCTCTCTCTCTCTCACTCTCTCGCTCTCTCGCTCTCCCGCTGCCCTGCCATCTCTTTGTCTCTGTCTGTCTCTCTCTCCCTGCGATGTGAGCACACAAAAAGAAGTCAGCTGTCTTCAAGTAGAGCAAAGTCCCACCAAAAACTGAATTGGCTACAACCTTGATCTTGGACAGCTAGCCTACAGAACTGTGAGAAATACATTTCTGTTCCTTAAGCCACCCATTCTATGGCATTTTTGATGGCAGTCCTAGCCGAGTAAGACAACAGTGAATAAAGGAGACACAATCCTTGTTCATGATTGTTTTTACAGTTAGATGATGATGATGAGGATGGTGATGATGATGGTGTCTCATTGCTGTCATTGCACCTGGTACAGGTTTATAGCTACTTTTTTTTATTTCCCTGGGGAATAAACTGCATGATCCTTTTGTAGGTGTCCCCATTCAGAAAGCTGATTTTGGACCATCTAAATGCAAAACTCTGATCCCTAGTTAGGTGGGGGCTGGGAAGGGGTGAGATAAGATTTTTAAAAAGGAAAATAACAGAAACAAAACAGCATATATCCCTTTTTATTTTTTCTTCCTTATTTTTTTCCTAGAAATCAGATTTTTGTGGCATTAGTTTCTCCCTGAATTCAAGACATCCTCAACAGGATGGTAAGAGGTGCATGTTAGCGAGGGACAACTTTAATCTTTATGGATTAAATGATGGACTTTGGCGACGTCACCTAATCTGAATTTTTCTCCTTCTTCACGGGTGGGTTTCCATTGGCGGTGAGCTTGCCGTGTTGAGATAACTCAGGATGCAGGCTTGACTGGTTATTATAGCCAAGATGAAGTGCACAGTCTTTTCAAGAAGAAAGGTAGTAATGAGACTCAAGCATTCCTTCCAGTGCTACAGGAGAAGAAAATCAAACACAGTTTTCAAGCAGGGTTTCCAAGTTTCCTTTGACAGTTTTCCATTTTCACATTAGTGACCCCTGCAGCAAATACCTGTACGTGGGTTCAGATTAAATCCATAGAAGGGAGATGACAACACACCACCATTCCTGTGCCGTAATGAAGGCCATATCCTAACGAATTTCAGGTTCTTTAAGGCTTTTTACCTTAGTGGCACCACGAAACCAATCATTGGAGATTAAACACATTGGAGGAGAAACACATCCCAAATGAGAATTGCTGAGGCTAGGAGGCTCCTGTCATTTATTGGATTAGTTATAAAACTTTACACAAGACTGTAATATTTGTTTCGCTGCTGCGGTGTGACTGGTGAAATGAAAAGGTGTACCAGGGGAGTGCTCCGCAGATGTTCTCTTATTTCCTCCACCGTTTTCATAGAGCTGGGAGGAATCTGTCACTCAGAAATTAACACCACATCATAGAATATGAGGAACAAAAATAAGATATGAGATGGAGACATTTTGGCCTCAGAACAATAACCCCATCGATTGAGTTAAATGTGTTTGACTCAGGCATCCACCTGTGTGAAATCATCATGGCTCCTGGCAGCCAATAGGAACACATGGACCAGCTCAACTAGCGGGAGAGAGGCTGGTAAACCAGATGTCCCGAGCTCCCGTGTCTGTGTGTTTTAAATGTCCCAGAATTACTTGTGGGTATTGACAGATTGAAATTCATAGGAATCTCCAGCACAGAGCTATTGTGGGATATTTCCAAATTCCCCAAGTTAATTTATAACTGAAGATAGAATTTCAGTCACTTCCTTGGTATGGATGGAAAGCCAGCTCATGAGCCCATATGTGTTTCTGGGGGGGCATTTTGACGACATTTGCTGAGAATTACAAATACTTCCAATAATATTTCTCTCTGCATCTAGAATAGCACCATGAGGAGGCATCTGGGGTTGAACCATCTCACATCTGTCCAACAATATTCACGCAAATGCTATGGGCCCACGGCCTTCAGACATGACTGCGTAACTCCGGGTTGAATTTCAATCAGTGTTTTGCCTAAGAGAGGAATGAAGAAGAAACCGCACACAGGTAATTGACTCGAGTAATGCATTCTGTATCTCAAAGAGTAGAGCTTGAGACCTGTAAACTGAAGAAAAATGGAAAACAGGCCATACGGACTGCATTCATATGACAGAGGGGGTTCCCTTCCTCCCCACCAGCAGGGCAACCCCACTCCCTCCCCTCCCTGTATCTAATCTTCTCTCATGTGCTCATATGGGTTTGGTGTTTATTGTTTGTTTGTTTATCTAGCAGTTGCTTCTGAGAGGAGTATACGAGTATATTCAGAGTACATAGAAAAGTGAAAGAATATTTTCTTGAGTCACGTAATAAATGCTCTCATGATCTTTTATTGATAAAAAGAAAGGTAACAGGTGTCTAGCTGTCTCCCTCCTTTTAGACTGGCTACTTCCTTCTCACACGTACCAAATTATCCCCTACGTAAAATGGAGAGAGTGGAGATTCTCCTACACTTTACAACCAGGTAACTTACGACCCTGCCTGTAAGATAGGAGCTGAAGAGGCACAGGGAACAAGCACATGTGATGTGGTTGGTTGATGGGAGCCAGACGGTGAAGGGTCTTCTGAGTTATTGCTAAACTATTGTTCTTTGTTCAGTGGATCCTGGGAGCTATAGATGGTTTTCAAGCAGATGAGTGGTAAATACATTAATGATTGGAAAGACATCCATTATGGCTTGTGGAGTGAGGATGAAGGAGCATCTGGGAACACAGAGCAGTGCCGCCATCCCTTCAGCCCAGGCTGGGCAGCAAAGACACATGGTCACAGAACTGTAGACCCTGTGACCACGAGGTCAGGATCTCATCTAGGTTCTGACCCCCGTCAACTGTACCAGCCCATGCTTCCCACTCTCCAATCCTTTGTATACAACCCACCAGGGTTTGAACATATGAACATCTTCTTGTTACTGTTTTTTTGTGTGTGTGTAATTTTCACTTTTCTTTTAAACTCTTTGTACGTTTATACAGAACACATGCAGAGCTTGAACTTGACAAACTCCAAACACCCAGGTAAAAATCCAGAACATCACCAGGGCTCCAGAAAACCCGCTCACGTCCCCTTCCCATCCCTACTGCGCCCCAAGAGTAACAGCTACCCTCACTTCTAACGCTCTAAACTCAGTAGAAAAAAAGGAGGCCATGTCTTGAACAGGCACCTCACTGAAGAGGCTAAGTGACCAAGAAACCTAGGAAAGGTTCCCAAGGGAAATCTAATGCAATACCCCTATACACTCACCATATGGCTCAGACGAAAAAGAAATTTGGCAAGTCTTGGCAGGAATGCGGGGTGACCAGATCCCTGATATTCTCTGCTGATGGAGAGTGAATTGGTACCAGCCCTTTGATGAATTCTCAGGCGCCATCTCCCAAAGCTGTGCACGTGCGTTCCTTCTGATTCCCGTGTGTGCACGCACCCTGGAAGTGCACATGCAACCCCCCAAGAGACACACCCGGAATGTCCGTGGCAGCTCTGCTTGTCACAGCCCCAAATAGGGAAGTATCCAAAAGCACACCCCACGGTAGAATGGATGGCTAAATCATGGTCTATTCACTCACTGGAGTACTACACAGCACTGAGAATGATGAGACTATCGTATGCAATAATAGATGGGTCACATGATCCTATGGAATGAAGAAAGTGGGGCTCCAAAGAAAACACGATACAGGATTGTATGTGTGTATGTATGTACGAATGAATGCATGTATTTACGGTCGAACCTCAAACAGTGCAGCCGTTAGGAGCACCCACCCTCTGTGCCGTCGAAAATTCTTGTATAATCTATAGTGAAGTCCTCCCTATACACAGTTCTTCCGCATCTGTAGTTCCACACAGATGGATTCAACCAACTACAGATGGTGTAGCCCTGTACTGTTTTTGAACTTTATCTTTAAGCAGGTTTAGGTTTATAACAAAACTGAGATTTCCCTTCTACCTCCTGTCCTCACACGTGCATAGTCTCCCCCATTATCAATAACACTCACCAGAACGGTGTATTTTCTACCAAGGACGAACCTATATGGACATATTAGAAACAGGAAACTCCATACTTTTAGGGTTCACTCTTGGTATTGTACATTCTGTGTACTATTTACTATTTTTAAAAAATCCCCATATAAGTAGACTCATGAAATTCAAACCCATGTTGTTCAAGGGTCAACTGTGTGTAGATTTATTTGTATCTGTCATCTATCTACCTATCTATCTTTCTATCAGCCATTTATCTATCATTTATCTATTTGTCTGTCATCTCTTACCTATCAATGTATTCTGTCTGTCTATCTATCTATCTATCATCTATCTACCTAGTATTTCTCTCTCTCTCCCTCCCTGTCTTTCTCCCTCTCTCCCTCTTTATCTATCTTTTCCCTTTCCCAGGCACGAATATGCAGCTGTTAAGTGAGAAACAGGTCTGTACTGAAGAAATGTCTTTATTCCCAAACACCTGGGTGTCATGAAATACACACACGGATAAAGTCAGGACTGACCCCTTGCTGTTCATCAAGTTTAAAAATATTTTATGGGAATGACTAAGGCAATGACTTTTCAAAATGTCATGCTGTGGAAGACTGAGAATAGGCAAACCCATTTTGCAAGTGATATGTTTTAAGAAAAAAAAAGCTTTTTAAGGATTTTTAGTTATAATTTTAATTCTGCTATTAATTTTAAAAATTAAAAAAATATTTTTACCTTTGACTCCCTTGATTGTATTTAAATGAATATATTTATAAAGGAAATTTTATGTCTCTACCAGAAATGGAAATATGTATCACTCATCACCAAAAAGAAAAGAAAAGAAAAGAAAAAACCACTTCCTCCAAATATGAAACGGATGCAAAATAATGTTACTAAATCCCAGTTAGAGTCAGTTGACTGACAAAGGCTCTGATTTGAGGTTAGCTTTCTCTTCATTAAAAAAGATGATCTGCTGGTATTAGAGAGGTGTTTGGCATGTATTAGCATCAAATAGAATCTGTAATAAAAAAAAAAACTCCCTACAAACAAAAGTCCAGGACCAGTTGGTCTCACAGGTGAATTCTACCAAACATACAAAGAGGAATTTACACCCATTCTTCAAAAAGATTGAAGAGGAGGGAACACTCCCAAAGACATTCTAGGAAGCCACCGTCACCCTGATACCAAAACCAGACAAAGACACCACCAAAAAAGAAAATTACAGGCCAATATCTTTGATGAATATAGATGCAAAATTTCTCAAGACAGTATTAGCAAGCCGAATCCAACAACACATAAAAAAGATCATACAGCACGACCAAGTGGGATTCAGACCAAGTTCACAAGGAAGGTTCAACATTCACAAATCCGTCAGTGTGATACACCACATTAACAAAAACCACGATTATCTCAACAGATGCAGAAAAAGCATTTGACAAACTTCAGCATCCATTCATAGTACAAACTCTTGCAAAACCGAGAATTTATTTTAATGTAATGAAGGGAATGGAAAGATAACTGGAAAGCAAATGAACAATGTGGTTCTTTTTTTTTTTTTTTTGCTGTACACGGGCCTCTCACTGTTGTGGCCTCTCCCGTTGCGGAACACAGGCTCCGGACGCGCAGGCTCAGCGGCCATGGCTCACGGGCCCAGCCGCTCGGCGGCATGTGGGATCTTCCCGCACCGGGGCACGAACCCGCGTCCCCTGCATCGGCAGGCGGACTCTCACCCACTGCGCCACAAGGGAAGCCCGACAATGTGGTTCTTTTTTAAAGGTAACTTTACTTTTATTTATCTATTTACTTACTTATTTTTGGCTGCGTTGGGTCTTTGTTTTAAAGGTAACTTTACTTTTATTTATCTATTTATTTACTTACTTATTTTTGGCTGAGTTGGGTCTTTGTTTTAAAGGTAACTTTACTTTTATTTATCTATTTATTTACTTACTTATTTTTGACTGCGTTGGGTCTTTGTTGCTGTGCGCAGCCTTTCTCTAGTTGTGCTGAGTGGCGGCTGCTCTTTGTTGCGGTGCTCGGGCTTCACATAGCGGTAGCTTCTCTTGTTGAAGAGTGTGAGCTCTAGGCGCTCGGGCTTCAGTAGTTGTGGTGCGCGGGCTCAGTAGTTGTGGCTCACGGTCTCTAGAGCACAGGCTCAGTAGTTGTGGAGCACGGGCTTAGTTGCTCCGTGTCATGTGGGATCTTCCCGGACCAGGGCTTCAATCCATGTCCCCTGCACTGGCAGGTGGATTCTTAACTACTGCACCACCAGGGAAGCCCAATGTGGTTCTTTTTTAAGCCTTGGGCTGTGACAGCAGCTGAAACCCTCTCCCTTCCGCCAGTGGTGTGAGCCCCATTCTAAGGAGCATAGCACTTGGGTTCCCTTACCTTCTGGGGAAAAAAAGTGATGGAACCGAGGTCCTCTCTCACCTAAGGATGGATATTCCGGCAAAAGGTCAATGCGGCGATTTCAAGTGTTCAGGAAGGATTTCCTACCATCACATAACACCACCATAAACCATTATTTCTGAAAAAAGAGAAATTAACAAGGCCTTTTCAAAGCCATAAAGTCTTGCCTTTGAATAATGTAAGGGTATGAAGGTCACATTTGATGCTACCCGAAGTTTCTTTCTGACATTTAATTTTCCCATAAACTTTGTCCTAAAATGAGAACTCTTGATCAAATATGGAACCCAATGTCTGGGAGCTTCAGAGGCTTATAAGACATTGTCAAGGGCCCCAGGTGTCTGGTGAGGGATGAGGGTGTAGTCACATTTGCAACTTTTGTCCTTTTTTTTCTCTTGAGCAGTTTTTTTCTTCTTTAATTTTTTTTATTGAAGTATAGTTGATGTATCATATTGTGTAAGTTACAGGTGTACAATATAGTGATTCAAAATTTTTAAAGGTTATACTCCATTTATAGATATTATAAAATATTGGCTACGTTCCCTGTGTTGTATACTATATCCTTGTAGCTTGCTTTATACCTTTTGCTCCCCTCCCCCTGTCTGGCCCCTCCCCCTTCCCTCTCCCCACTGGTAACCACTAGTTTGTGCTCTAGATCTGTGAGTCTGCTTCTCTTTTGTGAGTTTGTTTCTCACTAGCTTGTTGTATTTGCAACTTTTTTCCTTTCTTATAGTTGCTCTGGCTTGTTAGTGTTTCCTCACACTTCTCGTAAAATGGAAAATTAATAATATTAATCAGCCTCTAACCCTTTCTCTTTCATTCCTCAGATTATCTTTTTCCTTTCTTGGACTGCTTTCCCCATGTTTGGACCCTAGAATAAGCTTGGGAAAATTTAAAAAGTTCAGTTGGATGGCATTTCTAAAAATGAAGCTTTTAAAACTCTTCTTTGATCAAACTACAGCAATTTCCACAACTTCTCCCTCCTATTTAAACCCCAGTTCGAGGTAGGGTTGGGGAATCTCCTCTTGGGAGTGCCCTTTTACATGTTATATTGAGATTTGATCATAGGATGAGGAATTTAAAGGGGATAATTTTCAGCTTACGTGACAAAGCAAAGAGTAACCTTCATTGTAACACAACATGCTATGAATATATAATTTTGTAGAGGTAGCCATAATCCACTCAAACGTCAAACATCAACCCATAGACAAACAGACCTGGCTCCACTATTTAAAATCATTAAAATTATCCTTAATCATTTCGTTATTCTGCCTTTCTGTTGCTACACTGAATTGTTCCAATGGGACCCCTTTTGCAGTGCCATATTCCTAACTACTTTCCTAAAATTTTGCCCCCACCCAGCAATCACACTCTTTCTTCCCCTTCTCGGCTGTACTATTGTCAGCAACCTCGGAGGTACTGTATATTTCACATTAAGCCTGTTTATCTTCTATCTTCCCCACTGGAATGAGAGTCCCATGAGAGAGGGGATTTCCATCTGCCTTTTTTTCATGTCTTATACCCAAGCTCCAGGCAGCCCTGACCCACAGCAGCTGCTCAATGAAGAGTTACTGTCTTCTTAATTAATGTAGCTCTCAACTTCAGGCCAGACAATCCTGCAACACCGAGAGGGGAAGTGGGTTTTGATGGAGCCTTATTCCTCCTAAGAAATCCATCCTCCCTCGTCCAAAAGGCTCCCTGGTCAACCATTATTGTACATCTTTCATTACGTCCAGCCACCTGCCAAATGACCATTTTATCACCCCCTGTTCATCACGGTGTCTGCATTTGGAGGCGGCTCGTCTTAGATTTCACCCACATTCCCATCAGCAGCAGGATTTCTCTGCATTAGGTACCCCAAGATCATGGCCAGTGCAAATGGTAACTTGTGAAACGTGTGCCTGGAGCGACATTTCTTCAGTTTCTGGGCAGCCAGTGGGCGATTTGAATATCCTAGAGTAATAGACTGTGTGCCCACTGAAGACTCAAGTGAGGGGCCTCCACAACTATGATGAGAGTGACAGCCCAGCCATGGCTGACACATGTAAATTGTACCTGATGCCCAGGTGGGGATGGGGGGGGCGGTCTGTGCACCAATCAGCCAATGCTGTCACAAGCCTGGGCGGCAGGGGTGGAGGAGAGGAAGCCTGACTCCTCTTCCTAATGGGGAATCCCATGGGAACCACCTGGGGCGCCCAGATGCACCTTATCCTGCACAAGAGTTTATCTCACTGCACCTTGGGGTTATCAGTAGCTAGTCTCTCAGACCCTGTCCCTGGAGCTGAGTGCAACTTGTCCTGTCTCTCTCTGCATTTCTGCTCCATTTCCAAAGAGTCTCAGTTTCCTCATTTGTACAATAAGGATAACAGCATCTGTTATTATTAGCATCACTATTAAATGATGCTAATGCCTTGCACTTAGATTAGGGTGTGGCTTATAGTTAAGTATCTAAGCCTAGGCTGTTGTCTTTTTTTTTTTTTTTTTTGCGGTACGCGGGCCTCTCACTGCTGTGGCCTCTCCCGCTGCGGAGCACAGGCTCCGGACGCGCAGGCTCAGCAGCCATGGCCCACGGGTCCAGCCACTCCGCGGCATGTGGGATCCCCCTGGACCGGGGCACAAACCCGTGTCCCCTGCATCGGCAGGCAGACTTTCAACCACTGCGCCACCAGGGAAGCCCTAGGCTGTTGTCTTTATGCTTTATTTCTAGCTTCCCTCTCTGTTGTCCTTTTCCTTCATCTCCTCTGGTATCTCTCCTTGCCGTGGCTTTGAGGTCTCACGCATCATCTCGGACCCCACATCTACCTGATTTTGGACCTCAGTTCCCTACAGCTGACCAATGTGGGGATTCCTAAGGAGAAGAAATCTGCTCATCTGCTCTTACATCCCAGCTGAAACTGAAATGAGATTCATCTTAGTAATCAGCCATGTATGTTTTAGATAAAATGTAGGCACGGCAGTTGTAACACCATTTATTTACAGTCATCCAGACTTTTTTTTTTTAATTAATTAATTAATTTTTGGCTGCATTGGGTCTTTGTTGCTTCACGCGGGCTTTCTCTGGTGGCAGTGAGCAGGGCCACTCTTCGTTGCAGTGCGCGGGCTTCTCTTTGTGGTGGCTTCTCTTGTTGTGGAGCATGGGCTCTAGGCATGCAGGCTTCAGTAACTGCGGCACTCGGGCTCAGTAGTTGTGGCTCATGGGCTTAGCTGCTCCGCGGCATGTGGGATCTTCCCGGACCAGGGCTAAAACCCATGTCCCCTGCATTGGCAGGCGGATTCTTAACCACTGCGCCACCAGGGAAGTCCCCAGTCAGCCAGACTTTTAACCACCAGGGAGATCAGATAGACAGGTTGGTTTTGCGCGTCCACTGGAAGGTCAATCCTGGTCCAGGAGACTGGGTGTAGAGCTGGCCTTGACACACCGCAGCGCCCTGTGACACCTGCGTTAGCAGCCCGATCCCCTGACGTGGAGCCCTAGGTAGTGGCCTGACTTTCCAGCTCATGGAAGGCAGTGATGCTCTGTTTGGCACAGGGATGGTAAAAACCGTAACCCTGCAAATATCTGTTAAATGAGTGAGGGAATCAGTGACTGAAATCCACTTCTCCAAAGAAGACTCATCAAGTAAGCAAGCCCTGCTAAGGAGTGGAAGTAGACCCCTTACAGAGATATTTTGTAGCTGCCATGGAGGTGTGCCACCTGGATTTCCACAGGTTGCCACTTCGCTGCAAATGGTCCCCTTAGTAGACAGGCTCCACCTGTTGCTTTCTGGATCTGCCTCGGTTTTCCCTTTTCCCAGTCAGGCAGCCAATTACTGAGCAAATAACAGCATGGATGCAGGGTCTGGTTAATTCTGTCCAGTTCAGGACTCCTCCAGTGGGGAAACTCTGCCTCTGCATCTCCCCACTGTGTTGGCTGAAACTTTATCAGATCCATTTCCCAAGTCCTCTCTGCTCAATTCTGTTCGACAGGCGGACTCTCAACCACTGCGCCACCAGGGAAGCCCCTGAAAGCCCTTTTTTGCTAATGAGAGACATTTGTTTATTTTCTTTCCCTCTTTGTTTCTTCCTTCCTTCCTTCCTTTCTTTCTTCTTTCTCTCTTTCTCTTTCTTTCTTTCCTCCTCCCTCCCTCTTTCTAGCTTCCTTCCTTTCTTTCTTTTTCTTTCTTTCTTTCCTGTCTTCTTTCCTTCCTTCTTTATTCCTTTCTTCCTTCCTTTCTTTCTTTCTTTTTCTTTCTTTCTTTCCTGCCTTCTTTCTTCCTTCTTTTCTTTCTTTCTTTCTCTCTTTTTTTGTAAATTTAAAGAATTTTATTCATTTGTGGTAAACATTATTAGCTGCTCTCTCTCCTTCCTTGCCAACAAAACCACTACCTTGTTTAAGGCCGCCAAATGCCTGGTCACAGGGATATATCCTGATTAATTTTTTTTTGCGGTACGCGGGCCTCTTACTGTTGTGGCCCCTCCCGCTGCGGAGCACAGGCTCCGGACGCGCAGGCTCAGCGGTCATGGCTCACGGGCCCAGCCGCTCCGCGGCATGTGGGATCTTCCCGGACTGGGGCACGAACCCGCGTCCCCTGCATCGACAGGCGGACTCTCAACCACTGCGCCACCAGGGAAGCCCCTGAAAGCCCTTTTTTGCTAATGAGAGACATTTGTTTATTTTCTTTCCCTCTTTGTTTCTTCCTTCCTTCCTTCCTTTCTTTCTTCTTTCTCTCTTTCTCTTTCTTTCTTTCCTCCTCCCTCCCTCTTTCTTTCTTCCTTCCTTTCTTTCTTTTTCTTTCTTTCCTGTCTTCTTTCCTTCCTTCTTTATTCCTTTCTTCCTTCCTTTCTTTCTTTCTTTCTTTCCTGCCTTCTTTCTTCCTTCCTTTCTTTCTTTCTTTCTCTCTTTTTTTGTAAATATGCATTTGCTTAATAGGCACTTTTTTTTTTAATGTCAAGCAAGGGTGCCATAACTTTAAGAAATTTATCAGAGTCACGGACATTTTTTGCTCATTAAAAATACATTTAGTGAAGCTGCCGCTGTTAACCAGGAGGAAAAAGATTGTGGGAGAGAGGAACATGTTTAGGAGAAAAAGGATGAAATTAAGGGCTTAGAAAGCTGTGACTCTGTGAGAAGCAGAATGATTTCCCCTAAAGATGGTCCAGTCCTAACCCTTGGAACCTGTGTACATGCTACCTTATGTGGGAAACGGGACTTGGCAAGTTGATTAAACTAAGAATCATGATATACAGTTATCTTGGGATAATTCATGGTTTATCCAGGTAGAACCAACAGAATCACAAAGGTCCTTATAAGAGGGAGGTGGGAGGTCAGAATCAAAGATGTGACAATGGAAGCAGAGGTCATGATGATGATAGAACAAAAGCCAAGGGATGCTGGTCCCTAGAAGCTGGAGAAGCCAGGGAAAGGGGTTGTCCCGTTGAGCATCCACAAGGAACACAGCCCTGCCGGCACCATGATTTTAGGGCGACAGATCTCTAGAACTATAAGATAATAGATGTGTGGGTCTTCTTAAGCTGCTGAGTTTATGGGGGCTGGTTACAGAAGCAAGGGGAAACGAACGCAGAGCCTAAGCACCTTGCCCCCTGAACGCCAGAGAGCAGAATTCAGCGTTAACGCATTTCATTGGCAGAAGGACCAGAAGTACAGCCACGAACAGCATTTTTGTGTAACAAAGTAATAAATAACAGTAAAGCTCGTCTTCTCGCGGTGCTTCCCGTGAAGCAAGGCACCATCACAGTGCTTTGCTTATAGTGGCTCAGATAGTCCCAACAATAGATGTGAAATAGGCATTATCAGCCCCACTCGACAGATAAACAGAGTGAAGCCCAGAGACGCGGCAAAAAAGAAAGACCGGCCTCACTCAGCTTGTGTGGGTCCAGATCCCATGATCTTTGCCACTGCCCTGAGCTGCCTCTTCTAGGAGACTGGGTTTTGAATATAAAATTCAGACTCTTAGAATCAAAAGGCCTGTTCGAATGAATTAAAAGAAGTATAGGGACTGGTGCACTTTAGATGTCTACTCTGAGCGTGCATGAAGACTTAACGATGATGTCCAAGGTGAAGACTTCACGGTGCTTTTCGGGAGAGAAAGATGAGCAGAACCAGTTGCTTTTGTAGCTGTTATTATTGTGGCTATCATTTATATGCAGATATGATGCCCCCTAAAACAGTGCTTCCATCTTAACTTAAATAGCCACAATCCTCTTTATTTCCTGGCTCACCAAACCATTTCATCTTAGACAAGACAAAGGTTTTGTTGATCCCCAGTTCAATTAATTGTTCCCAGTTTCTGCATCAATAATGGAACCCAGGGCTTCCCTGGTGGCGCAGTGGTTGAGAGTCCACCTGCCGATGCAGCGGACGCGGGTTCGTGCCCCGGTCCGGGAAGATCCCACATGCCGCGGAGCGGCTGCGCCCGTGAGCCATGGCCGCCGAGCCTGCGCGTCCGGAGCCTGTGCTCCACAACAGTGAGAGGCCCGCGTACCGCAAAAATAATAATAATAAAATAATAATAATAATGGAATCCTAATTAATGGAGCTTTATGGACTTTGAAAAGTAACAAATGATGATTGTTGGCTTGAAGTGTGGCTTGTAGACATATGGATGATTTGCAACACTTACAAAGGACTTTGTAAATATTTTTAAAGTATTTTACTGCTCCTGGCTATAAAGAGCCCTTTAGCTATTACGTTAAAATCTATTTAAATTAATGCTTAGTTACGCTGGAACTGCTTGCATGATTTAATGTAAAACTAAACTTTTACTATGTGGCTAAATCTCTTTAAGAGTCTAGCCTTAATCTTAATCTCTTCTCCCCTCAACAATTTCAGCACCTAACTCAGAGGTAACCTGATGTTGGTTTGGGGTGAATCATTCCTTACTTTTATGGGACATTTTCATTCATATAGATGTCACTGTGTGTGCTATTTGTGGCTGGTTTTTGTTTTTGGCAGCACTGCACAGCTTGTGGGATCTTAGTTCCCCGACTAGGGATCAAACCCGGGCCCTCAGCAGTAGAGCACTGAGCCCTAACCACTGGACTGCCAGGGAATTCCCTGTGGCTAGTTTTTTGGTTTTTTTTTAAACTTTTTATTTTATATTGGAGTAGAGTTGATGAACAATGTCATGTTAGCTTCAGGTTTACAGCAAAGTGATTCAGTTATACATATACACATATCTATTCTTTTTCAGCTTCTTTTTCCATTTAGATTGTTACATAATATTGAGCAGAGTTTCCTGGCTAGTTTGGATAGAGTACAAGAATGCCTTTGTTTGCACTGCTTTCTACCAGGCTAAGAGATTTCGTCCAGAACTAAATCAGCGTTCTCATCAAACGCTTTCATCCTCCTTGATCGTTCACCTTTCTCAGCTCTGCCTTATTTTTTTTTTTTCCTTTGAGAACCTGAATACAGTCTCTGACTTCCTTCTCCACTCCCGTCTTGATCCCAGGAGAAGGGGAAGGGGGTCTCTGGAGCGTAAGGGAGGATGTAGCGTCTGCAGATCCCCTCCCAGCTGCTCAGCTTCTGCCTGGAGACCTTCCCCACTTAATCACTTATTCATCACCCTCCTCTTCCGAAAGGGCTGGAGTTATGCTAAGTCTGAGCGATGTCCTGGACGAAATATCCAACGTTTCAGTTCCGTTTCTCCTCCCATCGCCAAGAAGGTTGCCATTCGGCTCATACAGTGAAATTGACATTTCATAGCATTTCATCAGCTAATTCCTATGATGCCAAGGTGTCATCCCTGAATATATCTTCAGTAAAAGCTTGCTTGGATTCAAGGAACAGAGGGAACTTTGACTTTTGGGTGGCCTGAGGAGGGAGGGCAAAGGCCATCTTCCCTATTTGCCACTCTGTATATCTAACAAATAACTAAGCAAATTTGCTGGAAACCATTCTTTGAGTTTTAAAAGGAAAGTAACATCTTGGCACACAGATCTTTGTTCTGTGCTTGAAAAACCAATGAAGAATAATCCTTTCCCACTCATGTTGCCCCATTTCTGGACAAGCAGGAACTCCGGGAAGTTCAGCTTTTCAGGCCACTTGTGCTGTGGGTACCACACACCTGGCTGGTTCTTCACTGTCGTGAAAGCATCTGGGCTAAATCAGTGTGCACCAAGCCAATGAGAATTTGGGGCGGTTTCTTTCCACACAAGATTTAGGGACATCAGCTTCTTGTTATTTTTTCCCACAGTTTGGTTATATTCTACTCTTCTCAGTTGCAGTCAAATAATTCCTTTAAAATGATTAATTAGCAACAGCCCCATGCCTGGCTGGAGCCCCACGGTGCAGGCGAAAAGACGGCCATGCCGAGAGGGAAGTCCCTCAAACTTGCAAAATCCACTCTGTTTGCAATTGTCACTGGCTTTTCACTTCACTGGGATGAATTTCCCTGAAGTTGTCAAATATTTCTAGTAATTTCTCTTTGGAGGCTCCATCGGTGAAGACTAAAGTCCTAATAAATTAGCCAGCCTTGGTATGACAAGATGTCCTCAAGTCACAGTAGACTGTCAACCAACAGAACCGTTGTCATTGGCTTTTCTTGACCATTTGTCACTGTCTGTAATTAATTACAGCTCTTTAAGCCCAGGCATCGATTATAGAGATAATGCATAATAGAAGCCTTTTATGTTGGATTCTCTATTTATTTTATTGTGAATTTCCTTCCCTTCTCTTCCACCAGAGAGTTCCTGGAAGTGGTCTTTGTGTGCAAATTCTAATTATCATTCTTAGGTCTTGCAAGCCACTTTCCCCTCCTGCGTGGGGACATTTTTTCTATTTCTTGATTATTGTCTATTATTCCAACACAAAAGGAGACAATTAGGTGAACACTGACCTTGGCATGAGCAGAACATTAATTATCATTGAGATAAATGCCAGAGTGCCTACAGTTGCCATCAGAGAAACAGATGTTTTATTTTGAAGTGCCAAGTTGTGTATAAAAAATGTGAGGAAGAAAGAAGGTCCTTACTGTTCAATCATGTAGCTGGAACAGGGCCAGTTCTGGGCAATGGCTTTCTTAACAGGGGTTCACCTAAGGACTAAGCCTGATGCTTTCTCTTTTTATTGAAGTATAGTTGATTTAAAATGTTGTGCTAATTTCTGCTGTACAGCAAAGTGATTCAGTTATACATATATATACATTCTTTTTCATATTCTTTTCCATTATGGTTTATCACAGGATATTGAATATAGTTCTCTGTGCTATATAGTAGGACCTTGTTTATCCATTCATCTGCTAATCCCAAACTCCTAATCCATCCCTCCCCCATCCCCCTCCCCCTTGGCAACCACAAGTCTGTTCTCTATGTCTGTGAGTCTGTTTCTCTTTTGTAGATAAGTTCATTTGTGTCATATTTTAGATTCCACCCATGAGTGATATCATATGATATTTGTCTTTTGCTGTCTGACTTACTTTACTTAGTATGATAATCTCTAGGTCTATCCATGTTGCTGCAAACGGCGTTATTTCGTTCTTTTTCATGGCTGAGTAGTATTCCATTGTGTATATGTACCACATCTTTATCCATTCATCTGTCGATGGACATTTAGGTTGTTTCCATGTCTTGGCTGTTGTAAATAGTGCTGCTGTGAACATAAAGGTGCATGTATCTCTAACTTTCTTGTGAATTGTAGTTTTGATGCAACAGCAAATTTATGTGAAGGTGGTTGTTCTTGAATAGTCACTGTTTATGATATTTGAAGAGAATCACACAGGACACTAAATAAAATAAAACAATTGATTTGAGTAAATGTAGTTCTTACTGCAGCAAAGATGAAAATCTGAGTAAGTTTTTGCTTTTCTTCTCTCAACCTCATCTTCCTTCCTCTGTAAAGTGAGGGGGCTGGATAAGATCCAGGCAGGTCTCCCAAGAGTTTAGTAGGAAACATGCAGGACAGGAGTCCTGGTGGCATCAAAGCTCTTCCACAGTCAACACGGGGAGACCATGCAAATTGTATCCCTGTCTTGGAGTTTCAGCCGGCATAATGAAATAGTAGTGATTCTGCAGGGACATAGAGAATAGACTGGTGGTTGCCAAGGGGGAGGAGGGATGGGAGAGGGGAGGAGTGGGAGTTTGGGATCAACAGATGCAGACTGGTATATGTAGGATGGATAAACAACAAGGTCCTGCTGTATAGCACAGGGAACTATATTCAATATCCTGTGTTAAACCATCATGGAAAAGAATATGAAAAAATGTATGTATATATATATATATATGTATATGTAGGATGGATAAACAACAAGGTCCTGCTGTATAGCACAGGGAACTATATTCAATATCCTGTGTTAAACCATCATGGAAAAGAATATGAAAAAATGTATATATATATATATATATATGTGTGTATATATATATATATATATATATATAAAACTGAGTTACTTTGCTGTACAGAAGAAATTAACACAACATTGTAATTCAACTATATTCAATAAATAAATTTAAAAAAATATTGGGTTGGCCAAAAAGTTCGTTCGGGTTTTCTGTAACATCTTACGGAAAAACCCGAACAAACCTTTTGGCCAACCCAATAGCAATGATTCTGAAAAGTCCTGCAATAAAGAGACCTTTTTAAATTTGCCTGAGTTTTCCATCCATTCATCCACTTGTTTCTCAAATGTTTGCCTGGGTGCCTCATATAAAAAAGTAGGAGGGTGAATGGAATACACGCCTAAAATATTCAATTAAATTAGGTACATGGGCCTCTCAGGCTTACCTGAGCAAAGTGTCACAACTTTGGAGTAGCCCTTACCACCTAGGCTAATTCTAAAACCTGGTCTTGACTCAGATGGTGCTCACAAATGGAGCTGAGTGGCTAGGACTGAAAACAGAGAGACATTCTTTCTGCAGAAATTACCAGAAGGCTTTTAATCCATGAATAACTCAATCACCCAAAATGGGATGAAAGAGCCACTCTTATTTGCTAGAGAATACATAAGACACTATTTTTCTAATAATTACTATTCACTTAAGTGAATTAAAAATTTGGGGGAAAAATCCATAAAAACTTGGAGCCAAATCTGATAAATTAAAATTCTTTTAAAAATTCCTCTCTCAGATAACAGCCTTTCACTCATTTTGTCCATCTTTGGGATCTGAAAAAAATGTGTCTTCATCCCATGCTGGGCTGTTAGTGGCCATGTTCTTTTAAGATGACATTCTAATTTTAGATGTCTCCTGAATGGTGGAGCATTCTGTTAACTTCCAAATTGCACTATATTTGAATTGAAGTCTCTTTTCTGTCTTCATGGATCTTCTCTTTCATTCATCTCTTGGGCACATATGTGTGTGACCCCCTCAGGAATGATTTAGGGGGTTGTACTCTACAAAATATTGGAGCTCTGGGCTTTGTACTATTTCTTTTCCAGGTGTCATAATATCTAGAAAAGAGTAATACCAAAACTGTCCTTAGAAGATCAAGTTCTAGAGGATCCCACAGAGATTCTGACTGAGTGTGGACCGAGACACAATGTAGCTATCATTTACCCAGGAGACGTGCATAGATCTATTCCGTGCTCAGCTATTAATGTTGAATTTATGTTGCTGAACATAAAGTCATAAAAAGTCCCAGTTGTGCCATTTTATTAAAGAGGTGTTTCTTTATTGGTCTCTCATGAGTGATTTGAACTTCAAATTGGCATCAATTCGTGGCATAAGTGGGATGGAACACAGTAACTGGAACTTAATTGTATCATTTGGTCCGTTAGATGGCATTATCTGAAGTGATTTCCTGGATCCGTCTAAAGCGTGTATCAAGAGGCAGCTCTACAGTCGTACATTTGGGAAACGATTTAAACAACTCTAAATGCCTCTAGATCTTTCTTGTCAGTTGGAAAATCAGTAAAGTGTGTCCTGCAGTGAAGCTGCTGTTCTTCTTGTTCTGGCATTAAGAAGTCACTTGCAAAGGATGACTGTTCACTTAGGACATGAGAGGTTCTTTTGTGGACATCTCCTGGAAGGGCTGCCATGGACAGTGGTTCAGGTTGTACACTGAGTAAGAGCATCCAGGTGACAAGGCAACGGAGGGCTGAGATTTAGTCCTCATTCCATATGATCATTTAAGGGTGGCTTCAAATTCCTTCCCACTCCTCCTCTTGAGAGGTGGAGTCTATGGCCCCTCATCTTAAATCTTGGCTGAATGGCTCTTTGACCAGTAGGTTATGGAAGTGACTCTATCAGTTTCCTGGCCTAGGGATGAAGACACTGCCTAGTAGTTAAAGATGACTTTCAACTATTTCTTGCTTGAAACACTTGCTCTCGCTGATTGAGTGAGGGCTGCTCGCAGGGGTGTTAGTGCCCCAGCACAGACTACTTGACCTAGGGCATGAGTCAGTGAACATTTTCTCTAAAGGGCCAGATAGTATATATTTTAGGCTTTGTGGGCCAAATACAGTTTTTGTTGCTTCTTCTCCTCCCGCTTCTTCCCCCTCCCACTTCTTCTTCTCCTTCTTCTTCTTCTCTTCTTTATTCTTTTCTTTTTCCTTCTTTATTCTCTAAGCATTTAAAAATGTAAATAATAATAACAATAAACTTTCTTACCTTACAGCCTGTACAAAATCAGACTGCTCCTTGGATTAGCACACTTCTCCATCATAAATACTTCTCCGGCAGAGCAGTCCTTGTGCTAGAAAGCCATCTGTATATATTAAAATGATGATGCAAAGGACATGTGGGCAAAAATTGTTTCCTGGTCTCTTTTCTTAGTGGATGTATTTCCATTGTCTCACCAGTGACAGCCTTCTTTCTTCCTCCCTTATTTCACTGGAACAATTAGTAAATTCCCCCTTTATTCTATACAGAAACGTTCCATTCATTCAAGACCAGGGTAGTTAGTTTCTATGTAGAAACTCCCTAATGAGGGCAGCACTGATTGGGTCCTGAAGCATGTGTAAGAGTTTTCCAGGAAGAAAAAAGTGTCTCTTTCTCCAGTCCTCTGATCCTCTCAAAGTTCACAACCTGAGGATTAGATGCCAGTCATTACATCAACCTTTTTTTTTGGGGTACGCGGGCCTCTCACTGTCGTGGCCTCTCCCATTGCGGAGCACAGGCTCCAGACGCGCAGGCTCAGCAGCCATGGCTCACGGGCCCAGCCCGGCGGCATATGGGATCTTCCCGGACCGGGGCATGAACCCGCGTCCCCTGCATCGGCAGGCGGACTCTCAACCAGTGCGCCACCAGGGAAGCCCTACAGCAGCCTTTTAAGAGAGAGCAAAGAGCCTTTGAAGGTCTCTGGTTCAACTTTGCCTTCTTGTGGAGGAGGAGCTTTAGACTGGGGACCAGCCAAAGATGCAGTCTCTTCTGGGGTTGGATTTGAGGGTTACCACAAAATTCCTTTATCCCTCAATGCTTGAGGTGCTATCATCCATGGTGATTCATGCTCTTTTGGGTACGAAGTCAATGATCATATAGAAAAGCAAATTCTCCCGGGATGGGAGCATATTAACAAATCTTTAAAAGTTTAGAGTCCATGAAATCTTTTCCATATGATATTTAGCTGAAGACAGGATTTATTGATCTCTGTGAAATGGAAGGAAGGAAAGCATCAGAAGGCTGGACTTTGAGGGGAATTTTGGGAGGAAGAGCCTTGTGAAAGGACAGGGACACAGAGGTGAAACCCCCTTCCCACATCGCCAACCCCTCCTCAGGGACAGGGTAACACTTAGGCACCTTTGCATTACTCCCAGTCATTGGTACACAGCAGAGATTCAAAATAGCATTTGCAGAAGGGATAAAAAGGAAATCTACAACAAAATACTGCCATTTGCAGCAACATGGATGCAACTAGAGATGATCATACTAAGTGAAGTCAGTCAGACAGAGAAAGACAAATTGATATCATATGATATCACTCATATGTGGAATCTAAAATATGGCACAAAGGAACCTATCTACAAAACAGAAACAGACTCACAGACATAGAGATCAGACTGGTGCTTGCCAAGTGGGGAGGGGGTTTGGGGGAGGGATGAAGTGGGAGTTTGGGGTCAGCAGATGCCAACTATTCTATAGAGAATGGATTAACAACCAGGTCCTACTGTAGAGCACAGGGAACTCAATTCAATCTCCTGTGATAAACCATCATGGAAAAGAATATTTAAAAATGCGTGTATATCTATGTATGACTGAATCGCTTTGCTGTACAGCAGAAATTAACACGACAGTGTAAATCAACTCTACTTCAATAAAAAAATATTCTATAAAAGAAAGGAAATCTACAACAGGAAAGTTAAAGTGCTCAAAGAATGGTTTCCCATGCAGATTCACACAGCTGGAGAGGTTTCAATGCACGAGGATATCTGAAAGCCATTTCTTGCCAGACAATGACAAAGCTACCACTATTAACCATTTGGTATATTATGATACAAATACTCTAACTCATGCTTCATGTGTTTCATCTCACTGAGACCACCTGGTAGCCCTACGGGGTAAAGTATTATTATTATTACCATTTTGTAGATGAGAAAACTCAGGCTTAGGGGAAGTGAATTCCCCAAGGTCTTAGAGCACCTAAGTGATGGATCCAGGATGGATAGCCCCCTCGTCAAAATCCAAAGCTCGTTAAACCTGGATATCAACGAAAATGAGTCCCAAATGCCACTTTTCTCCTTGCACCACCAGACACACAGGATGAGGAAGTAGAAGGGTAAAGCCAATCAACTCTAGGGGGTTTTGGGATTGTGTTTAATCACAGTTTAGAAAACGTTATTACCAACTGGATGGGAGACATTTATATGTTTTTTCAAACTCCGGTGATAATTCTTGGTGCATGAGAGGTAGTGAGTGATTAGTATTTGGAGATCATTAGAGAGGACCATTGAACTGACAGTTTCAATTGGGAAGAAGGGTCAATTATTAAGAGCTGGAGATTGTAGGAGAGAAACATTTTAGTATTCACACATTCCGTGCTAATGCGACCGATGATTTGCTCTTTACACCTTAACAGAGAGTAAAATAAATTACCATAAATGCAAAGAAAACATTTTCCCTAACAAGAAATGTATTGAATATGCAAGCATTTAAATACATAATAGGGCTGACAATAAAATGACTTTGGTGCATTCCGTTGAAGGAGGGTTTGTAAGGCTTTTATAGGAATTTTGACAGGTGTGTGGGTTTTCTTTAAGAGAAATTCCTTTTTATTTCCACTCTAGAGTGATAATCATTATTAACTATTTGGTATACATCCTTCTTGATAATTTTTTCCATATGAAGTTTCTGCTTTCGCATAAATGAGATCACATTTACTGTTTGATATCTGTTTGCTTTGTTTTTTAACATACAATGAACATCGTTCCAGGTTAGTACAGAACTATCTAATTCACCCTTTTTGAAATTAATTTTTTTTGGAGTCTAGTTGATTTACAATCTTGTGTTAGTTTCTCTTGTGCAGCAAGGTGAATCAGTTATAGATATGCATACATCCACTCCTTTTTAGATTCTTTTCCCTTATAGGTCATTACAGAGTACTGAGTAGGGTTCCCTGTGCTATACAGTAGGTCCTTATTAGTTATCTAGTTTATATACAGTAGTGTGTATATGTCAATCCCAATCTCCCAATTTTTCCCTCCCCCCTTTTTTCCCCTTGGTAACCATAAGTAACCATAAGTGGTTTGTTTTGTTTTGTTTTTATAAATTTATTTATTTTTGGCCGTGTTGGGTCTTCGTTGCTGCGTGTGGGCTTTCTGTAGTTGTGGCGAGCAGGGGCTACTCTTTGTTGCGGTGACTTTTGTTGCGGAGCATGGGCTCTAGGCATGTGGACTTCAGTAGTTGTGGCACGTGGGCTCAGTAGTTGTGATTCGCGGGCTCTAGAGCGTAGGCTCAGTAGTTGTGGCACACGGGCTTAGTTGCTCCACCGCATGTGGGATCTTCCCGGACCAGGGCTCAAACCCATGTACCCTGCATTGGCAGGCGGATTCTTAACCACTGCACCACCAGGGAAGTCCCCATAAGTGGTTTTAAAGGTTTTATTTTATCAAATTCTGTAACCTCTGTTTTTCCTGATTCATGCTACATACCATTGACATCTTCGTACATGGATGTCATGATTAAGATGAACGTCGATGGCCAGAATTTGGGGGATGCTGAAATAGTCTTTTTGCTGTCCACTGTTAAGGTGATACATATTTCACTTTGCTTACATCTTCTTTTCAATTCTTACTTTTTCTCCTTTTCCAGCTCTTCACAGTTGTTTTCATTCCCATCTTCCTTACTAGTTTGGAAACTTTCCATGCTATGTCTATTATTTTAGATGTTGAAATTTCACTCTGTCGGGCCCGATTGTTCATGGTCTTCCTGAATGTACTTTACTGATTATTAATGACCCCTGAAAAGTGCCCCTCAATTGCTTTGGGAGCAGGAAGAATATTCAGGGTTTTTTTTTTCCACCAGGTGCATTCAACAACTGAGTCTACTCTTTTCTGAAGTCCGTCTCAGTTCTTTTTCCCTTCCACACCCATCTTTATTTCTTTCTTGATTATATCCAGTTGGGCAAAAGTCCACACCTTCCACAAGGCTGAGAAGTCATCCAGAGTGGAGAGTCCCTAGCACACATGAATCACCTCGTTAAACATCAGTCACCTGCCGCATGCCCACAGTTTCTGATTCAGTAGGTCTGGGGTCGGGACTTGTGTTTCTACTCAGTCCGCGGGGATTCCTGTTGTTCTAGGGACCACGCTCTGAGTAAGGCCTTCAGCACCATCACTGGAGATCTTAAGCCTTAAAGAAGCTTTTCTTTTTATTTATTTTTTTAATTTTTATTTTATATTGGAGTATAGTTGATTTACAATGTGTTCATTTCTGCTGTACAGCAAAGTGATTCAATTATACATATATATGTATTATATATATATTCATTCATATTATATATGTATATACATTCTTTTTTAAATATTCTTTTCCATGATGGTTTATCACAGGACATTGAATATAGTTCCCTGTGCTATACAGTAGGACCTTGTTGTTTATCCTTTCTGTATATAATAGTTTGAGTCTGCTAATCCCAACCTCCACTCCATCCCTCCCCTCCCTCCCCTCCCCCTTGGCAGCCACCAGTCTGTTCTCTATGTCCGTGACTCTGTTTCTGTTTCGTAGATAAGTTCATTTGTGGTATGTTTTCGATCCCACATATAAGTGACATCATATGGTATTTGTCTTTGTCTGACTTACTTCACTTAGTATGATAATCTCTAGTTGCTCCATGTTGCTGCAAATGGCATTATTTCTTTCTTTTTGATGGCTGAGTAATATTCCATCGTATATATGTACCACATCTTCTTTATCCATCCTGTCAATGGACATTTAGGTTGTTTCCATGGCTTGGCTAGTGTGAATAGCGCCACTATGAACATAGGGGTGATCTATCTTTGTGAATTAGAGTTTTGTCTGGATATATGCCCAGGAGTGGGATTGCTGGATCCTATGGTAGTTCTATTTGTAGTTTTCTGAGGAACCTCCATACTGTTCTCCATAGTGGCTGCACCAACTTACATTCCCACCAACAGTGTGGGAGGGTTCCCTTCTCTCCACACCCTCTCCAGCATTTATTGTTTGTGGATTTTTTGATGATGGCCATTCTGACCGGTGTGAGGTGGGACCTCATCGCAGTATTGATGTGCATTTCTCTAATAATTAGCAATATTAAGCATCTTTTCATGTGCCTGCTGGCCATGTCCAGATAATTTTTAATGGCTTCTTACCTGGGAATCAAACATCTTTAGCCATCCCACCTGTATGTCCCACTTGCAGAGGTGCCTGGCACCCCCAGTCTGGGAGTGGGAGTGAGGGGGTGGATTTGTAGAATAAATTGCAGTGGACCGTGTCACATTCTACACACTGCTGGCCTGCGACCCAGCCATCACTCCCTCAGTGTGTCACACCCTCCTAAGCTGCATTCCTGTTTTCTCTTCCAGCATCTCCTTGTCCTTGTGTGTCAATATCTTAAAAACAAAATCAACTTATGCTATTTTAAGGGCATTTGAGGAACAAGTACAAATAACTCCTATGTCTTTACCAAACATGGACTTCCTGAATTTGGGGGGTGGTGGTGGAAAGTTTGAATAATTTAATTTCCATTATAATTGAGTGCAAAATTCCAAATGCTGATATAGTTCAGTTCATTTCAGGGTTATCTTCAATCCCCTGAATTTATTGCTGGTCTTGCTGAGCCCCGAGTGCTCAGTTCTCTCGCGTTCAGTCCCTCTTATTCAGTAACACAAAGACACAAAAAGCCAACAGTTTCTATTCAAGTCACTTTTTCTCCCAAGTTGCACATGGTTTGAATGAAAGCCAAGGTTTTTGTGAAAAATGATTTAAATATATTTTTTAAAGACCAACGAAGGGGGCTTCCCTGGTGGCACAGTGGTTGGGAGTCCGTCTGCCGATGCAGGGGACGTGGGTTCGTGCCCCGGTCCGGGAAGATCCCACATGCCGCGGAGCGGCTGGGCCCGTGAGCCATGGCTGCTGAGCCTGCGCGTCCGGAGACTGTGCTCCGCAACGGGAGAGGCCACAACAGTGAGAGCCCCGCGTACCGAAAAAAAAAAAAATGAAAAGACCAACGAAGGAAATAGGGACCTATGATGTCTTCTGTCTGCTTAGACTTGGGGCAGAAATGGTTCCCCTACCCTCCAATCTGCAAATAAACTTCCACATGTTAAGGCACCTCCATAACTTTGTTTTCTGTGGTCTATTGGGGCAGAGACAAAGATCAGAGCATGTTTAAAATGTATATGTCTGTTTCTGAGTTCGCATTGATTGAATGGGATTCTGGGCCAATCTAATGATAACTGATTACTGGATCTCCACATGCTAACATCTTGTGATGACGGATGAACCACTGGGAAAATGGGTAAAATTTGCATTTTCTATACAGAATCAACTTTGCAAGACAATAGAGTAGAGCGTTGGATACATGGTTTGGCAGACAAAAAACTATCTTTAAAAAGCACTTTTTTTAAATCGAAGTATCGTCGATTTACAATGTTGTGTTCATTTCTGCTGTACAACAAAGTGATTCAGTTATACACGAGCATACATTCTTTTTCATATTCTCTTCCATGATGGTTTATCACAGGACATTGAATATAGTTCCCTGTGCTCTACAGTAGGACCTTGTTGTTTATCCATTCTATATAGAATAGGAAAAGTATCTTTTAACCTTGACATTTCAAATGATGACTGTGTACTGTAATTTCCTTGACCCTTTTTTCTATGTCTTACTATTTCTATTACTACTACTACTGAATGTATTCCTATTAGCTACCGCTCAGTTCATGTAAAATGATACATCCCCTGCAAGATGGTAGATTTCTGGTATAATTAGAAAGCTGGATGCTAAATGAAGGGCACCTAAGAGATAATATTCTTTCTATCGACAAGATATCAAGAACGACATTAGAAAAATACTTGTTTGTTGCCTTTTCAAAACATACACTTTAGTTGTTGGTGTCTTTTATAAAAAGATTAGGAGTGCAATAGCAAAATAGTGAACCAAAGTAGGGAAACTCTACCCTTAGATGTAGATAATGCATCCTTTGTGGATTACACACTAGACATCTTTAATTTTATATTCAGTATCTGATTCTCCTAAAGTCACACATTGTTTCACTCCATCAACTTTACCCTTTCTCTAATGGCATAAGCTTAACGTTATTTTTTCTAAGAATTACCTTTCGTACTTACTAAGTCAAAGCTTTATCTTCATTTTACAGTGACTGTGATCTAGAGTTAAAAGAAATCCCAGGGGACTAAGAGGGGTTAATAAAATCACATAGAAAGAAGACGAATTACCATCAATCTGGGCTACATGGGCCCGTTATGGGATGAGCAATCCTGAGAATGCAGGGTCCACCGACATTACCTGTGTTGGTGACGTCGAACGTCTGGGTATTTTCAAGCATCCTCACACTGGGACGGGTAAATTAGACCAACCATCTGGTTGTTTGGATGAAATTTACACTATTCATATGGTACACATTTTAAGAGAGTCACTGAGACCAACTCCAACCCTGCTCACTTTTCTGGTTTTTAGAAGCAGCAAGAAGTGATACAGAAAATTAGATGGTATTTTTAAACTTGCAGTGGTGGGTCTCTCTCTACACTGTAGTTGCCTAGGCCATATCATTCCAGAACTCTTTTCTGAATCCCAGTTTTGGTATTTAACTCATCCTAGGCTGGCTGCAAATTTTTTTCTGAAGATCTCATGCACTACATGAATAACTCCATTCTTATAGCAATACCTAGTGCCTTGAAGTTCTGCCGGGCATGACTCTGTTCTGGAGTTCTAATAATGTTCCATTTCCTCTTCCATTAGGAATCTGTTTCTAGAAAGAATCCCTTCAGTTTCTGGACAACGTTTTCTGTTTATCAGCACGCTCTGAAATGCCAGCAGATGCTAAATCGTGTGTACCTTAGTTGACCCTTCCAAACACATCTTCCACGAGTGTCAAGAAGAGGGGGTGGGGAGTCAGTGGTACCAAAGCTAAGGCTGATGGGCATTACTGAGATAAGATGGGTCCAACTGATTCCACCGCCTGAACTGCTGGGTTTTGTCTCAGAAAATCTAGTTTGCGTGTGGGCTCAGATAGGAGCTTTATCTTCTCAACCCCACCCTCAGGAGCTAAATGTCCTTTCCTTTTGAGCGACCCTGTTAGCTCCCATGCTGAGCCCTATTTCTGATTTTTCATCCAGGCTTCCAGTGCGCTGCTCAGCCCACCTGGATGTCTTTGCTGACCATAGCCATGGACTGAGTTGGATGGGGAGGAAAGTCACTCTGGGTTTAAAACAAACCACACACACATACAAACACCCGACATAACAACAAACAACAGCCATTTGTAGAATGCCTTGGCAGCTGAACAAGCAAAAGGATTGTCGAATAAACATAAGAAAAGGACGGGACTTTGTCACTGTTGAGACGGAGAATCCCTTCCTATATCTAAACTTGTGTTATGTTCTCTTTGAGCCTCACAGCTTTATTTCAGCTGTTTTGTATAGTATCCTCCCAAAGGAAGCTCTGCATTTTTGTTTTCTGAAGCAGAGCTCACTGGAGAAATATCTGTGCGCGCGTGCGCGCGCGTGTGTGTGTGTGTGTGTGAAATGTCCTGGGAAGCATCAACTATTTTATATATGTATATATTTATTTATTTTTATTTTATTTTTTTGTATGCACAGTTTTGGTCTATGGAGTTACTTTCTAAACCTATTTGTTCCTTTTTTATATGACTTCCTACTGACAAGCTTTTAAAAAATCTGTTTAAAAACCATCTTTTTCGTTGTTTCTACAGTGCACTGCTACCAATGTCCCCAGCTCTCAGCTTGCTCCTTGGGCAGGTCCCCTGCCATCAAGTTTGCTTCTTGTGCACTCTTACCTAAGAAAACATAACCTCTTCTTCCTTTATTTCCTTTAATACACTTTTTTAAACATCTTTGTTGGAGTATAATTGCTTTACAATGTTACGTTAGTTTCTGCTGTATAACAAAGTGAATCGGCTATACGTAGGAAGGAAGGGGGCTTGTTTGTCCTGGTCACCGGGTACCTAGCACACGGCTGTGCCTTACCAAAGGCTCATTCAATATTGTCTCACGAGACTGTGAAGTTATAGCAGTCGGGGTAAAGCAGGAGGAAATCATTCATAGAATCCAAAGGCCTTCCATCTTCCTAAAGTATGTGAACATAAACACACAGACTCAGTGGGTCTATGATGCCTTACAGGAAGCTTTAGAAATGCCCCCCTAATAGTTGGCTGTGTCATTCGTGAATGCACTAGTGCATGTCAGAGATTCGTATCCATTCATTTTGGGAAATTCTCCAGCCATCTCTCCTAGACGGGTCTTCTTCTAGACGGGTCTTTGTTGATTAACCTTTGGGAAATCTCCATCATGCATATCAATTGGGCTTTGCCGTGTGGCCACGCCGAGAAACACGGCACGCGTGTATTCTGACCACGTGGCTTCTCACATACCTGGGTCTACGGCGCATGCTTGGTTACCTGTCTTTTCCAGAAATTCTAGGAGTGTGCTCAGCCTCCCCTGCAGCTGTTTGCACGCATTCACCTCTTGAAATGAACAGCTCCTTTCATTGGTCAGTGGCTGATACAGGTGTGAGGGCTGCGGTGTATTTAAGAGTCATGGGTGTCTTTTTTCTGTACCCTAGGCGTCATCTCTTCCAGAAATAAAGGACTCGTGGAGGAAGGAAGTTGGCAGAGCGTTTTGCTCACTTGTTTCAATGTGTTGGATGATGACTCTTCCATGTGACAAGTTGTATTAGGGAAAGTAGACCCAGGTAATCAGCAGCCAGTGTGCAGTGATAAAACCGGATGGCAAGGTGCATCGCTCAGAGGCTCTTTTTCAAAAAGTTTTGCCTGATGAAATTCTAAGGATTTATTCTCCTCAACATAATCGTGCAACCTTCAGAAATCTCCGGATAGCGACCGAATGACCCCTTGTCCGCCCTGAAGTCTTTGCCTTTGAAAATGTATTGGGAACATTTGAATAGCTTTTATCTGAAAGAGAGTGCTAGTGATAAGTGTTTCTGACGACTGAGCTCTCCCAAAGTCTGGGACTTTATTTACATCCGCTAAGATGTTCACTTGAGACATTTGAAAATATAAAATCCTTCCAGAATACTGGGCTGTTAATATCACCTCCTTATAAATTCTATTTTCCCAAACTGGCATTTATTAAATAACTGAAACATAATTTTACACGGCAGTTTGGATTATGCATAAGTTTCATGTTTGATTTATTTTTCTTTGAGATTAAAGGTGACAGATGACAGTGATGAGAGGGTGTTTTAAAAATATCTCCCCTTTGCAGCTCATTCACTGTAGATTGACAACTCAGAGAAGGAAGAAAAACATAAAGTCAAAAGGGTTGATTATGCAAATGCTGTACACACACTTCACAGAATATCAGGCAGGAGAGACTTGCGGTTATGGGGGAGGTGTCTGGGAAGAGGATGCAGGCAAAGAAATGATTTAAATACTAGGCAAATACAGGGAACTTCAGATGTGTCAGCATTGTAGACTAGCCCTGTGAAAGATTAGGAAGGAAAATAATGAGTTTTTAAAGGGAGGGGACAAAGAAGATAAAGTTAATAGTTAATCCTCACATTTTATTATTGAATTACTTGGGCAGCTATGGCTTCCCTGATACAGTTTTAGTCTGGTTTTAAGATCGTGCAGTCGTGTCTGGACATATGATGTCTACTTGGGCTGAATAAATGCCAGGATGCCGCAGGGTCGGGGTGGGGGATCTTACTTCCAACTCTGTGAATCCCTTGTATTCATGCCACATAATGAAAAATCCCAGCCAATATTATACATTTAATTTTTTTAAATTTTAATTTAATAAATATAACTCTTGAGTACCAGTTAGTTCTACCAGTTAGAACATGGGATCTCAGGGATATGGTCCCACCTCAGCCACTTCCAGCTGTGTGACCTCCCCTGGAAAGGGGATTAATGATCCCAGCCTTGGGAAACTTACAGGAAAGCTGGGACACAATGAGTTAACAGATGAAAGTAGAAATAGTGAAGAGTAATAGTTCAGTGTAAAAATGGCTTAAAATATTAAAGTGCTGTATCCGGAAGGGAGCAGTATTATTAAGGTCAGATCTGACTTTTCTCAAAGCTCTTTTGTCTTCTCCGCAGCTCCTAGCAAATATCCAGTACATATTTGCTGGGTAAATAAATATAAATACATATTTGTATGTGTGTAGACAGATAGATAAATAGATCATCAGACTTTCCTTGTCCTGTGGAATACCGCTATGTCCTCTGTGGTGTGTGTGTGTGTGTGTGTGTGCGTGTGTGTGTGTGTGTAATGAATGAGAACCTCTATTTGTACAAAGCTTAAAAAACATATAGTCCCCCAAGCATTTCCTTTCTAGGTTACAAAATTACTTCTTCTTGAGAATGACAAATACCATGGGATATCACTTATATGTGGAATCTAAAGTACGACACAAATGAACTTACCTACAAGACAGCACAGACTCACGGACGTGGAGAACAGACTGGTGGTTACCAAAGAGAAGGGGGTTGGGGGAGGGATGGAGTGGGAGGTTGGGGTCAGCAGATGTAAGCGTTAAAAAAAAATGGATAGCAACAAGGTCCTACTGTACAGCACAGGGAACTATATTCAATATCCTGTGATAAACCATCATGGAAAAGAATATTAAAAAAGGAATATGTATATATATAATATATGTATATATCACTTTGCTGTAAGCAGAAATTAACACAACATGGTAAATCAACCATACTTAAATTAAAAAAAAAAAACAAAGAAAAACCAGAAAACCGAAATTATTTCTTTTTCTTCTTCACTGAAACGTTCACAGTCCATATCCGGTCTCTGAATATATACAGCATTCACATTAAGCGGTTGATTGTGTTTCTGATTGATAAAATTTTTGGTATTTATTATAATTACTTTTTTAAATGAAAGTATATAGTCACGGTAAACAATAATTGGGGAGAGAAGTTCTTGAGGATTTTGATGAAAACTTTCCCATAGGATACCAAGCCACACTCCAGGCAACTAACTGGTACTCAAGAGTTATATTTATTAAATTAAAATTTTAAAAAATTAAATGTATAATCGTGGTTGGGATTTTTCATTGTGTGGCATGAATACCAGGGATTCACAGACTTGGAAGTAAGCAGGGAACATTGGACGAGGCATGTGCATAGCTGCCCTGGAGGCGGAAACCTCCATAGAGATCCCATTCTAGGAACCATCTAGAACATGAACAGTCTTATCCATGGAATGGAATGGAATGATGCTCACCTGCTTTGTTCCTGTCCTAAAGGAGCATCTCACTGGGTAACGGACACAGATGAGTATCGTCACCATGACGGTCTCACTGACAGCACCCATTGTAATTTGCAGCATAAGACATTGAGGGGCTGTTAGAAAAGAGAATTCATACCGAGAAAGGAAAAAAAAAGGAGCAAACTCCTCACAGCATTACCTTTTTCTACCCTCAACTCAAAGCACAGAGCCCCCTCGGGGATCAGAATTATTTGCATAACAAGACTCTTATCAACCATCAGGGTACAACATGGGAATCTAGCCTCTCTGGGCTAATTTGCTATTTAATATCGGCATCACCCATCATTATGTAAACAAACTCCACCCTCACAATGTTAGTTCAAAGGAGGAAAACAGCTAATTTGCCAATAGGACTGACTTGCAATTTGTTGTCATGCTTCATGAATTAAAGCAGAAGCCTCTCAGCAGATAACTAATAAGGACCTACTGTAGAGCCCAGGGAACTCTACTCAATACCCTGTAATGGCCTATATGGGCAAAGAATCTTAAAAAGAGTGGATATGTGTATATGCATAACTGAATCGCTTTGCTCTACACCTGAAGCTAGCACCACATTGTAAATCAACTGCACTCCAATAAAAATTTTTTAAAAAGCAGAAGCCTATCAGATGACAGTAATTACTAGTAAGAATGAAAAGTGTTGGTTGGCAGCCGGACCTCCGTGCTCTGACCTCACAGCCCTGACCTGAGGACACCAAGCTTCCGGGGCAGGTGGAGATGGAGGTGCCCAGTGGTGGCCAGAGTGAGAAGTACCTGCTGGGCACCTGCCCATGGACGTAGGTCATGGAGAGCCATTGACAGAGACCTGCCGACCCGTATTTTTGCACTGAATCCTGTGTTATATGTCAATCTGAAACCATTACGTACTGTGAGCCCCATCTTAATCACAAGGAGGCCAGTCTCTGTCGTGGTAACAATGACCGTATGGAAATAAACAACTGAATGCAGCAGCCCGAAAATTGAAGTAATAGGCATTTAGCATGGTTTAAGGAGAGATGCTTGGAAAATTAGCTACTAAGCGCTGGTGTCGCCTTTAGGTTTTTGAAAAGGATATTATTTTCTGAATATTATGGAAAACAACCCAATTGTTTCCGAATATAAAAAACATTTTAAAAGTTTGGAGTTGCTGGATTCAAATATTGCCGAGAGAAAACATTTTCTGTCTCTGGGTTACTGAAAAATGGTATTTCTCCAAACGAAAGAGCCAAGCAGTTCACATTCTGCTTTCTAAAGAATACTGCGCTTTACTTTCACGTGTTTTCCGAAGGAAATGCTGCAAACGTTCTCTGAAAATTGAACGTTCTCCTCTGAGCTCTTGACAGCCAAATACTGTATTTACAGGAAACTTCAAAGAAGTGCAGCGCCCCCTAGTGGGATAACTTCCGCCATCACGGATTCATCTCGCGTTAGTGCATCTCTCCTGCAGATGGTTTGAGGGACCAGCCCATATTAACCCCAAAGACGCGCCAACAAACTTCGACCATAATAACCAAATACCCAGGGCTTCCAATTCACTTTCCTGGGTATGAAATATATTTAAAATGTTCGCCAAAATGTGGTTATTGCATGAGATCAAACTAATGCGTTTTTTGCTGAATTAAGAAATTTAAATTCCACTTGCAGCTTTCCGTGACTCCGCTTTTAGTGATTCCTCTGAACTCTGCTCATTTCTCTGTAATATCTTTAATGCTTTTATCATAGTAAAAGTGTTTCTGGCAATGTTCCGTCACTGAGGAACGGTAGATGAAGTTAGTATTATCAAAATGGGTAATTAGAGGCAAATTCATTTTTATGTGTTTGGCAAGCCTTGCCATTTGATAGAAGTAAACACCTTGTCGCATCTGAAATCAATGATAATTATAAATGATGGAGTGTTTGCAAGAAGACAACACAAAAGTAGCTACTAGGCCTGCTTCCAAACTTAGAATAAATGCATTAACGACCTAATATTGACCAATTATACATGAATTCTGTTCAGTGTGTCAGTACTTCTGGTGACACGGGATTTATTAGACTAAGTAATGTAAAATAGAATGAAATAAAGTCTTTTTTATGAACTATGGTACCCGTTAGATCGGGTACTCTAAGCCAAAGTGGGAATTTTCCTCTTTGTAGACACTCTCTGAGTTGTGGATGGTGTTGGAACTCTCATGCTGCAGACAGCCCTAAGCCTCAAATGAAAACAGCCAATAAGAATGATAAAACAGATCTGAAAAAGCAGTTATCTCCAGGTGGAGAGAGAGAGTTTGGGACGTTTGGGAAAGGTCCTTAGGTGTCTGCAAAGGTAGTATAATTTCTAACGTTGGTGTGTAATTGTGGGTCTTCTGAGAGTGGAGACTAAGATGGGATTAGGTAAGCAAGAGATTGATTAGGGTAAACGATTTTGAGGAACATTTGGCAGGAAGCCAGGGGAGATGGGAAAAGCCTTCAAACCTGCAAATCCAGTTGTTTGTGGGGGAAAAAAAAAAGAAGGAAGGAAGGGTGGGCGGGTGGAGTCTAGAATTACAGGAAATTTGGAACATTTGTAAGGGTCCACTGGGAACCGTCAAGCCAAAGTCACTATCACAGAAGCTTTAGTGTCCTGGGCAGCCTGCCTTGAGCAGGAAAGCGGACTATTTGCCTCTCACCTTAAGCCAAGTGAGAGATAGGATTCTGAAATTTTGCCCTGGAAGTTGTAGGGGCACAAAGCCTGACACCAGAACCACTCCTGAAAATACCTGCAGGGGCAATGCCTTGCTAGAACAGCCCAGTGGGCATCAGAGCAGACAGGTGTCCACGTAAGGAGGTAACTGCATCCTCATAGCTCAGAGCCAGTGGTCCAATATTCACCTGCAGGGTGAAGAAACCCCAGTAAGAGGGGAGCTAAATGCCTTGGGACTGGGTGGGGACGGGGGGTCACCCTAAGAAGTACAGCCAGCATTGAGGATGTCCAGTTAGAAAAAGGCAATGGGGAATTTCCTCAGTGTTGGAAAACAGTACATGTTCAATAAATGTTTGCAGTGGCAAATCTATCTTGTTATGCTGTGTCAGCCACAAAAGCAGAAAGCACAGGTACTACAAACAGAGGGAATTTAACTCAGGGAACTTACTACAGTGGTGATGGCAGACCTTAAAATCTTCCCAGAGGTTAACAACTGACAAAGAGAGACAAAGGGAGATGGTAATATTATTACAGCTGGGAGCCTGGGCCTTAGAATTAACTCTTGAATCAGAGCAGGCCCGACGGGTTGGGGGGATGGGGAAAGAATCCACAAGAGACACTCAGCTGCTATCTGAGATGCTGCCCACGGCAGAGAGAGGATGTGGGGAAACGCCTGGCTTCTCCCCGCCTTCCACCCTCCAGTCTCCTGCCAGGGTCTGTATTGGGCACATCTAGGCAGCAGCAAGAGAGTCTGGGAAATGCAGTTCCCTGTAATTTGGGGCAAAGCAGAAGGTCAGCAATGGATCTGAGATCAAGCAGGCTCGTGAGCAATCCACATGTCCTCTTAACAACCACATGTGTCAGGAGACTTGTAGGAAAAAAAAAATCAGGTGACAGTGACACAGACTGCAGTTGGCAGCTGGCAGAAGGATGCCATTCTCCATAGAGCAGGAGTTCTATGGCCTCATTTAGACCGGGATCCTAGAAAACTAGACCCTTTTTGATTTGGAACTTTTATAACAGTTCTGCATATGAGAGATTTTGCATAATGACAAGGATTATTGCCAAGGGGCGGGGGGAGGCAGTTTTCCTTTTTGTTTAGTTGGCACATAATTAAAACTCTTACACTAGTGACAGTTTTCAAATTTGGCACAAATCTATTTAATATCAGAAAAGCTTTGAGGCGCTGCTCTCTGGGAATTATGTAAACTTAAAAAAGCAAATAAAGCCTGGGTTTTACAGAGTCCCAAAGCAATACTAGAGAGGAGAATATTATTATGTTCTTTATAGAGACACCGGCTTAGGACAAAAAAATGAGCTCCAGAAATGTCTCTAAAGTTTTCCAGTGCATTTCCTTACCTTTGGACCAACTCTTTGGACAGTTATTAGACATGATCCTTGTTTGGAACTTTCTGTGGAAGGAAATGATTTCCTGCATCACACAATAGGCACCAAGATAACAAGTGTTCTTGATTGGCCAACAATTTGATAATACTTGAAGTCAATATTTAAAAACAAAAAGAAATGGAAAAGATTTAGAAGAAAAGCAGAGTAATCTGTGGGCGGAAGAGTGGATAAAAGACAGCCATTGTTCTCTTTTACTTGTATTGCCCTGAGCAATTCAGCTCTGCCCCCAATTTGCATATTAAATTCAACAACGAAAACATCAGCAACAGCAACAGCGCTTGTGGCAAATCAGAAACACCCTCTTGGAAGATGTCCGTGGACACTGCTACTTCTCTACAGCTCTCTTGCTAAAAGGCAATTCAGTAAAGAGCCCTTCCCAGGTGCCCTGACATTTTCAGTTCCCATTAAGTGTGGGCACCTAGCAGTGCCCTGATGGAGATCATAACCTGGTCTTGCTCCAACGGATGGGGAAGTGTGGGTCAGTGATGGAAATTAATCAAAGGAGGAAGCTGAAAGGCAGGACTTATGTTCAGGGAAGGGGCTGCGAACAAAGAGAAGAAGAGGGGACTCTAAGTCAGGGCGTTTGGGGAAATGGGAAGGTGACATTTCAGACAGGAGCCTGGGAGATGTAAAAGTGAACCTAGGGATCTCCTGCTAGTTATTTTAGGGGAACCACTAACCGAAACTGCCCGCCCTGGCCAGGCCTGATAGTAATCACTTGCATGAGTTATCTTACAACAGGAGGTCCTGGTAAGGAACACGGAACTAACAAGCTATCACCAACTGGAAGAATTCGGGAAAGGTCAAGAGGAGAGAGGATACAGACACCAGTCCGTATGTCCTACCAACCTCCCAGAATCCTCTTCGCTGGAATCCACCTTGGCTGAGCAATGCGTGCACCACCAGGAAGGACCCTGAGTCAGAATGTTTGGCCAGAGACAACCCTGAAGCTAACCCCATCACCAGAAAACCCAAGACTGCAAGCCACATGGCAGAGCGGTTCTCCTGGGTTCCCTTACCCTGCTGCCTTCTGCCCCGGCGCCCCTTCCCAATCAAGTCTCTTGCATTGTCAGCACGTGTGTCTCCTCAGACAATTCATTTCCGAGTGTTAGAAAGAGCCCACTCTCGGGCCCTGGAAGGGGTCCCCCTTCCTGCAACAGTTAGAAGGGGTGGTGAAGGTGGGAGGGAGGAGTCTAGAAGCCAGTGGGAAAATGGAACAAACTGGTGAAAGCAGTACTGGGGGCAGGAGTGGCTGGACATCCTTTTCCTGAGCATCTTATTATGATTTTATTACCGACTCTCTCAAAGAGGAAAGAAACTTGCTGATAACACTTGAACACTCACCACCTAGAGTCTACTTTTCAAAGTCAATTTCAGACAGTTCACTCCCTCCCCGCAAGCTTCTGCACTTGTATCAGTAAAGACAGTGTAACATTATTCGTAGATTATCATTAGAGGTAACATGTAAAACAATGACCCACACAAATCTCACGGGTAACGTTCCGTGGATTTTAACAAACGCATATGTCCATGTAAGCATGCTCTCACCTGGATGCAGAAGCTTGCTTTTCCCCCAGGAAGTTCCCTCAGGCCCTCTGAAGCAGCTAGGGGGCGGAGCAGGTGGGTGCTGACATAGAGGAAGCTTGGTCACGTGCTGAGTGCTTAGGGATGGGGGGAGGCCAGGGTGTCAGGGTGGACCATGGCCAGGGAGGCACCTGTGTAATGGGCGTGGCTGGGAGTGGGGTGACCAGTCAGGCAGTGGCTCTCAGAGGCTTCAGGACACTGGGGCAACAGGAGGGACCAACTGTGGGGTCTTCAGGGGGCAGTTGAGCCTCTGAGGAGCCTGTCTGGACAGGTGGCTGTATCAGGACGTGGCATCTAAGAAAGATGAAAGACGAGGCAGCAGGGAGGCGGGAGGGACCACTGGATCTCAGATTGCAAGCCAGAGACTGTCCCCAGCCAGACTGGGGTGCCAGGTAAGGCTTAGGGGTGGGAGGTGAGAAGCAGGAAAGGACAGGGGGAGTGCAGGCGGGAAGAGGGGGAGAGTGAGGATGAGGGAGACAGGGAGAGGGTCCCGTGTGGTTTAGTGGATTTTACTAGATTTTCCATGTCATTAATTTCACATCTGCAAAGAGTGACAGCTTCTCTTGTGTTTGCCAATATTTATCCTTCTGTGTTCTTCAGTCTCTCTTGTTTTGCTTTGTTTACTTACTGCACTGGTCAGGACCGCTCGCAAAATGTTGAGTATTACTAGTGACAGAGGAGATTGTCTAAGGTTTTTTCTAGGTTTCTGATGGATACTCTGAGTGAAGAGATTGATATAATTTCTAGCTCATTGAGGATATATGACTTGTCTGTTTTATTTTTGGTTTTCTTTGTTTGGAGGGAATGTATAGAATTTAAACAAACACATTTTGGTAATCTACTGACATGATTTTGTGCTTTTTCTCCTTTTCCTCTACTTTACATCAATAGATTTGACTGAGGTTGTTACATCCTTGCATCTCTGAGAGAAGTCACCTTTGGTTCCAAGGAATAACTTTAAATACGCTAAAGGGTTTGGATTTTCTGATAGGAGTTCACCCTTGTTACCTGTTTTATAGATAAAAAGACTAACTCCCTCAAATTCTTTTCAGATCATTGATTTTCCACACTTTGCTGAGTGCGCTTTGTAATCTGTGTTGACCCGGGAAACCCCTCAGTATCTTCCTTTCTGAGGTAATCCCTTCTCTTGTTTGACATCGACTTTCCTCAGGGGAATCCTTCTCCCCAGAGGACACGGTTTTCTCTGAAGCCTTTAGGTCACGGCTGACTTCCCTCCTGCATCGGTTCACTCATCAGCTGGCAGGCAACGTGATGTCCTGATTCTCCTCAATGGTTCTTCCAGAGCAATGTTTCCATCCCTCCTAAAATGCTCCAGCTTTAAAACGCGAGGTGTACCACCCTTTCCCCTTCCTTGTTGCAGACACTTGTAGACCCTGGTTCATTCTTCCACAGTTCTTGAAGTTCTCTGACTCACTGTCATGGTCTTTGACTCATTCCTTCATAATCGAGATTTAAAGCATGCACCTCTTCAAGGAGCCGTTCTCATTGTACTTGGTGTATGGAGGAAGGTAGGATTCTAAATTCGTGGAGAGATAGCCAACCTTTATTAAGTTGCTACTATTTTCCAATTAAGTCCCATGGCTGACACTATCAAATATCAAGTTCTCATACATGTCCAGGCAGTTCCATTACTCCACTGGTGAATTTAGCTACTCTTGTCCCCATACCACAATCCTAACGACTTCAAAGAGGTAACACATCCTGATAACTGGCAGAAAGTCCCTCTTTTTCGTTGTTTTCTTTATAATAATGATCTCAGTTTTACTGGGCTTGGCAGGGTCAATTCCTGGGCTCAGTCTTTATTCCAAGATCACATTATTGAAGCTAATTTCTGTGAGTGTTAGAATCTCTGAAAAGCATGACAGTCTCCTAGCAGAGGCATGCCATGTGGTTGGGTACCAGCCAGGACTTTGGGGTCAGTCCCAGCCCCGCATCTCATCAGCAGGAAAATGCTGAACCCGTGAAAATAAGTCTAATGATAGAATCAACCACATCTATTACTTTGAAGCATAAGATAATGTCTGTTAAATTGCCCATGGAACATAGTAGATATTTAATAAGTGATAGCTGATTTCATGATGATTTACAAAATTCTGATCATCTTAGTAGTACTACGTAGGAATATTAATTAGGATTAAAAGGGCTAATATAAATCAAGACCCAGTATAAAGTAACACCTGTCAAATATTACGTTTAGATAACTCACACAGGTTAATTTCCATCACTAATTCTCTTCTCTGTTCTCTTCTTTTCTTCTGCTTCTTTCTCTTTGCAAGTCCATGTCATAGAAGTAAGATAGAATTTGGGGAAGAAAAGTATTCAAAATGAACTTATACTGCTCTTTGAGCAAAAAAGGTAAATATATTTTTGGATAGCAGTGATCTTCCCCAAACTTTAATTGACCAAATTCTTGGGAGAAAAGTTATTGTAAATAATGTTGGCAGTTAACAGTATTCTGTATGGAAGTTTAAGACAAGTCAGTTTTATTCTGATAAAGAAGAGAAACATATTCTGTTCATTCTGATAAAGAAGAAAAATGCACATACACAAAACCCAGAACTACTCATCTGGAAAAAAATAAATGAAGGCTGTGACTTCTCTCTGGTAATATTTTCTGATCTTTCTACTAAACTTGAAAAATAAAAACCTCTCCTTGAATTAGCATCTACCGCTAAATATGACAGCCAGTTCAAAGCAGCATCACTAAAAATATTTTAAAAGTTAAAATGCCGCAAATAGAGATAGATCAATATCTTGAAATTTCCTCATTTCTCTCTGTAATTTGATACTCCATTTTAGAGTTTCAAAAATCCCACAAGCATTGAACAAAACTTTAAGAGGAAAAATGGATCAATGGGGACAACATGCCTGGCGTATTTTTATAACAAATATAGAGCAGCTACAAATTGGTTATGTGGTGCTGCATGTTATAAAAGCCTTGTCAATATCTCCGTCTATATACAATTATAAGACGGGATGATAGAATGGGGAATGCTTGAAAAATCTATACGGTAAAAGTTGCATACAACACGTGCCCATATCAATGAGATTGTGCAGGTTTATAGTCCTGTACAAGAAGATCACTTTCCTGAAAGAGAGAGAATGCAACTTGTGTGAAACTACTTGGGGGAAACTTAAACCTCAAGCCGAGCTCCAGATGCCTTCCCTGATATAAATGAGTTGACTTCCATGTACTGATGACATTCAGGGTTGGGTTGATTGCCAGGAAAGTTAACCACGACTAAATATGAGAGCAGTTTGCTACCCAAACTGTGGATGTACTTTAAGTAGTGAACGTGGGGTCCTGCGAACCCGTGATTTCTAGAATTTGCTTTGATTTTGTGTACTACATGAGAGGAAATTTATTTTAAAAGGTAGATTTACATTTTTATTAAGAGATTAAGTTTTATTACTAGATTAAAAAGAATTTCTGTTTCTGGCCAAGATGAAATAACAGGGTCTGAATTGACCTTCCTGGTTTAGACAACTTAAATAAATAGAAAAAAATATATATATATGAAACAAGAGTTGTGGACAGGGCATCAGACAATTCAGGGCAGCGATCACTGAGAGAGGAGAAATGATAAAGGACTTGGATCCAGAATATACAAAAACTCCCCCCTAGTAATACAGTCAGATATCCTAATAAAAAAATTAAAAGGATATGAAATAAAATTGTGTAATGATGCTAAACATCTTTATCCGCAAGGGAAATGCAAATTAAAGCCACAATGAGATATACGATGCTCCTCTGAGAATAGTCAACATTAAACAGAGTGACTACAAATTACTGGGGAGGCTGCAGAGCAACTGGAATTTTCATGCATGCCCAGTGGGGATGTAAAAATGTACTTTCGTCAGGATACTTTGGAAACCGTTTAGTAGTTTCTTAAAAGTTAAATATACCCGCTCCCTGCGACTTAACTCTCATACCTCACAGTATTTACCCAAGAGAAATGAATGCCCATGTCTATACAACACATTTTGTGTGAATGTTTATAGAAGATGTATTTGCAGCGGCCGAAAACTGGGAACATCTCAGGTGTCCATCAACAGGTAAACAGATAAAATTGCAATATCTCCATACAATGGATTAGTACTCAGCAGTAAAAAGGAATAAAAAATTGCTACACCCAACAATGAATGGATATCCAGACACACATGCTGAGTGAAAGGGCAGACATTCTGTCGGGTTCCATTTATGTAAAATTATGCAAATGTAAATGAAGCTGTAGTGACGGAAAGTCAGTCAGTGCTTGCCAGGAGCGAGAGGTAAGAATTACAAAGGGACATAAAGAAACTTCCGGGAAGAATGGACCTGTTCATTTTCTTGATTGTGATCATGTTTTATGGGTATAAACAGATGTCAAAATTTTTTCAAATTGTATACTTTAAGTATATATAGTTTATTTTATGGGAATTATAAATCAACAATGCTATAAAAAGGGGCAGTTTGGAAGGACGATAAAGCATCATTTAGATGGGAGAAAACAGTCTATATAAAATCACGTGTAATTAGGTAACTAAATGGCTTATCTGCCATGCGAAAGTGACGAAACATGTGAAATTAAAAGCCCTGCTTTCCTTAAGCAATTCACTTAGTACCCCATCAGATTCAATTTTTGAGAGTCTGCAGGTTGCTTAAAGGAAAACAAAGTAAGGGCTAATCATGCAATTTTTAGCTTAGGGTGGAGCTGATGAGTTTAATATCCCAATTTATTTTTTGGAAACATGATTTGCCTATATGAATACATAAGCAGTTGTATTCTTAATATTGCCTTTAGTGTTATTTATACAGAGATAATATAATAAGAGAAACGTTATTCATTTATTCTAATGCACCCTTCAGTCTCTGGGTGATAACAGCTCTGAAGCCTGGTGATATTGGTGGTATAAATATTACATGTTAGACTCAGGGTGGTGAGAATTTTTTGATAGAAGGAGAGTCTCATTATTGGCTTTGTATGTATTCTGTCACATGGAGGATTTCTGTGAAACAAAAATGATTTAGGTTTACTTTTACAGCATCAATAAAGATGCTTAATCACTATTGTCTTTCCACAGTGTTGTAAATCTGGGGCAGTAACATACATGGTAAGCACACCACGTTTACCCCTCTTACATCCATAACAGACATTAATAGTCAATTGTGATACTCTGACCCAAAGCTTTGCTCTCTGAATCCCTCTCATCACATTCCCTAAAACAAACACTAACTTCGGGGAAAGTGTGCACGGAGGCTGAGCCCAGTTTGCCACTTCAACTCTAGAGAATTCTGCAGACATCAACGGCTCTGCTCTTGTGTAGCTCGGTATAAAACGTGTACTATCTGCCCATATCAGGACACTTATTAAGAAGAACAATGACAATGCCTTTCCTTTCATATAACTTCCTTTTCTTTTGTACAAATGTAGTACATGCTCACTAGAGAAAATTTGGAAGACACTAAAAATTACAGAGAAAAATTATTATTGTACATAATCCTACCACCAAGAGAAAACAATTAGTGCGATCTTCAAGTGACTTTTTGTTGAGATACATATATTTCATTTGTGGAGGTTGATTTGGGTCTTCTTTCCACACCTCTACTTAAGCGCACATTTTCCAGTACCTTGGACATTTGGAACGTATTTATAACAGCTATTTTAAGATCGTTGCTCTATTTCTATCACTTGTGTCATTCCTGTATCTATTTCTATTGATCAATTTTCTCCTCCTTATGGATCATGTTTTCCCATTTCTTTGTATGATGGGAAACATGAGTGTGGCCAGTTGTCAGCTGACCACGAATGCATGAGTGATACAAGCCCAGCCACATGAAGTGCAGACCAGTTGTCCCAGATGAACTCGGCCCAGATTGCCAGCCTATAGAATTGTGAGCAAGCTGATGATTGTGTTTATGTTTTTGTTATTTTTTTTGCGGTACGCGGGCCTCTCACTGTTGTGGCCTCTCCCGCTGCGGAGCACAGGCTCCGGACGCACAGGCTCAGCGGCCATGGCTCACGGACCCAGCCGCACCGTGGCACGAACCCGCGTCCCCTGCATCGGCAGGCAGACTCTCAACCACTGCGCCACCAGGGAAGCCCGATGATTGTGTTTTTAAGCAACTAAGGATTTGGTTGGTTATCAAAAGCTAATTGATGCATCGGGTAAATATTTATGAAAATGATGAATAAATATTTCATAATATCTCATAACCTTGAGGGACAAATTAGGGTAGGGGATTAACAGATACAAACTACTATATATATTATAAAATAGATATGCCACAAGGTATACTGTATAGCACAGGGAATGATACCCATTATCTTGTAATAACCTGTAATGGAATTATAATCTGCAAAAATACAGAATCACTAGGCTCTACACCTGAAACTAAGATACTATTGTAAATCAAATATACTTCAATAAAGCATCATAAAAATAAATATTTCAATTAATAAAGAATAAAAGGACATTAATCCAAATGATTTGAAAAAGTAATGTGTGACTAAGTTCGCTGACAGATCCGAAATGTGTGTTATTTTCCACAAAGCTGGAACGTACCCTGCTTCCCAGGTTCCCTCTGTGTTTCTTGCATGTGTCTCCCTGAGTCTCTCTTCATGGTTTCTGTTTATTTGCTGATGAATGTCCCGTCTCTGACTCAATTCACAGGGAGAGCAGGCTGAGACCACTCAGTTCATTTCTCTGCTCTTGCAGCTGGAGTAACTCCAGTCTCCTGGGGTAGAGCCCAGATGAGACAGACTGGGGGTTCATCATTCCCACCTACTGTTGTCAGTCTGTCCACTTTTCTTTGAGCTGTTTTCACCTCCTCACTTTCATCCTTAAATGACCGTAATATCGACTGAAATAAAAGATTGCATTATTTATCATTATTGAACAGTTTCATATTTCTTGTCCATATATTATAAAGATATAAACAGATGAGTAGAATATTTTCTATTTCTCTGAGACTACTACTCTAAATTAATTTGCTTTTTATTTATGAGATCTAGCATTTTCCTCTCTCAGAGTTAAGCCTCCTAGAAGAACTGGGAAAACATAAGTTTTGTATGTCAGCATTAGGTGTTCCATCCAGATACTTTCTTGCAAAAATGACAGTTACTCTTACCACTAATCATTATAGAAGAATTAACAAGTTAGGGCTTCCCTGGTGGCGCAGTGGTTGAGAGTCCGCCTGCTAATGCAGGAGACACGGGTTCGTGTCCCGGTCCGGGAAGATTCCACATGCCGCGGAGCGGCTGGGCCCGTGAGCCATAACCGCTGAGCCTGCGCATCCGGAACCTGTGCTCCGCAACGGGAGAGAGGCCACAACAGGGAGAGGCCCGCGTCCCCCAAAAAAAAAAAAAAAAAAGAATTAACAAATTAAACATGAAAGCTCTCTGGGAAGTTTACACGGAGCTCTAGGGACCGAGTTCCTTTGTTTCCCCAAACAGGATACACAGTGGATTTTATCACATATTTACTTACTTCATTTAGATCAATACATGCAATTTGGCTTCTCTGAACCACTTATTTGAGGAAAATGTCACCGCTTCAAGCTGAACTTTACTAGTGCAATTTGCAAGTAATGATTGAATGATGCAAATTGTCATCAGGCAGTTTAGTCAAGATTGGCGATGGAGTGGGAGTATTAGAGCTGCAGAAATTAGCTGCTGTGAAAAACATCACTATTTAAAAAAGTAATTTCAGCAACTTGGAAAAATGAATAAGAATTCCATTTTTTGATTATTGAGATGGAAGATGTTAAAATACAAAATGAGTCTAAGGCACTTAAGCTCCAATAAAAACTTTCCTCCTAGAATTTATCCTAAACTGATAGCTCAATTTTCCTTGATACAAAACACTAGAGATTTGAGCTAATGTGTCATAAAAATGTGTGCGTGAGACTGCTGTCTGTAATCTGTTTGAAATGGAAAACATTTAGAGCACGGTGGTTAAGCAGGCACAGGGTTTGAGACCAGAGTGAGTAGTGGCGCACCTTTGGGTATTTATTTAACCTCCCTCGGCTTCTACTTCCCAGTCTGTAAAATGGGACTGACTGATAGGTACCTTCTTTGTGAGAATGTCATATAGATTAAATGAAAGCATGACATAAGCCTTTATAAGTATAATGCCTGACACTTAAGAAAGAAATGTTTTGTAATATAAATGCTGCTATTGTTATTAGTTAAGGGAACAATGAAATAAATCAATGTTTATATGCTATAAAAAAACATGATAAAAAAAAACATGATAATATCCATGATAAAAATAAACAGTATTTTGTAATATAAATGCTGCTATTGTTATTAGTTAAGGGAACAATGAAATAAATCAATGTTTATATGCTATAAAAAACATGATAATGTCCATGATAAAAATAAAAATAAACGGGTTCATGCCCCGGTCCGGTTAGATCCCACGTGCCGCGGAGCGGCTGGGCCCGTGAGCCATGGCCACTGAGCCTGCGCGTCCGGAGTCCGTGCTCCGCAACTGGAGAGGCCACAACAGTGAGAGACCCGCATACCGCAAAAAAAACGCACAAAAAACAAACAGTACAAAGGAGCATAAAGGGGGGAAATTGCATTAAAAATTTCCCCTTATCTTATAGCCTCTCTGTTTTTGTCTCCACATATAGTCATTGTTAAATTGTGTGTGGTGTCTGTGTGTCTGTGTGTGTGTGCACCCTCTCCAGAGTCATTCAGTACATAATCAAGTATACATGACTCTTTGAAAAATATGTATGGAAGCACACCCTTCCCATAGTTCTGAGCCTCACTTTCTCTAGCTCAGTTACAAATCATGAAGATTGTTCCGTAGTAACACATATAGATCTACTTTCACGGCTTTTTCTGGACCTTGCTCATCATGTTTTCTTTCCTAGAAGGAAAGGTCTCTGCAAGTCATTATTTTCCTTCCTGTTAATTACTTGGCAATGTACTAGGACATTGACAGATAAGGCAGTTTTGACATTCAGATAATCATTCTTTACAATTATTCCAGCTGGTGGGGGGGGGGCTTCCCTGGTGGAGCAGTGGTTGAGAGTCCGCCTGCCGATGCAGGGGACATGGGTTCGTGCCCAGGTCCGGGATCCCACATGCCGCGGAGCGGCTGGGCCCGTGAGCCATGGCCGCTGAGCCTGCACGTCCAGAGCCTGTGCTCCGCAACAATTATTCCAGCTGGACCTACAAAGACCAGATAAGGAAAGGCATCTATACTCCTAAGACCCTAATAGAAATAATAGGGGCTATTTTAAATCACACAGTTGTGAAATGTACTTCATGTTTCAGTGCAATTGGGAAAGTCAATTACCTTTCTGAGATCTCATGCTGTTTACTAGAGCTAAGGTTATAATTCCTGAAAGGCAGCTGGATATAGTTAATTTGCTGTCTATACTGAATTTCTCAATCTACTAATCATATAACTTAGCTCTTTTTTTTTTAACATCTTTATTGGAGTATAATTGCTTTACAATGGTGTGTTAGTTTCTGCTGTATAACAAAGTGAATCAGCTATACATATACATATATCCCCATATCCCCTCCCTCCTGCGTCTCCCTCCCACCCTCCCTATCCCACCCCTCTAGGTGGTCACAAAGCACCGAGCTGATCTCCCTGTGCTATGCGGCTGCTTCCCACTAGCTATCTGTTTTACATTTGGTGGTGTATATATGTCCATGCCACTCTCTCACTTCGTCCCAGCTTACCCTTCCCCCTCTCCATGTCCTCAAGTCCACTCTCTATGTCTGTGTCTTGATTCCTGTTCTGCCCCTAGGTTCATCAGGACCTTTTTTTTGTTTTTTTTAGATTCCATATATATGTGTTAGCATACGGTATTAGTTTTTCTCTTTCTGACTTACTTCACTCTGTATGACAGACTCTAGGTCCATCCACCTCACTACAAATAACTCAGTTTTGTTTCTTTTTATGGCTGAGTAATATTCCATTATATATGTGCCACATCTTCTTTATCCATTCATCTGTCGATGGACACTTAGGTTGCTTCCATGTCCTGGCTATTGTAAATAGAGCTGCAATGAACACTGTGGTACATGACTCTTTTTGAATTATGGTTTTCTCAGGGTATACGCCCAGTAGTGGGATTGCTGGGTCATATGGTAGCTCTATTTTTAGTTTTTAAAGGAACTTCCATACTGTTCTCCATAGTGGGTGTATCAATTTATATTCCCACTTGCAGTGCAAGAGGGTTCCCTTTTCTCCACATAACTTGCTCTTTGTATATATTATAGACCCAGTGAATAATAAATCTGACAAAATATCTTCTGGCCTTCACATTCAGACTTTGTTGTAATACAGCAACCGAGAAAGTTGTTTTATTTTATTTTTTAAATTAGTTTTTATTGGGATGTAGTTGATTTACAACGTTGTGTTAGTTTCTGCTGTACAGCAAAGTGCATCAGTCATACATATACCTATATCCACTCTTTTTTAGATTTTGTTCCCGTATAGGTCATTACAGAGGACTGAGTAGAGTTCCCTGTGCCATATAGTAGGTCCTTATTAGTTATCTGTTTTATATATAGTGTGTATACATACATATAGTGTGTATGTGTCAATCCCAATCTCCCAATTTATCCCTCCCCCCGCTTTCCCCCTTGGTAACCATAAGTTTGTTTTCTACATCTGTGACTCTATTTCTGTTTTGTAAATAGGCTCATTTGTACCACTTTTTTAGATTTCACATATAAGCAACATCATATGGTATTTCTCTGTCTGACTTACTTCCTTCAGTATGACAGTCTCTAAGTCCGTCCATGTTGCTGCAGATGGCATTATTTCATTCTTTGTGATGGCTGAGCAGTATTCCACTGTATAAGAGAAACTTATTTCCAGCCAGCTCTATATATGCTCTTAACTGCCTTTATCAGTCCACGGGCGATTACAGTCTTGATTTCGGACAACGAGGTCTCCGAATTTGGGCCTGACCGAGGTAAGTGGCACTTGTTTTCACCTCCCACCATACATGCCTCCTAAGCCACACACTTGAGACTCAAGTGTCCACTCTGTTTGCATTCTACCCTCTCCTTCAGAGTCTGGCCAACATATAATTCAACAGAAAAATCTTTCTTAACATATGAGACAATGGCATTTACTATTTTCCATCACTCAAATCTATCCACACTTAGGAAAACGCTAAATGAATTTATAGGCTTGTTGTCTTATTAGGGCTACTCCAGGACTCAACTCACGTGGTTATTTAGCAGCTGTTTGTTCTTGGGCCTTTCTGAAACTTAGATTCCCCATCAATAAAATGGGAATAAGCCCATCATAAGGATAATATTACAGCTCAACGATATAAGACATGTAAAGACGCTTATCATCTTTACTGCTTTACCATATAATAGGGGATCAGTAAATATCCAGCTTGCATAATGAGGATCTGGGTGTGCATGGGGAGATGGCTTCCCGCACTGTTTCTGGGGGTAGCTCTCCTGTGGGTGGTGACTTGAAGCCTGACGCTGATGCCTTTCTTCTTCACTGCCCATGGTGACTGTCTGCTGCTCTGTGCTCCAAGGACGGACCTCTCCAAACCCTTTGCCTCTTACACCCAGTTGGGTTCAGTGGGCCTGGGAATTACTGAGATAATAAGTTGGATCAAGTTTCCGTTATTCATCAGAAGCTTATTTCACTGTGATCACAACGAGTTTTCTTTCAACCAAATTCAGAAAAGAAAGGAAAAGGGAAGAGAAACTGGAATTTGGGGAACATCTCCTATGAACCAGATGTTCTCCCTATAACTTGTCTCCTTTAATCCTCAACTTACCCTCTGAACATTTTTTCTTTCATTTTTAAAATGAGGAAACTAACATTCAGAGAAGATAAGACATTTGTTTAAGTGTACAAAGATTATCAGTGGAGGGCCAAGACCAAATCCAGTTGTGTTTGACTCTAAATGCCATGACTGAAAGGTCGTATGTGCCAAATTTCAGTAATCTTAGTGGTAAAGTAGTTAGAAGTTTGTCAACTAAATTGTCAGCGGTGAGAATTTGAGAATTAGAGAACTGCCTAAGAAGGGAATGAATCAAGCACAATTTTACCTGTCACTTACTTATGTTGGCGGTATCTATTTTTTTTTTTTTTTTAATGCTGTACGCGGGGCTCTCACTGCTGTGGCCTCTCCCATTGCGGAGCACAGGCTCCGGACGCGCAGGCTCAGCGGCCATGGCTCACGGGCCCAGCCGCTCCGCGGCATGTGGGATCTTCCCGGACCGGGGCACGAACCCGCGTCCCCTGCCTCGGCAGGCGGACTCCCAACCACTGCGCCACCAGGGAAGCCCGGCAGTATCTATTTTTTTGAAATATCTTTTTGATGGTGATGATGGTGATGATGATGGTGATGGTGGTGGTGATGATGATGAACAGCTGATATTGATTGACTGCCTATATATGCTGGGTACCACTTTGTGCATCCTGCAAGGGCTACTATCTTAAATCCTCGTAATAACTGTATACGTGCATAGTACCAGTCTCTGTTTTATGAGAGGACTGAAGAAGCACAAGTTTATTACTTCATCCAAAATCAACCAACAGTGAGACTCAAACCCAGTTCTACATTATTCCAGAATTGTCCTGTTTAATATAATTTAATTATGCTTCCCACCAGGGGTGAATGGGTGCAAAGTTCTCTGAAATTTCTTCCATTCAGTTATTCTCATAGCTCTGGCCCACTTGTAAACGGGTCCTTTACAAGAACGAAGCGGCATTTGGGGGCATAAATTTTCAATTTCTAAAAAGAAGAGGCACTGATGATTTAATGCCATGTCATGGCCTACTGCAATTTTTAATGTAATTAAAATTCACATTTAAAATGTGTGTGATTCCCAAGATGACTGGAAACAAACTCGTCTGAAAGTAAAGAGAAAAAGATGGACTGACCACTTTTCAGCTCTACCTGCATCGGCCAAGAAGAAGAAAGAGGTTGGTCTTTCTCTATCAATCATCACATTGGTCATCTCTAGCTATATCCTTGCTTTGCATTTAACAAATGCAAATCCTGAAAATCCCAGGGCCTCAGTTTGCTCACTTGTAAATGAATGTACCAGCTTAATCTACTCCACAAAGTTATTAGGAGAGGAGGACCTAAATAAGAGAGATGAATGCTCTCGTCGGTAAAGAAAAAAAGTTGGATAGTAAAACTCACATATAAAATTGTATTATGCTTTGACACATGCAGAGAAAAATGAAGATGTAGCTTCCACAGATGTTCAGCGGGACCCGGAAACAGTGTTCCAGTGCTTGGATGCCAGGAAAAGGCAGCAGAACCAGTTTCCACTTGGTGCAAGTTGCTTATTCTACTTTGCTCAAATCAGACTCCCCATAGGTACAGAGATGGGTAACAGAAAGGAATAAATTTTGGAGTCAGGCCAGAATTTAGATCCTGGCTCTGGCATAAAGAACATCTGCTTGTTCATACGACTTGAGGACCAGATGTCTCAGCACAATGTAGATTTCTAATCCTTAGACACCGACTCAGAAAAGGGGAAGGCAACCCTGGATGGACTTCCTGCCGTCCTTGAAGAATGGGGACTCAGGAGGGAAAAGAAGGTGAGACGTAGAACAAAAGTGATAATTTTGGAAAATTCTCCCCAACCTGCGTTTGTAAACTGAGATCCAAACCCATCCACAAGTGAGATCTTGAAATAGCATCCCTGATCCTGACGTGCATTTTTTTTAAACTAAAGTAGAGTTGACTTACCTTTTATTTATTTTCTAATTTTTATTTTTATTGTTTATTATTATTAATGTGCTTTTAGGATCCTAATTTCTTTAAGTATCTGAAATAACCCTCCCTTATTACTGTGCTTTCAGCACCTCAAGCTTTGGAAGAAATGGGGGAGCTTAGTATTTGTTAGCAGGGGGTAAGCTTGTGACTGTCAACAAAATAAAAAAGAAACTCTGCGTGGAACTAAATCCTTCCTTTCATGGCCTCCTTTCTTTATATCCGCTGGGCCATTTAGTAGGAGTCTTACTGATTGCCTTAAGCCCTAATCTCCCAACACTTCTCTGTAGAACAGCTCCAGAGCAGAGTTAAGTGAAGCTGATATAATTGCATTTGTATCATTGTTCTGATTGCTGCTTCCATAAAGCCAGCCTAAGTACCCCGTTTGTTATGATTATAGTCTAGTAATAAAAGAGCATCTTAAGTGAAGCAAACCCTGTCACCCGTCTAAGCTCAGATGGAATTTTATGTTAGAAATTAACATCTCCAGCCTTTACCTCCAGTTGAGCTGTAAGAGAGCCAAACCTTCAAGGACCAAACCCCAGCATTAATCAAGGTCGACTTCTTTGTTTTCTTTCTGAAAATACATTTACTTTCTTCTCACCACTGCAATAAGGCTCCAGATTCTCACTAAAACTGTCCTCACAAAAGCCATGGCAGGTGAGAAAGTAACAGCCAAATCCAGTGGTTCAGCGTCTCTACAATCATCAAAGTTTTCTAGACATTTTGGCTTGCATCTTCCCACGCCAGGGTTCTGAGGATTAGAGTGTGAATGGCCAGCAGTGAACAGAGGGAACCAAGAGTAAAGTGTATTCCCTTGACTCTGTCCCTATTTTCATATTAATTTAGTTACACCTTTTCAGGAATAAGGAAATATACTACTACAATTAATGACATTCACCTTTTATATCGTAGCATTACTGTATCCCTGAAAAGCTGCTACCAGTGATGTATTTACTTTCTATCACCTTTTCTGCACCTGAGAATCCTGGAAATGCTGTAACATTGAGTATCAACAATGGACGGGACACAGGTGATGCTTCTCAACCATCCAACAATCCCTGGATGCCGTATATTATCTGCATTTCCTAGATGAAGATTCGGAGGCCAAGAGGTGTGAATTAACTTTTTCAGACTCAAACATCTGATGCGTCTTGGAGGCAAAGGCATCAACGGGCTTAGAGGGTGACTCACAGTCTAACTTTTGGGACAGTTATTTTACACCTGAGATTCATGTGTGACCTTTGTTCTACTTCATGGATTCCCCTGACCCCTGTGTCCTGGGACAGGTCTTACAGTGGCAGAATCAGTGAGCCCCGAAGTTCTGGAAAGTGTCTCTTCGGAAGGAACCCCCAGGTGATGCACATTCTATGTCCCACCTGTAAACCAGGTCCTTTTCTATAATTCACCATTTAAGTAATCATTGGAAGAGAGCAACTGCTCCTCAAAGCCTTGAGGAAAGTAAACAAACCATAAATAATGATTTATTAGTTTAATTAGTTAACTCCTCACATGTTCTGTTGGGAAGCTAGGAAACCAAATGATGCTAATTATAAATGTGTGGTTAACAAATAAAGGCCAAGATGCTCAATTAATTAAAAGTCCCGAAGGACGAGCAGTAGCATATGGGGTTTCCTTCATCTTGGAGGAAGAGGGAACAGGTGTCATATTGGGAGGTGTAGCCTCCTTTCCAACAGGAAACAAGGTAGCTGCTATGGATAAACGTTTTTAGGAAAACTCTCTTGCTATTTTCTGTCTACTCACAGAATCCTCTATTCCATTTCTAATGCTCTGATCACCTAATGTTGAAACCAAGCAGGACCCTGTGAAGTCTTCCCAGGGGCACATCCCAGCCCTTGTCCCTCACCTCTTGTTTATAGAAAAGCTTTAGCCTCCGTGAGTTCCAAAGAGCAAATTTAATCAGAGGAGTGAGAAAATGCAGAAACAAAGGAAGACAGTCAAGCGAGACAAAATAGTAATAGTTTAGCCATGAGACAAAGTCCAAGACCTTTAGTTCCTCGTCAAGGGCTGCAGATAATATCCTGAGCGCTGTTTTACAGATGCCGAAACCCCCTCCAGGTGGACGAAGTTAACTGCGTGCTGCCCACCAGCAAGTAGACCCCAGACCTGTTGGAACCAGAAGGACGATGACTGAGACTCCTGAAACATCACCCTGTTACCATGACCAAGCACCCTGAGGGGATTCAGGATGAAGGAAAGCAGGATTCTGGCCCTAGGTAGCTAAGGTTCATATCAAAGGAATGATTTCAACGAGCCCAGACTCCTGCATCTTCCCAGACACGGAGAAGCACTAAATTCATTGAATTATTAACTTGAGATGTCTGGTTTTTCTTTAATTAACAGCAAGCTTTTGACATTCCAACTACTGGTCTTTGTTGCAAAAACTCCTACATATCCTGGATCACCACTTCAGAACAGTCCCTCAGAGCTATCCGAGAGGCTGTCTCCCAGGCGTAAGTCCTCAATAAGTCCGCTGAATAAAACATCATTCTCAACCTTTAGGTTGCACTTTTTTTTTTTTTTCCAGTCCACAGTTCCACCTCCATGACTTTATATACACACATACATATTACATATATATGCATATATACATATGTATATGAATGTATAGGTGTGTGTGTTTGTGTACGTATGTAAATCTCAGATACATACGCGCTGAGGGAAAGGTAGAGCCATGGACGTAAGTGCAGGTGTAGCTGGACCACAGTAGGTGGGTAGAGATGCAGAAAGTTATGTAGGCAGCCGTAGTCGCCTTGCTCAATCTGTATCTTCAGATCCCATCCACACACGTCACACATATTGGCCCCCGACAAATTCCTATTAAACAAACACACGAACACTAGACTTTCCAGTATGGAGAGCTACTTACGTATTCACATCTGTGAGCTTGCTCCAGGGAAGGGAAAAATATCTATGCCTTTCTTTCCTGGCACATGGCCTGATGACCCTGGAAACATTTGTGTTTGATGAATATTTATGAAAGCTGCCACTTTAATTAAAATATAAAAGCCTCAAGCTAAATTAATTGGGCTGAAGTTAAAAGAAAAAAAAACCACAGCCCGCTTGCATTCTAGAAGATAACAAATGAGGGGCAGAGGTTGTGTTTGTTCAGAGCCACAGAGAATAATTCAGGAGGTAAAGACTTCGGGAAGGGACACACCTTGAAAGCATTTCTAAACCGACAGACTTTGAAAACATATTCTCCATCGTGGCTTGCTGGCCTGAATCACCAGGGACTAGGACTGGGTTTAAGTGAACATCCTTACGGGTCCCCTCTAAGCAGGCTGCTGTGTTGCCCAGATGTCAACGTTCACATTCCGTGGGCACACAGGGCATCACCCCTGCTTTCACTCAATTCCCCCGAAACCTGCAGGACACCTGGGCCTCACAGTATTAAATCATTGTGATCTCAGCACAAACCGTGACATCTACCACCAACGTAGCTCGCCAGACATCTGTTATTGATAGGAAAACAAGGTTCATGTTTTGCTTAAGGACTGATAAAAAGGCAATTTGGGGGAGTACTGTTTTTCTCCAACCTCTTAGTGTCGTTATGTTGATTTTCTTAAATCTTATTTTCTCACCAGAGTGCTTGACCGAATCTCCCTCCCTCCGTAAAGTAGCACAAATCCCCTTATGTCCTGGGTGCTGAGGAGTGGGTATCTGTCACACAGAGCTTCCTGGATTTTCCCTCCTGGATCACAGCTCTGAGAAGGTAAAAGTGACCTTGGGGTCCCCTCTATTTCTTGCCCAAGGTAGCAGGTTTGGTCATCAACACCTTGCTGACCTGGGGAAAGCAAATTCATCCTCATTGTAAACACCCCTCTGGGTCCCCCTCTCCTGCAACATCTCAGCAGTTGGGGGCCCCTGGATGGGGATGGGACATTGAGACCCAGGGTGTCAAGGGCACCCTGGGTTTGCTCACGGTGGCGGCACTATCGCCCCATTGGAAAGGTCTCATCTCTCACGTCAACGGAGAAGAGCCTCTTGTTGTGCGGCTCAATTATTTATTGAGCTTGAGGCTGTGTGTTTATATGAAATTCACCCTTTCGTTACAGCGTTTGAGGATAATTAGAAGGCACTAAACCAGACGAATGGATCATCACAGTATTTTTAATTAAATATTACCAGGTGAGGACACTTGAGAGGATTTTCATTATTTAGAGACACGAGCAGGCAGAGATTTCAGTCATGTCTACTGTATCTCCTACTTTCAACATTAAAAAGTGCCACTGAGTGAAAAACATGGAATTCATTCTATTGATGTGATTTTGAGAATAATTCATTCAGTTTATTGTAATCACTAGGAATTTACTGTGGGCAGTCAATTAAAAGTGTTAAAAAGTCTAAAACTTAGAGGTGAGAAAACCTTACCATGGTGGATGACTGTAATTATTTAAGTCATCAGAGGAGAAAAGTAGCTAAAAAACGGAATGATAAGACAAATGAAAATATACAGCCACGTGAAAACTGGACCTGAAGTTCACAAGCACTGTTCCTAATCGCCCCAAAGTGGAAATGACCCAAGTGTCCATCAAGTGATGAATGGATAAACAGAACGTCAAATGGACCTACAATGGAATATTATTTGGCACTAAAAAGGTGTGTATTACTGATATGTGCATAGACGGACCTTAAAACATCATAGTAAGTGAAAGAAGCCCATCACAAAAGACCACATACTATATGATCCTATTCACATAAAATGTCCAGATTAGGCCATCCATCAAGGTCGAAAGTTGGTTCATGTTTGCAAGGAAGTAGAGTCAGGAAGGATTCAGGAGGGACTGCTAACAGGTGTGAGGTTTTCTTTTGGGGTCATGAAAATATTCTCAAATTAGATTGTGGTCTTGGTGGTTCAACTTCAAAAATCTAAGAAACATTGAATTATGTCCTCTAACTGGGTGGATTGCATGGTGTGTGCATTCTATCTCGATAAATCCATTTTAAAATGGAATGAAGGTCAAGTAATCACATTCCCCCCAAATGCCACATATAACTTTTGAAAAACTCGTTTACCTTATTTATTTTTTAAGTAAAAAACAAATCCAATCATATCTCTCTATTCACATTCAAAAATGAAATAAAGCCCTACTTATTAGTTTATTTGGTTCTGTTTATATTATAGTATGTCTCTCCATATTTATACATTCTAATATATTTTTATACATTTAAATTTTTAGGAAAAAAAATTTGTAACCTATATTTTTTATGTATATAAACATAACACATAACGTATAGATAACAAATATACATAACATATACAACATAGGTTTTTAAATTTTCTTTCCTCTTGGCAAGGATTCCCTTGATGAAAAAAGTATCAGGAAATATATTTTGGTGGGGTCTTTGTGGCCCAACAGACAAGAGGGTGAGACTTCTTGCATTGAGGAGAGGGGGAAGATGGCGGAAGGGTAAGACGCAGAGATCGCTTTCCTCCCCACAGATAGACCAGAAATACATCTACACGTGGAACAACTCCTAAAGAACACCTCCTGAACACTGGCAGAAGACCTCAGACCTCCCAAAAGGCAAGACACTCCCCATGTACCTGGGTAGGGCAAAAGAAAAAAGAATAATCAGAGACAAAAGAATAGGGACGGGACCTGCGCCAGTGGGAGGGAGCCGTGAAGGAGGAAATGTGTCCACACACTAGGAGCCCCTTCGCGGGCAGAGACTGCGGGTGGCGGAGGGGGGAAGCTTCGGAGCCTCGGAGGAGAGCGCAGCCACAGGGGTGCGGAGGGCAAAGCGGGGAGATTCCCGCACAGAGGGTCAGATAGCAGCATTGCAATGGATACCCTATTTAGGCACTGGGAATAAGGGAAACAGATTTCTGGAGATGTTAATGCCTGAATGTTAATGCCACAGCCTCACTAAATTTCTAGCATCACCTGAAAATAACCCAGCCATTTAAAAACTCTTCAAGGGTTAAGAGTGACTTGATTCTGAACTTTACAACACATTTAAAATAATTTACTAATAATAGTAATAACAGCCTACACTTAGCACTGAACAAAATCCGTAGGCAGTTGTATAAATACTCATTGAATTCTTAACGTGATGCTATTAGCTTGATACTATTATTATGTCTACTTAAGTGGAGATCATTTGCTTCAAATTAATTTTTGAAAAATAAAAGTATTAAATGTAATTGCCCTATTAGCTTAACAAAAAGATTTAAAAATATAATTCACTTTTTTTTTAACACTGTTAACTCAGTTCATTTGGGATTACATCAGTGGGTTTTTTTTTAAAATCAAATTTTCTTTTAGGGCACATCTGATAAATACAGGTTTTAGCACATCAGTTTTTTTTTTTTTATCATTTAAAACCAAATGGCTTATCTACTCACTTAGTCCAATGAGAATGTGTGTTTGCATCTCCGAGTTGGAATTTTCCATTGACTACTCTTTTAAGATCTTTTATCTACCCTGTGTAGGAAACAGACTAATGAAAAGCTTTAATTATTTTCCCATCTACCAATCCTAACTGTCCTTTTCTCCATCAGTATCCATTCCATGTGCAGACTCTGAACCTGTAACGATGATGTCCCAGACACATGACACTGGAGGGTCACATTTCCCCAAGGATTATTGAGACGATGATGGCGATGATGATGATATAACATCTTTGAAATCCCTCACTCTATACCAGACACACAGTATGTGCTCAGTTTCTCTCCTCATTCTGTTTTTGCCTGTACCGTCCATTGCTGGGCATTGAGACTGTGATTTTGCATGTTTTAAGACAACTTAACTCTTGCAACAATCCTGTGAGGTGACTTACCCCAGCCTCACAGATGTTCCTCTTCTCAAGGATTGAGAAGATTGAGACACAGGGTAATTTTTCCAACGTCGTAACTACACTAGATTGAGAAATCAGAATTTAAAAGCAGCAGGGACTGTTTCCTTTGTAATAAACCAGTAATCTCGGGAGTAAACTGATTTCCTGAGTCTGTGAGCCGTTCTAGCAAATTAGTTGAACCCAAGGAGTGGTGTGGGAACCTCTGATCAAAAGCACAGTGGATCAAAAGCACAGGTGATGACCTGGACTTGCAATTGGTGTCAGAAGTGGAATGAGGGTGGCTCATAGGACTGAGCCCCTAACCTGTGGGATCTGATGCTGTCCCCAGGTAGAGGGTGTTCAGAATTGAGCTGAATTGTAGGACACCCAGCTGGTGTCCAAGAATTGCTTGGAAGTGTGTGGAAACCCTCCACACATTGGAATTGGTCGATCCTTGGTGACTGTCTCCACAGAATCTTTCTGTCCCCTCCTCTATTTCAATCTTGAAGCCCCCCAACTCTTCATAGTCTGGGGGTCTTGTACTAACCCTCATGGTTTCTCTATACCCTGTGAGCACCTTATAAATAATTATTTTATTAAATTGTCTTTAAATTCTCCAAATTTGTGCCAGAGATTTCCTAGTTTTACTGGAAACGTAATCTTCGGTTGTCAGTTTTCTGTTCTCTTTTACCACAGAGAGACATAAATATCAAATTGCAAACCACAGTGGAACTACTACTGTTGCCTTGCAAAAGTCAAGTTCAAGTTCTTATTTTCACCCTGTTCTAAGGGTTCTAAATCCTTTGTTACATATCAGTTAATCAGCTCTATAAAGATATGAAATATGCATCTGAATACTTCCCAGAGTTCTGTATCAAAGCAATGCGCACCTTACAATCATTGAAAGCGCCCTGGAAGTTTGCAAAAATCATTATTTTTAAGGGAAGAAAATATGTTTCGGCTATCAATGGCTTCTCTCTAAATGACTGAGACAAAGGGTGTTAGTACCGTAGCGTGAACTCGGAGAACACGCCACCTGGAGCATTGGAGGATACTTCTGTGGCAGGGTCATACATAACAGCACCAAAGAGCTCTCTGAAGAGGGAACTGAAAAGCTTGAGTTTTACCAAAAGGACCGTTTTGTCTTCTAGCATTTTGAATATTCTTTTCAGGTTGCTAAATGAGGCTGTGATTCCAATATGAATCCTTTCCCTAAATATTATGTGAACTGTCAACACATCATTCATTTTTTATTATTATTTAAATGATTGCTAACACTTTCTTGACTATTCAAAACCCGCTTCTTACCCTTTAAAATGGCTATTGCTTTTTATTTTTTATTATTATTTCTTTTAGTGACTTAAGATGATAATTTATTACAATCTCTCTAGGTCCTGTGGGTTCACAGGTCTTCACTGGGTGGTTCTTGCTTGGTCTCCCATATGGTTGAAGTCAGATGGCAGCTGTGGATGGAGTCATTTGAAGACTCAGCTGGGCTAGACAACCAAGGCAATGCCTTCACCAGTGTCTGGTGCCTTGGTTGGCTGTATAGAATGACCTCCTCTTCTCTCCTCTTTCTTTTCACCTCTCCTCTCCCCTCCTCTTCTCCAAGTCAACATTTTGTGTTCTATGTTATCCCTGAAATGCCTTGGTCTTATTTTCTTGCAGTTTCAGGAGAGCTTTCTCGCTTTGGCTGAAGCAAGGTGAATGGTACCGTGAAAGACGTCAGGAAGTCCTGGACCCCCATCCTGCCTCTGCCACTTACAGGCTGTGTGACCTGGTGTCAGCTGCAGAGCTGCTGTGAGGCTAAGTGTCCATGTGCATAAAATGCGGCACCATGACTCATTTATGGGATTTTTATGAAGGTTAGTTAAAACAAATTCCAGTTATACACGGAAGACTTACACACATTTATTTTGCTCCTTCACCCAAGGAAGGGGTGGACATATCAACACAGTTTTGTCCAAGGAAATAAGGCAGAGCAATAACAGGACTGTTGGTCTCAGGAGAGAAATCTTGGTGCCTGCAGAGAGGGCAGCCAGGAAGAGCGGTCTGCTGTAGAATCTCAGGAAATGCCCAGAAGTAGGGGTGCCAGGTACCTTGGACAGTAGCACAGAAATGGAGCTGACGAGGAAGGTAGTCTGTAGCGTCTGAATAAGGACAGTTACACCCCACATCCAGCCCTTCTGTTGTCCTTGCCGATCAGACTGGGAGTCTGCCCCCAACCCCAGGGAGGTGATGGGAAATTAACATGGGAGGCTCTGGTGAATGTCTCCGTGCCCCCACAGGCTGGGGAGGATTTTGGATGAAACAAGAAATGAGGAAGCATTCCACGGATGGATTGGGGAGGGTGGCAGAACACCCGTGCTCTAGACTGGGGAGTGGGGCGGGATGCCCATTTGTCCTTTCTTTGCCCACAGACCCCAACGTGTTGAGAGGCAGCCGGGCTTGGGGACGAAGGTGCCAGCTCTGCCGGCGGAGGGCCTGGAATCTCGGTACTTTGTGGCTGTGAGACCATCCGTGAGTCATTTAAAGTGCCTGGGCTTCAGTTTCCTTGTCTGTAAATGAGCATAAAGATCACTCCAGCTGCATGGGGCTGTGAGGGTCGGGGGAAGGAGGTAATAGATGCACGAGGGCATTAGAACAGGGTCTGGCACAAAGTAAGTGTTGTTAAAAGTGTTTGTGACAAATCTTTCTTTTTGTCTCTGAAATGTTTTCCAGGACACACACACACGCACACACACACAAAATGTACATTGGCATGAATGTGTGGGTGTTTATTTGATAATTAAAGAGAAGGAAGGGAAAGAGGAAGAAAGGGAGGGAGAAAAAGCGGGAAGGAAAACAAAACAAAAAACAGAGACAGGAAAGAAGTCTGTCAAGAATAAATCAGGAACTAAACAAAATGTTACCCTTGGAGGAGTGGTGAGAATGGCATAGGGACATGTCATAAGAGTTAAAGGTCTAATTTTATAATTGGGAATTTTATGGATATAGACAACTAGGAAAAACTTAGGAACAATCGGTTTAAATGTTGTCTTTTCCTACTTTTGCATATCTGAAATTTTCCATAAGAAAAGGTTGACATAAACAGATAACCTTTAAGGAATCTTTATTAGATCTGGCCGGGACCTTTCTGATACTATACAACACCCCAGAGCACTTATTATCAAGGTATTTAAACACACACACACACACACACACACACACACACACACACTCACTCCTCTGGAAATGTGTTTTCAGTTTTTTGTTTTCCTGATCATGAAGTAAATTTTCTTAGCGTTTTGCATGATGTCCTTAACGGTACTTAGATATTTTTCTGAAACTATCTGAATCACTTCTTGATTTCAGTGGAAACAGTACACACCTATTAATAGTAAGATTAGCTTCTATGTTTCTCCGTTCATATTGTGAGCATCCGTCAGCTTCTTACTTTCTCTTGACATTTGCAACTCAGAAGATTTAGGCATTAAAAAACAATCCCTCCTCCTGACCACTTTTCGTGAAATATTAAGTGACACTAATCCAGAGGCCCACCCACTGGCGATTCATCATCCAGAAATATTCCTTTTGCATCCTGCTAAAAAAATGAGTTATCGCCTGCTGACGAAATGCTGTTCCTGAGCCCAAGATGGTTAAAGAACTGAGCATGTGTGGGTGTCGATCATCGTCAGAGGGTTTTTGAAGAAAAGCTAAATTAATTCGCTCCGCTTCCTCTCTATTTTCTGCATATGCTCCTCTCTGGAATTAATGGGCCATTGGCTCGTGACGTGTAATACAAGCAGACGTCACTTTGTTAGTGTCTTATCATAAGCGGTGCCATCTGTCCCATCTATTAACATAACAAGCGGGGGCAGCTGGAGAGATAGTTCACGGGCCTTTCCTGGCGTTGAGGTGACCAGTAACCTGGAAATAGAAGCACCGTGAGACACGCTTGATAAATGTTTCTCTAGTGATGGAATATATTCGGAGGACGCATTTTTGCTTGGCTGTAATTTCAGCCCTGCTTGCCCCGATGTCAATAATGTGTAAATCATTCCAAGCTGCGGTACATCTATTTACAGGCCCTGAGCGTTAACTTTGTGTAAAGTACTGGTAGAAACTTTATTTCGTGAAATCGTGGAAGTGGCATTGATAAGTTGCAATCCTTCCCATTTAACAGTCGAGGGCGTGACGACTTAGGACATTGAAGCTTGTCTTAAGAGTCACAGGGTAAGCCTCTGAGCTGGGACTAGACCCAAGTCTATCTGATGATGAAGTGTTTACTCTCTCATTGCCATTGTCATCACCTAATTCCTGCAGAGGTCATGGGTCTCAGTGGTGCTATAAAGTACACGAGATGCATTCACCTGTCAATGGACTTTTGGGTTGTTTCCATGTCTTGGCTATACGTACATACATGCTGTACAATGGAATATTAGTCAGCCTTAAGAAGTAGGAAATCCCACCATATGTGACAACATGGATGGACCTGAAAGGCGTGATGCTACATGAAATAAGCTTTGTGGGGTTTTTTTCTAAATAAATGCCTTTGCCAAAATAAGATTTATTTTGAAAGTCATTTGAAAGACAGTGGTTTAAGGGAGGAAACCTAAGACCCAATGGCTGTAGATTCCAGACTCATAGTCTTTCCAACCTGCACCAATGGTCTTTGTCGTGCTTTCTTTGGCAATTCCTACTTGTAGATTCCTGGAGAAGGCATCTTTTCCATAAGCCTTCTTCATTTTTATTTGTAGAGCTTTATTTCCAGGAGACAGCATGTTAGCTGGAGATGGGTCTATATTTTTTAAACATCAAGGAAGATGTAATACGTTCAACAAAACGAAGCGGGCTCCCCCAGAGGTGAAGAGGAGAGGGTCTCTAGTTTTGCTTATCATCTTGCTGCAAACAGAAATCCACACGTCGACACAGTCCCCAGCACACACCACATGCACAAAGACTCCTTGGCAATACTTGGCCAAATTTGGGCTGATTATCCACAAAGCACAGCCGTCTTCCATGCTGGGGAAGAACAAAGAAACTGCAGCTGCGGGAGGAGAGGGGAGAGTTTTCTTGAAGCACAGCTACTGCCCAGTGATCAGGACCTTTTGTTGTTTCCGTTTAAAACGAGGAAACCAGCTTCAGAGCTTGCCTTTGCTGGCGTCCACGCTGAGAGAAACGCCAGCATGGCGCAGGGGGGTGTGCCCACCTGCTGCCTCTCCAAGCCCGCCCACCCGGGGAGCGCCCCCGGGAGGGGATGCACGGGCCTGCCTGAGCCTGGCAGCCCTTAGCCGGCCTGGCTCTGCCTATAGTTTTGGGATGCGGCCCAGGCCTAAGAGGTTCCTGGGTGTAGCCTTGTTTTACAGAATTATTGGGTTTGTGGTAATAAAATCAGTGAGTATCAGTGACATTTGATTAAAAAGTGATGACTCGGAAACACCCATCCCACTTATAAACTGAATCCACCTGGGCTTTTTGGTTTGTTTTGGATTTTTTGGTTTGTTTTGTTTTTTGATCGGGTCTATTTAATGTTTCATCACCCTGGCTTCAGTTCAGGAATCTTAAAAAATACAGCCACTATGGAGAATAATATCGAGGTTCCTTAAAAAAACTAAAAGTAGAGCTACCTGAGAAAGCCCGCGTGCGGCAACAAAGACCCAACTCAGCCATAAATAAATAAATAAATTTATAATAATAAAAAAAGAATTGATTAAAAAAAAAGACACATGCACCCCAATGTTCATTGCAGCACTATTTACAAGAGCCAGGACATGGCAGCAACCTCAATGTCCATCGACAGATGAATGGATAAAGAAGATGTGGTGCATATATACAATGGAATATTACTCAGCCATAAAAAGGAATGAAATTGGGTCATTTGTAGAGACGTGGATGGACCTAGAGACTGTCATACAGGGTGAAGTAAGTCAGAAAGAGAAAAACAAATATCATATATTAACACATATATGTGGAATCTAAAAAAATGGTACAGATGAACCTATTTGCAAAGCAGAAATAGAGACACAGATTTAGAGGACAAATGTATGGACACCAAGGAGGGAAAAGGGGGGTGGGATGAATTGGGAGATAGGAAGTGACATATATACACTATGATGTATAAAACAGATAACTAATGAGAACTTGCCATATAACACAGGGAACTCTGCTCAATGCTTTGTGATGACCTAAATGGGAATGAAATACAAAAAAGAGGAGATATATGTACATATATAGCTGATTCACCTCTCTGTACAGTGGAAACTAACACAACATTGTAAAGCAACTATCCCCCCCCCCAAAAAAAAAACAACTAATACGCAGGACCTACCCCCAGAAACATAGACTCATCTTTCCTTTCTTCTTCTTTCCTTTCTTTCTTTCTTTCTTTCTTTTTCTTTCTTTCTTTCTCTTTCTTTCTTTCTTTCTTTCTTTCTTTCTTTCTTTCTCTCTCTCTCTTTCTCTCTCTCTTTCTCTTTCTCTCTCTCTCTTTCTTTTCCTCACATTTTCTGGAATGAGACCCAGTGGTAAGTATTGTGAAAACAACACTAACTAAGAAAAACTTTTCAGTTGATTCAGATGTGTAGCCGGGGATGAGAACCATAGGCCAGCTGTTGAGATATTTGCAATACAAAATTCTCTGTTTGGATTAAAATATATGTCAGGGCAAGTCTTGAGCCCCAATAGAATATTGAGAATTTCTCCCGTGATAAAGTGCGTTGACAATGACAGAAATCTTTAGGAAGGAAGTAAACAAACAAGTCTCATGGTACACGGTGCAGGCGTCGTTTGTCATAGACCAGCCAACATCCCACCCGTGATATGATAAGTGGCTTTAGTCGTGCAAGGTTTCCTGCCCTTCACAGTTGGGAACTGGGGGTTTATACTGCTAATGATGAAGGATGGTCCTCAGACATTTCCGTGGCACAGGGGGTGAGTTAGGTCTCTGAGTTAAGTTTCACGAGGGAAAAAATAAGGCAGACGTGATGCTCTGTAGGAGGGTCTGCTCTTCCCGAAGTACAGATGCTGCAAGGTTAGTCTTCTGAACCTGTACCAGGGTGAAATGCAGAAACTTAGGTTGTTTCGTGGTCTCTGAGATAAAACGATGAGTCATAGATTTTCTTTTTATTAATTGATTGATTGATTTTATTTTTTACTTTTTAGCATCCCTGCGAGACTTGCAGGGTCTTAGTTCCTGACCAGGGATGGAGCCCGGGCCCTTGGCAGTGAAAGCACGTTGTCCTAACTACTGGTCCGCCAGGGAATTCCCAGGTCATAGATTTTTAAATATCCATTTAATGATGTGGGGGACTTGTCAAGTCCGTGAATGCCTGTAAGTTATGCTTTTGGCTTCGTGGGAACTGGGCGCCCAAACACGGAATTCATCCTTCCTGCTCACTGATCATTCACTTAGAGTTACTGGTGACTTTAGAAATTTTAGTGACCAACAATTCAAATTTATCTGGAAATAAAAGATTTCCCAGGATGCAGGATTTTCAGTACTAAGAGCATGCCATTCACAGTTGGTCCCCCTAACACTGCAAATTATGACTTCAACAGACAACCCCGCAGATGCACTTGACTTCCCCATACGAAGTGTGTGTCCATAGCACACAGCCTGTGAGTTAAAGTCCTAAGACACGTGTTTGTGGAAGCTTGCCCCAAACATTCTAGACTTGTCCAAATAATGTGAAAACACCCTGCTCCCTCTTTTACATGGCTAATCCTTTAATTTAATCCTTTTAGATCCTACTCTGGGCAAAAGAACTTGTTCCATGTGTTTTAAAACTGGCAAGGAAGGGTTGGTGGGGTGTTTATAGATGGCAAGCAGAGGCTGGTCTAAGAAAAATTTGATGAATCCACTGTATTCTCTGGTAAGTTAATAAGACTGATGAAGAGATACCTTTGGTTGGAAGTATTAATCTTTGGTTTCTGGTCCAGCACCTTTGAGCTTCCGTGTATGAAGCAAACTTCACAAAATAACCATTAGAAAAACTTACTAATCAACTAAGCTAAGTTGATCAAGAGTACATCCATTATTTATCCATTATATGCATATATATCCATTATATCCACTGAAGTTAGGGATCACCCTTTTGACAGCCTTAGTAGCGAAGAAGGGAAAACAATCATTTGATAGAGTTTTATGACCTGGGCTGGGTGATTTTTTTTCATTTTTATTTTATATTGGACTGTAGTTGACTTACAATGCTATGTTAGTTGCAGGCATACAGCAAAGTGATTCAGTTATAGACATACATATATAATAGCTATTCGTTTTCAATAATTTTTTCCCATTTAGATCATTACAGAATATTGAGCAGAGTTCCCTGTGCTGTGCAGCAGGTTCTGTTGTTTATCTATTTTATACTGAGCAGTGTGTATATGTTCATCCCAATCTCCCAATCTATCCCTCCCCTGCTCCCCTTTCCCCTTTGGTAACCATGAGTTTGTTTTCTAAGTCTGTTTCTGTTTTGTAAATAAGTTCATTTGTATCATTTTTTTTAGATTCTGCATATAAGTGATATATATTTGTCTTCCTCTGACTTACTTCACTGAGTATGATAATCTCCAGGTTTATCCATGTTGATGCAAAGGGCATTATTGCATTCTTTTTACTGGCTGAGTAATATTGCATTGTATAAATGTACCACACCTTCTTCATCCATTCCTCTGTCGATGGACTTTTGAGCTTCTGTGTATGAAGCAAGCCTCATAAGATAACCATTAGAAAAACTTATTAATCAGCTAAGCTAAGGTGATTGAGAGTACATCCATTATTTATCCATTATATCCATGGACAATACTATAGCCCCTGAAGTGGAGGATTACCATTCTGACAGCCTTGGTAGTAGAGCCGGGAAAACAATCAAGGGGTCATTTTGATAGAGTTTTATAGCCTGGGCTGGGTGATTTAAAGTTAGGTCTTACAAGGCAGGAAACATGTTAGGATTAGTTTGGAAATGATGGGTACAGAGGCCAAGGTCTTGAATATCGAGTCTTGATGAGAAAACTGTAAATCATGATAAGTAGGCTATTTTAGTTTGTTTACAGTTTTATTCTGACTCGAGTATTCCTTAGAGCAAGAAGACAATTTTTTGTGTGCTTGTTCTGAGTATTATTTAATATAGGAACAAGAAAATATGCCCAGCCTTGTTTAATACAGGAACAGGACGTTACCCTGATTTGGGTTCTCAGGTCTTTTAGTATTGTGGCCACCTATTGATTTGGCGGGGCTGTGTTGTGGTAGAACTCCTGAGTGCTCCTTCCGGAGGAGTCTCTACCCTGAGAAATATTATGTCAAATCTTGGTGGGACCGTTAATGTAGGTAATAACTCCCACTCGCGCAGGTGGTGAGACTAGGAGCCAGCAGAAGTAAGTCGAACTCTTCCTGGAATTTGGTTTGTAAGCAGAAACGTACAAGAATTAAAAAACGGTTGTCGTTGGTTTTTTCAGCTGGTTGAAGAAACCGTTCATTCCTACAACCTGTTGCCCTAAAATTACCTTGTGCACTGTGCTTTTTGAGTTTCCCTTCAAGGTACTCTCATATCATTTCAAAGTTTTTCTTTTTGTTGTAGTTGTCTAAGTGAGCCAGAATTTACCTCTGTTAGATCTAACCAAAGAGACTATTTGACACATTTAACCATTATTTACAAAAATACTATTTTCTGGGCTTCCCTGGTGGCGCAGTGGTTGAGAGTCCGCCTGCCGATGCAGGGGACGCGGGGTCGTGCCCCGGTCCGGGAAGATCCCACGTGCCGCGGAGTGGCTGGGCCCGTGAGCCATGGCCGCTGAGCCTGCGCGTCCGGAGCCTGTGCTCCGCAACGGGAGAGGCCACAACAGTGAGAGGCCCGTGTACCGCAAAAAAAAAAAAAAAAATACTATTTTCTGCACAGCCCGTATCTGATCCCATTTCGTCAATGTGTCAATTTCAAGTAGTGAATGCATCAGAAAAGTACACTTGAGAACTATTTACTTAACCATCTAAGTAATCTTTTTTCCCAGAGGTGGGAGATAGGAACCTTTTCATTCAGAAATATTTTTCATTTGCTTTTGTTTATTCAACCCCGATTTGAATTCCTGCCATGTGCCAAGCACTGTTCTAGGGACTAGTGATACCACAGTAAACAGAATCCCTGTTGCTTTGATGGAATGTATGTTTTAGTGGCAGTAGACAGCAAACAAGGAAATATACATCAAACAGCAATTCATTTTAAAGAAAAATAAAGATTGAGTATGATAAAGAGTGCTGGTAAGCGAGGAGGAGAGCCGCCATTCTATCAGAGTTGGGTCAAGGACGACCTCTCATTGAAATGTGACATTTGGGGGTCCAGTGGTTCGAACTCCTCCACGCTTCCATTGCAGGGGGCACGGGTTTGATCCCTGGTCAGGGAACTAAGATCCCCCAAGCCAAAAAAAGAGAAATGTTTGAACAAAGACTTGAAGGTGAAGAGGGAGCCACCAGGCTCTCTGCGGATCAAGGCAGCAAGAATGGGATGTGCAACAGCCCCCTGGGGCAAGGGTATGACTGGAAAATTTGGGAACCGGTACGAATGACACCCAGGGCACCCCAGGGGGCTGGGAAGAGTTGAGCTCAGAGAGGTAATGGGAAGGTCTTCCAGCCTCTTTGCCTTTTGCTTGCGGCAAAATTGTAGCCACTGCATGATTTTGAGTAGATGAATAATATGGTTGACTTCCATTTAAAAAAATCATTAACCTGGTTGCTACACTAATACAGGGCGGAAGCAGGGGCCAGGAGTTTTACAGCCAGGAAACCTGATATAGACTATATCATAAGCCAGATGAGAGAACGTGGAGGTGAGGACAGGAGGTAGGAGGTGGGTGTTTAGAAGTTGTTTAGATTTGAAGTATTTTTTTTTTCAAATAAATTTATTTATTTATTTATTTATTTATGGCTGTGTTGGGCTTTCTCTAGTTGCACCGAGCAGGGGCTACTCTTTGTTGCTGTGCGCGGGCTTCTCATTGCGGTGGCTTCTCTTGTTGTGGAGCACGGGCTCTAGGCATGCGGGCTTCAGTAGTTGTGGCCCGCGGGCTCTAGAACGCAGGCTCAGTAGTTGTGGCGCACAGGCTTAGTTGTTCTGCAGCATATGGGATCGTCCTGGACCAGGGCTCGAACCCATGTCACCTGCATTGGCAGGCGGATTCTCAACCACTGCACCACCAGGGAAGTCCCTAGAGTGTGTGTGTATATATATATATTTTTTGTTTGTTTGTTTTGCGGTACACGGGCCTCTCACCGTTGTGGCCTCTCCCCTTGCGGAGCACAGGCTCAGGACGCGCAGGCCCAGCGGCCATGGCTCACGGGCCCAACCGCTCCGCGGCATGTGGGATCTTCCCGGACCGGGGCACGAACCTGTGTCCCCTGCATCGGCAGGCGGACTCTCAACCACTGCGCCACCAGGGAAGCCCCTAGAGTATATTTTTGAAGACTGATCCCGTCGCATTTGCTCTTGGATTGGGTGTGAAGTGGGAGAGAAAGAGAGAGCTCAAGGATGAACCTAAGGTTTTTGCCCTGAGTCACAAGAAAAATGGAGACAATGTTCACCGACCTGGGGAAAGTCAATGTGGATGCGATTTGGGGAGGAAAGCTAGAACTCTGCTTTGGACATGAAGGGTGAGAGGTCTGCTTGCATCCAAGATGAAATGTCCAGTAAACAATTGGTTATAGAGTCTGGAATGCATGGTAGAGATACTAGTTGGAAATAAATGTATCCATCACCAGCCAAAATAGGTTATTTGAAACCTAGAGACTAGAAGGGATTAGCCACGGAGTGACAGTAGGTAGAGACAGGGTCCAAGGATGGCGATCTGTGGCATTTCAGTATGTAAAGGAATGGGGACTGTAGAAGAACGAGGGCGGGACCCTGAGAAGTGGGCAGTGAGTTTAAGTAAGAGCCAGACGTGACTATAATGTCTTAGAAACCAACTGATGGAACTTTTTCAAGAAGGAGGAGCCATTGCTTGGGTTCAAGGAAAATGCCATATTAACTCCTTCAGCCATGCGGCTACCCAAGCAGACATCATGCCCATAAGCTTATGCACAAAGAATTACATTCATGGGAAAATCAACGGGGGGTTGGGGGACACATCCTTGACTCCCCAACATTCAGCCAGGCCACAGTGTATATATCTGGTTCCCCAGACTCTCGATGTCAGCAGTATTGCGTGTTGCCTAGCTAAAACAATTTTATTCTTCAGAAATAAGTTGGTAAAAACACAGAGCTGAGCGTAGCCTCGAAACTCTCGGAGGTACTCAGAACGAGACTGACAACCTTAATTAGGAAATATCCATATGCTAATTAATCAACCTTAATTAACAAATATCTAACGATCCTAGGTTTACCAAATCTACCTTGGTTCTGTTTGTGATGTTGAGGGATTAGGTAACATCGCTGTTTCAACGAAGTGCCAACATACCGGGCTTGTTTCCAAGAAAATGAAGAAATATGGCAGCACCCTGGAGCCAACCAGGCTGCAGGCACCCAACTCAGCCTCAGAAAATAACCAGACTGTCAAAGGCTACCATTTGGAAGCGAACTGTGACCAAATCGTTTTTTAAAAACGTGAGCAATAAAATTGCTTTGACCTTAGATGTGTCCCAGTCCGGAGGCAGCTGAGTTAGCTCTGGGGCCGCAGGCAGTAGACTTTTACATGAAAACACCCAGTACACGTGAACTTAGAGGGTCCCTGTTAACTGTCCTCCAAAAGGCTTTGGGCATCACACACAGATATGCTAAAACACCTATCGGTTGTCTCATAGCAAACAAAACACATACTTATCATCGTTATCATCAGCGAAATGACAGCAACAACGAATACACCTAAAATGGTTGATTATCCCTGTAACAGTCTACTTGATAGTCGACGGTGAAAGTAGAGGCATTATCTAACATCAGTAATATTCTCAGCAAGGGGATCAGTCAATGCAAATTTGGCAAGGAGGTAATCAATCAGTTCAGGATTTTAAACTCTTTCTTCTTACCTGAGCTTACCTGAAGACATCTCGACATAAAGAGGCTGCAGCGTGTCTCCTAGGATTGGAGGCAAGGCGTGGACGCATGCAGAGCTGGTGGTATCCAGGCAGCTGGGGCAGGGGGAAGGCAGCTTTCTAGGGAAGGTCTCCACTGGTCCCTGGGACTGGGGCTAGGTGGGAGGAAAGACAGATGGACAGTAAGTTCAAAGATGCTGAGACTTGAAAGCGATAAGGCTATACCTGAGGATGAGGAAACTCACCTGATAAAAGTTGGGGGCACCTGGTGGAGAGTGGTGAGCCAGGCGACAAACAGTAAAGAGAGCTTATGTTTCTTAAACACTGACAAGTGCCTTTAGGAACCCTCGAGGGTAGAGAGCGACATCACCTACATATACATACACATTTGACTTACTCAGATTTTAGTATATTTTCTTGGAGAGAGAAACAGCCCCACAATTCTTCCCCTCTCCACACGGCTCTGTTCCTCAGCTCCAATGAGGAAAGGAGAGTAAACTTTGTGTTACATCTTGACTTCTGTGTTTCTAAGTGCCATGATCTTGATGCTATTGGGACCATTTATGTGGTCTCCAGGAGTAATTTTTAGTTTAACAGATTTTTTGCCTTTGCAGTGAATTCAGAATGTAATCCTCAGAATTAGATGCAACACTGCTGTCCTATTAATATTCCTAATTTACAGACGAAAAATAAAACAAAACGAAAAACAGGGGAAGGTTTCTTCTGTAGAGAAACGTTGCTAGCTAACTATGCAGAAGAAATACGAGAATTAGAAAGTCATCGTTCTGAAAGCCTTCATGGAAATATGGATTTAGACCAGGATCATCAATGCTGAAACCATTTAATGTAAGATGGTTAAAGATGGCACCACTAGACCCCATTGGCCAACCTAAATATTTGCCTCTAGATGCAGTACAGCAGGACGTACAAAGACAACCTGTGAAATATTATTGCCAAAAGATGTAAACCCAGTCTAATCAAGCCTCCAGATACTTCAGTGAATAAATGACAGGGAAAAGGGGGGAGGGGGCCTTCTTACAGGTTACAAGACTCTTAGGAGAGATGCCAACTAAATGCAATGTGGTTCTTTTTTTTTTAATCCTGATTCAAATAAACTGGCTACAGTAAAAGACATTTGGAGGCAATCAGTAAATTGAAGAGCACTGCCTGAATATTAGATAACAGGAAAGAATCCCATTCACGTTGTTAAGGGTCATAATAGCCTTGTAATTGTGCCTCCAAAGTCATGATTTGTTAGACGTATATGCTAAGGCGTTTGTTATTGAAAACAGATTGGTGTCTGTAATGTGTTTTAAAATACAGCAGAAAAGAAAATGAGATTACTCAGGAGTTAATAATTGGTGAAATAATAAGCCCATGGACATTCATGCCACATTTATCATTTCCACAATCAAAAGTTTTAAAATGCGTAAAAGGAAAAAAGTATGAAATATTCCATGTCCAGCTCTGTTGCTTTCTTTCCTTACCTGGGTATATTTTTCTTCTAATCACTTTTCATTCCCTCCCATAGAATACATTTTTTCCCCTTCGAGATGTAAGCTCATGGAGAGTAGTCTTTTTTTTTTTTAATTTTTCTTTTTAATTTATTTTATGTTTGGCTATGTTGGGTCTTTGTTGCTGCACGCGGGCTTTCTCCAGTTGTGGCGAGCGGGGGCTACTCTTCGTTGCGGTGCGCGGGCTTCTCATTGCGGTGGCTTCTCTTGTTGTGGAGCATGGGCTCTAGGCGCGGGCTTCAGTAGTTGTGGCACGTGGGCTCAGTATTTGTGGCTCGCAGGCTCAGTAGTTGTGGCGCACGGGCTTAGTTGCCTCACAGCATATGGGATCTTCCCAGACCAGGGCTCAAACCCGTGTCTGCTGCATTGGCAGGCGGGTTCTTTACCACTGCACCACCAGGGAAGTCCCTGATTTGTTGATGGTTGGATTAACCTCCAGTATGTAGAACAGGGCCTGGCACCTACTGGGAGCTTGATGAATGCTATGATTGTTAAATGAAAATGATGATAAAAAATAAAATAAAATAAATAAGTGAAGTTAAAAAACATAAGCGAGTACTTACGTCCTATGGAACACTAGTCCAAGTCCAGGAGTACATGCCCAGGGAGGAAATAACTTCAGAAAACCCTGTACTTCACGCCTCCCTCTTAGAGATTCACAAAGCACATTAATGTATCAGTGTACCTGAGAAAACTTCCCTTAAAGAATCTTGCTTATTTTTGAGGAATTGACTTATTTCATTATAACACTAACACTTCCCAGGATTTATCTTTACAAAAGATACTGTGGAGGATGCTCACTACCAGAGTGAAAGGGACACTTTGAGAAGCTAAAAAGTAAGGACCAAGCTTGGGACACGCTTCTATCTGGAAGGGGCGGATGGAGAGCCAGGAAGGTAGAACATAGGAATTGGAGTCTCGCTCTTTTCTCATTGGTTCTTCACCCACACATTTTCAGATGATTCTCTAAATAAAATCCCAACCACCATCTACCTTCAAGAGGAATGTGGAGGAGAGGTAAGAGGAGGGGTGGAGACAATGAAAATCCTCATAGAAAAGACACACTGATGCTTTGTGGGGAGACCAGAGGCAGGAGCAGCCAGTGCCTACAGAGAAGCATCTTTTTTAAAAAAAAAAATTATTTTATTGAAGTAGAGTTGATTTACAATGTTGTGTTAATTTCTGCTGTACAGCAAAGTGATTCAGTTATACATAGATATATTCTTTTTCATATTCTTTTCCGTTAGGGTTTATCACAGGATATTGAATATAGTTTCCTGTGCTCTACAGTAGGACCTTGTTGTTTATCCATTCTATATATGATAGTTTGCATCTGCTAATCCCAAACTCCCACTCCATCCCTCCCCCACCTCTGCCTTGGCAACCACCAGTCTGTTCTCTTTGTCCATGAGTCTGTTTTGTGGATAAGTTTGTTTCTGTCATATTTTAGATTCCACATAGAAGTGATATCATATGGTCTTTCTCTTTCTCTTTCTGATGTACTTCAGTTAGTATGATCATCTCTAGGTCCATCCCTGTTGCTGCAAATGGCTTTATTTCATTCTTTTTTATGGCTGAGTAGTATTCCATTGTATATATGTACCACATCTTCTTTATCCATTCATCTGTCGATGGACATTTAGGTTGGTTCCATGCCTTGGCCATCATAAATAGTGCTGCTATGAACATTGGGGTGCAAGTATCTTTTCGAATTAGAGTTTTGTCTGGATATATGCCCAGGAGTGGGATTGCTGGATCATATGGCAACTCTATTTTTAGTCTTTTGAGGAACATCCATACTGTTTTCCACAGTGGCTGCACCAGATTACTTTCCCACCAACAATGTAAGGGGGTTCCCTTTCAGAGAAGCATCTTTATACCCCATACTGCCCAACCGGGCATGGATTCCAGAGATCCTAGTTCAAGGCACCACCAGCACCAGAAGATTATCTCTCTGAAGCTCACCCCAGAAATATGAGATCAAAAGATTCTTGTGATGCAACCTCACTTTGAAATACCTAAAAATGTTTCCAGAAATGGCTGAACTTGGAATCTTTCTGTTCCTCAGTCTCCAACCATGTCTCAGCCACTTACCCTTTGACATTTAGAGTTCTCACCTAGCGGGGGAAAGAAGCCAAAGGAGTAAAAACAAAAAAATATTTTAAAAAATCCAAACCCAACAAGAACAGAAAGCAAAATCCTGAACAGCTTGACAGGTCTAGTCTTTCTTAAGACACAATTATTTTAATAAATGCAGTACACTCTCCACTACTGCCTGTTTTAAAATGGATTTGAAGGTGAACTCTGCTCAGCAAACCTTCATAAAAATCTAAATCTAAATTTTCACTGTGGAGGAAATAAATGGAAAGACCGTAAAGCATGAAGTGAATATTTTTTAACATCTTTACTGGAGTATAATTGCTTTACGATGGCGTGTTAGTTTCTGCTTTATAACAAAGTGAATCAGCTATGCGTATACATATGTTTCCATATCTCCTCCCTCTTGCATCTCCCTCCCTCCCACCCTCCCTATCCCACCCCTCTAGGTGGTCACAAAGCACCGAGCTGATCTCCCTGTGCTATGCGGCTGCTTCCCACTAGCTATCTGTTTTACGTTTGGTAGTGTATATATGTCCATACCACTCTCTCACTTCGTCCCAGCTTACCCTTCCCCCTCCCCGTGTCCTCAAGTCCATTCTCTGCACCTTCATCTTTATTCTTGTCCTGCCCCTAAGTTCTTCAGAACCTTTCATTTTTAGATTCCATATATGTGTTAGCATATGGTATTTGTTTTTCTCCTTCTGACTTACTTGACTCCGTATGACAGACTCTAGGTCCACCCACCTCACTACAAATAACTCAATTTCGTTTCTTTTTATGGCTGAGTAATATTCCATTGTGTATATGTGCCACATCTTCTTTATCCATTCGTGTATTGATGGACACTTAGGTTGCTTCCATGTCCTGGCTATTGTAAATAGTGCTGCAATGAACATTGTGGTACATGACTGCTTTCGAATTACGGTTTTCTTAGGGTATATGCCCATTAGTAGAATTGCTGGGTTTGCATCTTTAGAAATCTCTATGTATAGTATCATGTCATCTGCAAACAGTGACAGTTTTACTTCTTCTTTTCCAATTTGGATTCCTTTTATTTCTCTATCTTCTCTGATTGCTGTGGCTAAAACTTCCAAAACTATGTCGAATAAGAGTGGTGAGAGTGGGCAACCTTGTCTTGTTCCTGATCTTAGTGGAAATGGTTTCAGGTTTTCACCATTGAGGATGATGTTGGCTGCGGGTTTGTCATATATGGCCTTTATTATGGTGAGGAAAGTTCCCTCTATGCCTACTTTCTGCAGGGTTTTTATCATAAATGGGTGTTGAATTTTGTCGAAAGCTTTCTCTGCATCTATTGAGATGATCATATGGTTTTTCTCCTTCAGTTTGTTAACATGGTGTATCACATTGATTGATTTGCATATATTGAAGAATCCTTGCATTCCTGGAATAAACCCCACTTGATCATGGTGCATGATCCTTTTAGTGTGCTGTTGGATTCTGTTTGCTAGTATTGTGTTGAGGATTTTTGCATCTATGTTCATCAGTGTTGTTGGCCTATAATTTTCTCTTTTTGTGACATCCTTGTCTGGTTTTGGTATCAGGGTGATGGTGGCCTCATAGAATGAGTTGGGAGTGTTCCTCCCTCTGCTATATTTTGGAAGAGTTTGAGAAGGATAGGTGTTAAGTCTTCTCTAAATGTTTGATAGAATTCGCCTGTGAAGCCATCTGGATGAAGTGAATTTTTATTGTGGGTTAAGGAGGACCAGATAAAGTGGCTTCAGCATCCATTGTGTCAGCCACGGATGCAGAAAGCATTTTCCCATTTGAAGAAGATGGAGTGTGTGGTGCAACTTACAACTTCGGGGAAAGTTACCAGACTCCCCTCAACCCAACTTCTCTTATCTTGTAGGTTGCCTTTCTGGAGATCACGCACCACGTCTGAGCAAGGACATATGTTTATAAGGAAAGGGATATTCTGTCTCCCCAGCATCTCTCATTAAACTCTGCAAGTCCTCAGGTCACCTTCACAGCCAGGGCTTCTTCTACCCTGGACTGTTCGCAGGCACTCAGTATTTCTTCCTGGGAAATAAACCTAATTGATATATTTTCCAGGGTGTCGCCTCAGTCCTGCAGGAACCCATGGAACTAAATGAAAACCTGTGTTTCACATTTTGGATGAGAAGGTAGTCGTGTCTGTATTAAAATTAATGAGAGCAGCAGTGCAAGCCAGCAACTTCAATTTCTTCATAGCAGCATGAACGTCCTGTCCAAAGTGCCGAGGGAGAAAATGCTATTTGAGTCCGTAACCATGTTTTAAGCTTTAATAACATTGGGTTTGAAAATGAATAATACAGGTCCTCTATGAATTGGATCTTTATACTGCATTCCTTTCTTTCATTTAGAAGATTATTATCTTATAATAGCTACCCTTGCATGGCACGTACTGTTTGCCAAGCACTGCTCTGATAGCCTTAAACTTGACTACTTATTGAATTCTCTGATCAGCCCTATGAGATGAATTCTATAGTGATCCTTTTTTTTTTACAGACAGGGAAACTGAGGCACAGAGATGTTACGTAACTTGCCCGATTTTACAAAGTCAATCAGGGGCATTTCCAGGATGTCACCTGAAGCGGGTCAGCTGGAGTGTGTATTTTTAACTCTATGACAATTGCCCTTAGGTGGTCCCATGTTAGAGCCACCTGGGACACCTTTTCAAAATATCCATGCCCACATGGATGGACCTAGAGATGATCATACCAAGTGAAGTAAGTCAGACAGAGAAAGACAAATACCATATGATATACGCGGAATCTAAAATAAATGATGCAAATGAACTTATTTACAAAACAGAAACCTACTCATAGACTTAGAGAAGGAACGTATGGTTACCAGTGGGGAAGGGTGGGGGGAGGGACAGTCAGGGAGTTTGCGATTGACATGTACACTCTGCTTGCTTGCTTGCTTTCTTCCTTTCTTTCAGCTGCACTGGGTCTTAGCTGTGGCATGCAGGATCCAGTTCCCTGACTAAGGGTCAAACCCGCGTCCCTTGCATTGGGAGCACGGAGTCTTACCCACTGGACCACCAGGGCAGTCCTGGTGGATAACCAACAAGGACCTACCGTAGAGCACAGGGAACTCTGATCAATATTCTGTAACAGCCTAATTGGGAAAAGAATTTCAACAGCATAGATAGGTGTATATGTATAACTGAATCACTTCGTTGTACACCTGAAACTAACACAACATTGTTAATCAACTATAGTTCAGTATAAAATAAAAAGTGAAACAAAACCAAAAAACATCCATGCCCAAGCTAAGTTCCAAACAAGTAGTTGAGAAAAACTGCCTGGGGAAGATTGTAGTAGAAGGACATTGAGAGCAAGCTCTATCACTGTCTACCTGAGAGCGGGGTACTTGGGTAATTCATTTAACCTCTCTAAGCCTCAGTAGTTCTCATCTGTCAAGTGGGAGAGTCCTGGCTCCCAGCTGGTAAGGCTGTTGTTGTGAGCGTTCCGGGTCGGTTGGCCACCTGTCCTAGTGAACACAGACTGAGCAGGGTCTCAGGACCTGGGACTTTTAGCACTGAAACTGAACAGGTGGGGACAAATCGTGATTGGGTTTGCATCATCACAAAATGAGCTAATGCCACCATGTCAAGCACATTTCCCCGAGCACTCGTCAGCTCTCAGCAAACAGTAGTTATTAGATTCGTGTTTTACATACATCTATTTTGCTTTAAAGCCATCCCATATCTAAGGGATTTTCAAGGCGGGGATGCACAGGCAGATTTGAAGTTCAGAGGAAGGCCAGGGTGGCTGGACCACACAAAGCAAGAGGTTGCTGCGGTCAGTCTGAGGGGTAAGAAGAGTAATAAAAAGCCAGAGAGCAATATACAGGGGCAGAGATTCAATCTGGTCGCATTACGTAAACCTCAACAGGTGAGGGTTTCAGATGGGAAAACGGCCAGAGATGGCCATGTACTGGGACTTGCATTAGTCAGGAGAGGAAGATGCTTGCCACCTGTGGCTTGGCAAGGGTTTGGGTTTGTCTGTGTTTGGACAAGATTACGGAGTGGTCTCGTCCTGATCCATCCTGGTCACAAAGCGGATTTCTCTGTTGTTTATGTCCTGTGACGGTGTCTGTGTTGTATAGGAGTACAACAAGGCCTATCTGAGATGTCGGGGACCATTTTTCTTTTTTCTCATTGGGCTACTACAAAAAAATAAAATAAAATAATTTAAATAAAGCCCTCATGGGCTTCCCTGGTGGCGCAGTGGTTGAGAATCTGCCTGCTAATGCAGGGGACACGGGTTCGAGCCCTGGTCTGGGAGGATCTCACATGCCGCGGAGCGGCTGGGCCCGTGAGCCATGGCCGCTGAGGCTGCGCGTCCAGAGCCTGTGCTCCACAATGGGAGAGGCCGCAACAGGGAGAGGCCCACGTACCGTGATGAAGAGTGGCCCCTGCTCGCCACAACTAGGGAAAGCCCTCGCACGGAAATGAAGACCCAACACGGCCAAAGAAATAAATTTATAAAAAAAATGATAAAGCCCTCATTGAGTTGACAGTCGGGGATCAAAGATAGGCATTCAGCAAAACGTCACTCATGTAATGATTTGATTCCTTAATCTTGTAATAAGTCCAGGGAAGAATAGTTTCAACAAAAGTCTATATTATTAAGGATGTTAAATCAATTTGGGGGAGAGGGTAGGAGTGGAGGAAATGAACAGCAGAGAACACAGGTCTGTCAGTGGTTGAGAAATATCTACAGCCATATATAGTCTATTCCTATTTGTATACGGAAAAATGAAGAAAGTGTAGACCAATTGTGTTGTATTTTAATGCTTTCAATTAAATTGATTACACACTCAGGTATAATGACTGCTTTTGAGATCATGACAAATGTCCACCTTGGAATCCCTATATGGGCCTGTGGTCTGGGTTAGATGACCCTTTAATCACACTCTTTTGCACCCTGGACACTCCAGTGGCGATACTACATCTCAGAGTGAGACGTTTTAGCCAAGCACATGTTAACTTCCAGTGAAAACAGAATACAGAAGAAATAAGTCCTTATTCAACTATAGTGTCTCCATCTTTATCTGCAATATAGAGGGCACAGTACACACTGCTCCTTTAAATATCTATCTAAGATTTATTCCTAGATGAATTGAAAGGACCCTGGGCCACCTCTTCCTTATAACCTGCCAGGGTGAGTGGGAATAAATATCCTTGTCATTATCCCTTTCTGCTGGGCATCATCTTGTCCAACTTGGCATACCAGCTTTCGGAGTGACCCTGGAATCTCTTAACAGTGAATTATTTATAGGAGAAAGGGCTGCAAAGTGTTTCCCAGCTGTTGTTTCCTGAAAGACATTCTTGTACTTTTCAAATGTTGCTCCAGGGCGTGAACGTAAGTGACCAATTCCATCATCAGAATGAAAGGGAGTTTCTTTTCCTTTTCCAGATATCAAGACCTGCCCACTCAATGGATCCCTCGGCTCACTTTTGGAAAGTTGAGCTGTCAATCATCGCTGTGCAATTTTAGCTGTAGTCTTGCTAGATGGAGCTCTTCATTGCCATTGGGCTGGACCAAGTTTAAAGGCAGAAACACGTGAGGTAGGTTCTTTCACCAGCAAATATGGTCGTTTTGAGAGTCAATGGTAGATCAGAATTCACCAGTGAGGGTCTTCCCTGGTGGCACGGTGGTTAAGAATCCACCTGCCAATGCAGGGGACATGGGTTCCAGCCCTGGTCCGGGAAGATCCCACATGCCGCGGAGCAACTAAGCCCGTGCGCCACAACTACTGAGCCTGTGCTCTAGAGCCCGGGAGCCACAACTTCTGAGCCCACGTGCCACAGCTACTTAGCCCACGCGCCTAGAGCCCATGCTCCGCAACAAGAGAAGCCACCGCCGTGAGAAGCCCATGCACCACAACGAAGAGTAGACCCCGCTCACCGCAACTAGAGAAAAGCCCGCACGCAGCAACGAAGACCCCACGCAGCCCAAAATTAATTAATTAAATATTTTTTTTAAAAATTGTCGATGCCATTGTCTTTAAAAAAAGAAGAAGAATTCACCAGTGAGAAGTTACAGGGTTACACCCTTCAAGTACCCACCCTCTTCCCTTCTACTCTTAAGCGCTGCTTGGAAATATAACTTACCCTTATAATAACCCAAACAAAATCTCATCAGCAAGGCAGAATCTTAAAGCAGTCCAAAGGAGGGAGTTGAGACTCCCTGCAACTTTCTGTTGCCATTCACATCAAAACAAACCCATTCAGCTTCCCAGTTCCTTTAGGAAATTCTTCTATTCTCAAGGAAGAGGCAGCTAGTAGATAAACTAATTGGGGGAAAGACATTCAGTAAATATGAATGTGCTAACTAAATGCAGAGGGCAGATGTTCATTTCTTTAGGAGTCTTCTGGGCATTTGAGGAGGGATTCTGATGTGAGAATTCCTTGCAGAGCCGGGAAAACACCTAGAATTGAAGTCTGCATGGCATTTAATTTGCTGACAACTTCAGAACAGACCGCAGGAAAACACCTAGAATTGAAGTCTGCATGGCATTTAATTTGCTGACAACTTCAGAAGAGACCGCAGTCGAGTGGGGTTCTTTGTTGAGCATTACATCTTTTTCAGGCAACAAAGTGCGATGTAGGGTGAGACTGTCCTTCACATTGCCGACGTTTCACCCTGTTAACAAGATTTTTAATTAAGGTCTTCTCCCTCTTCCTCCTATGTTATTTTGCTGAGGAGCGAGAAGAGAAGGAAAACTAAGCCACAGATAATACTTTCCCGGTGGCTGTGTTTGCTTTCAGATCTGAGAACAAATGCACATCTCTTTGGGGAAGTCAGGCTAACACTCACCACTTGTGCATATGGGCTCTCATACACACGTCTGCAGAAAGGACCAAGCAGACAGAAGTGGGGATATACAAAACCATATAATCTCGTGTGAAACTCCAAAAGTGACCATGATTGGATCATGAGTTGTCTTCTGTTTACAATTTTAGAGCTGTAGATAGGTAAGCACACAGAGAAACATTCTGCAAAGGAGTAACATGCCTGCTCAGTGCTGCTGTTCTTCTCGTCACATTTTCACAAGAGCTGCCTTTTCTCGGGAACCCTCCTACACTGTTGGGCGGAATGTAAGTTGGTGCAGCCACGATGGAGAGCAGTACGGAGGTTCCTCAGAAAACTAAAACTAGAGGTGCCATATGATCCAGCAATCCCACCCCCGGGCATATATCCAGACAAAACTGTCATTCAAAAAGATCCATGCACCCCTATGTGCATAGCAGCACTATTTACAATAGCCAAGACACGGAAGCGACCTGAATGTCCATCGACAGATGAATGGATAAAGACGATGTGGTACATATATATACTATGGAATATTACTCAGCCATAAAAATGAATGAAATAATGCTATTTGCAGCAACATGGATGGACCTAGAGATGATCATACTAAGTGAAGCAAGCCAGACAGAGAAAGACAAATACCATATGATATCACTTATATGTGGAATCTAAAATAGGACACAAATGAACTTATCTACGAAACAGAAACAGACTCACGGACATAGAGAACAGACTACTGGCTGCCAAGGGAGAGGGGGTTGGGGGAGGGATGGAGTGGGAAGTTGGGATTAACAGATGCAAACTAGCATATACAGAATGGATAAACAACAAGGTCCTACCGTAGAGCACAGGGAACTATTTTCAATATCCTATGATAACCCATCATGGAAAAGAAGATAAACATAGAATGTATATCTATACATGTATAACTGAGTCACTTGGCTGTACAGCCGAAATTAATACAACGTCGTAAAACAACCATACTTCATTAAAAAAAAAAATACATAAAAAGAGTTGCCCTTCCTCTCTTTTTCCGAAAGTTTCCTAGAAGCGCCATGCTGTGGAAAGAGCAGCGGCTTTGTCATCTCCAAGGCATATGTGCCCCGTCCATCACTTTCCGGCCACTGGTGCTTGATGATGAGTCACTCATTCTCAACCTGCTCGCACTGCATCTTTTTTCAGCTGAAGCCATTCCCCCCGCCGTGGGATCATCTCCATGGATTCAGATGGCTACCGTGGGCTCCCCAGAAAGACGCCACTAGGAAAGTACCCCCCAAAACCTTGAGGATTTGTCGACTTATGTAGAGCAGGTCTGGCAGACCTTCAAGGGGTAAAAACTTCCTGGAGACTCTCCATCAGCAGCTCTGAAATGACGCTACCCTCCAAATGTTAGAATCCAGGTTCCTGCCATACAGAGGGCAGAACTTGGTAGCAGGTTTGCTTTTTGTTTGTTTTGCCCGTGCTGTGTGGCTTGCGGGACCTTAGTTCCCCGACCAGGGATTGAACCTGTGCCCTCAGCAGTGAAAGCACCGAGTCCTAACCACTGGACCACCAGGGAATTCCCCAGTTTTGCTTTCTTATTGTCTGCTCTGTTGACTCGTTTCTTGATTCTTGCCCTTAGCTAAACAAGATGGTTTATAAATGCATGATGGGAAACTCAAAGAATGCTGATTTCGTTTGTATGTTTGATTTTTAGCCGTAACAGGAAAAAAAAAATAGGCTGAAAATACAGAAATCTGAGTTAAAATCCCAGATATGGCAGATACTTACTATGTGATCTTTGTCAATAATAATAATAGTTGCAGTAGTAATGGAAATAATATGACTGGACTTCCCTGGTGGTTCAGTGGTTAAGACTCCGAGCTTCCACTGCAGGGGGCACGGGTTCGATCCCTGGTCAGGGAACTAAGATCCCTCATGCTGCACGGTGTAGCCAAAAACATTTTTTTTAATTAAAAAAAAATAATTTAAAAATTAAAAAAAAATAATATGATCACTGCTAATAATAATTATTATTTACCTAAGGTCTACCATGTACCAGACAAGGTGCTAAGACATATGCAGTATTATCTCATTCAATCTTTGCAACACCCTTGTGAGGAATGCTCGATTGTCACCCCATCGTGCAGATGATGACACTGAGGCTCGGACAAAAGAAGCAGCGGGCTCCGTGCCACGCGATGAGATAGGAATAGGGCTGAGATTTTAAATTCGGGTGTGTTCTCTGCTTCTCTGCACTGGGGCATTTTCTGACTGGGTTGTGCCTGTCTTTTAAGCTTCTCCTGTGTCAAGCTCAATTAAAACCATTAGAAATATTCCACTTGTCATACTTGCCCTAAGGATGCAATAAAACTCCTTATTAATTTTTATTTAACACAGCGGAGGATTTAGCCAGATTCTAGTTCTCTGTTCCAATCCTTTCAGCCTCCGAGAAACGACTCCGGGGCTTAAATACCTCCCTGTCTTCATTATCGTCTGGGAGTTCAGCCAAATAATGTGTTTGGGGCTGAGGGACAAAGGAAGCTCGCAGCTCTTGTTTCCTTGTTTATTTCTGAGACAGAACAATGTGACCATTTTTTCAAGGGATATGCGCATCCTCCAGAGAGAAGGGGAGGGAGGAAGGGCAGAAGGAGAACCGGGGGGAAGAAGGCTCCAGGCGGAGAGAAGAGCAAATACAAAGGCTGGGGTGGGGAGGGGATGGGATGGAGGAACCAGGTGTGAACAAGGAGCCCAGTGGCCGGTATGGCTGCGGTTCAGGGAGTGGAAGAAGGGCAGTGGGTCCCAGGAGGCAAATGGGGCCGCACCATCTCGGGCCCTGCAGTTTGCAGAAGGACGTTGTATTTGATTCTAAGTGTGGTGAGACGTCATTTGCAAGACACTGAACAAAAGAGGAACGTCACCTGATTTACATTTTTTAAAATTGCTCTGGCCCCTCCCCCTTCCCTCTCCCCTTGGGTAAGGGATTTTTTTAAATTAATTTATTTATTTTTATTTATTTTTGGCTTGGGTCTTTGTTGCTGCCTGCGGGCTTTTCTCTAGTTACAGCGAGCAGGGGCTACTCTTCCTTGCGGGCTTCTCTTGTTGCGGAGCACGGGCTCTAGGTGCGCGGGCTTCACTAGTTGTGGCACGTGGGCTCAGTAGTTGTGGCTTGCGGGCTCTAGAGCACAGGCTTAGTAGTTGTGGCGCACGGGCTTAGTTGCTCCGTGGTATGTGGGATCTTCCCGGACCAGGGCTCAAACCCGTGTCCCCTGCATTGGCAGGCAGATTCTTAACCACTGTGCCACCAGGCAAGTCCGGGTAGGGGATTAAGTGATACATATTACTATGTATAAAACAGGTAAGCAATGGGGTGGGGCAGGGATGGAGTGGGAGGCTGGGATGAGCAGATGCAAACTATCACATAGAGAATGAATAAACAACCAGGTCCTACTGTAGAGCACAGGGAACTCTATTCAATATCCTGTGATAAATCATCATGGAAAAGAACATTGTAAATCAACGATACTTCAATAAAATGAATTAAAAAGTAGGATAGATAAGCAACAAGGATATATTCTATAGCACAAGAAATTGTAACCATTATCTTGTAATAACTTTTAATGGTGTATAATCTGTAAAAATACTGAGTCACTATGCTGTACACCTGAAATTAATATAATATTGTACATCAACTATACTTCAATTTAAACAATAAAGTAATATGGATAAAAAATTGTTCCAGCTCTTCTGTTACCTCTGTTTAGAAGAGGTAACAGAAGAGCAAAGGTGAAATCACAGAGGTCACCAGAGGAGATGGTGGCAATGATCCTGAAGAAAGGTGATGCTTGTACCAGGGTGGCAGAAGTGGAGATGGTGAGACTTTTTTCAGAGTCAGGAAATGTTTTGACAGACGATAGATGAAGGGAGTCCTGATTTACGGAGATGGAAGCACTGGGGAATTCCCTTCTAGAAGGGAGAGTCTAGGTGACCTAGGTGATGACTTTTTAGCTGCAACACCACAGGCACTAGCCCTAAAAGAAAGAATTGATGAGCTGGACTTCCTTGATATGTCACCAGAGAAGGTGTACAGATGGCAAATAAGCATAGGAAAAGATGCTCCACGTTGTAGGGCATCAGGAAAATGCAGATTAAAACAACGATTGGCTACCTCTACACACCTATTAGAATGCCCCAAATATGGACCACTGACAACACCAAATGCTGGCGAGGGTGTGAAGCAGCAGGAACGCTTCTTCATCGCCGCTGTGAATGCAAATGACACAGCCACTGTGTGTGCTTGACAGATCCTTACAAAACTAAACATACTCTTACCATGCAAGCCAGCAATTGTTCTTCTTGTTATTTGCCTAAAGGAACTGAAAATGTATGTCCACACAAAAACCTGCACACAGATGTTGATAGCAGGTTTATTCATGATTGCCACAATATGGGTGAAACCAAAATGTCCTTCAGGAGGTGAATGGATACATGAATGGTGGTCCATCCAGACAATAGAATACTGTTTAGCTCTAAAAATAAATGAGCTTCCAAGCCATGAGACGACGTGGAAGAATATTAAATGCATGTTACCAAGTGAAAGAAGCCAGTCTGAACAGGCTACATGGTAAGTATGATTCCAACTATACGAGATTCAGGAAAAGGCAAAACTATAGAGACAGTGAAAAGATCAGTGGGTAACAGGTATTAGGAGGAAGGAGGGATGAATAGAAAGAGAACAGAGGGTTTCTGGGCCAGTGAAAGTATTCTGTATATGACCTTAAGGGTGGATATATGTCATATATTTGTCCCAATCCACAGAATGAACAACATTAAGAGCGAACCCTAATGTAAGCTGTGGACTTCGGGTGATATTGATGAATCAATGTTGGTCATCAGTTGTAACAAATGTACCATCTGGTGGGGGACGTGAAAGTCGGTGGGCTGTGCACTCGTGGGGGGCAGGGGGTACATGGGAAATCTCCATACATTCCTCGAAATTTTGTTGTGAACTTAAAACTTCTCTAAAAAATAAAGTCTTAAAAAAGAATCCCAAGAGTGGTCATCGAGACGCGGCATGAGCGGACCCCAGCTCACTCACCCACCTTCCTCTGGGAGCCCCTCCTCCTCGCTGCGCACAGTGACTGGGGTTATTTATCCGACGGATGCACAGAGACATTCCACCTCCAGGAAAGCGGTCTGGTTTTCAGACGCCTTTAAGCTCCTAGCTGAGCGCACAGACTTGATTGGCGTTGCTGATCGACTTTGAGAAGAAACTCAAATGGGTGGAGAAAGTTTGGTTTTGGCCGTTCCGGGAAGACGCGCCTGGGTCACAGGTGGGACGAGGTGGCAGCTGCCAGCGCACGCGGCACTGAGGGCGCAGGAGCGGGACGCTTCTAAGCAGCTCGTCAATCTTGGCAGCGAGGCCGCGATGCTGATTGAGCAGCGAGCGCGGGGAGACGAAAGATGCTCCAGGACTTTCATCTTGGCGTCGTCTTTTCTCCAGACACCAGGGCAGTGGAGCGTCTGCTTCAGCAGGTGACAGGGATGCTGCTCCCTGGCCCAGGGATGGATGATAAACAGACGGAAGGAGCTCGCTGATGGGACCGCTCTCTTCCTCACCCTCTCCACCGAGGCTATACAATCCAACACCCATGACACAAAATTCACTGTACGGAGGGATACATGCGAACCTCTATTCAAATGAAGCAGGAGAGGAGCTTTCAATGACATTCATCAGGGGAGCTGTTTAACAAGCCATGAGCACTGCACCCGGGGGCGGAGAGGAGCACGTAGCAGGGCCCTTGGCGACGCCCTGATGCCCGGGCACAGCCTCCATCACCTGCCATTCCCCGCGCGCTGGGGGGAGGACCTAGATGGTGAGCATGGCCAGCCTCGCCCGTCCTACTTTTGACTCCTGGTGCCCCTGCCATGGCCAAAAGCCATGGCCAAAATCCAAAAGGATTCCTCATATACTAAGTCCTCCATCGTGCTGAGGACTTGGCATTGGCTGGTCTCTCTGCCGGGAAAGATCCCCCCGCAGAAACCAGTCTCCCTTCTCTACTCCCTTTAGATCTTGCTTTCAAATGTCAGCTTCTCAGAGGATCCAACACCGATCTATTCCGAATTAGCACACTCCACCACCAGCAGCATCCCTCGTCATAATCTTTATTCTGTGATCTATCCGTGTTTCCTTGGCACTTCTTGTTTTGCCATATGAGTTATGCATCCCCGAGGCATACACATCAGATTAGAAGCTTAATGCTCAACTCACAACAGTTAGCAAAGTGCCGGCATTGAACCCTCCCACTCTAACTTTATTATTTTTTTTATTGGGGTACAGTTGTTCTACAATGTTCTGTTAGTTTCTACTATACAGCGAAGTGGAGTTCCCTGTGCTATACTGCAGGTTCTCTTTAGTTGTCTATTTTATACATATTAGTGCATATATCTCAATCCCAATCTCCCAGTTCATCCCACCCTCCCTTTCCCCCCCACCCCTTGGTAGCTTTATTTTTAAATGGAAACACAGTCAAAGAAAGATCTGAAGATTCAACTCCATTAGACCAATTTTTTCTTTATTTCTTCTTTCTTTTCAGATATATTTGTTTCTCCTTCCCTCTCTCCGTCCTCCTCCTTTTTCTTTTTCTTTGCTCTTTCTCTCTTGTTTTCTCTCTCTCTCTCTCTCTCTCTCTTTTTGGTGAAATTCTGGACAAGAAGAAAAACTCTAATACCACAAACAGACAAGAAACCAAGAGAAAACATTCTCCTTAAGAGGCAACACTGAAACGGACACCATTATGGATTATTTTGAACCAGGCGGTGTTCTGATTGAACCTGCATTTCCTTTTCTGCTTGTGAAGGCTCGCGGGGCTTCTAGAACACGGGGTTGAAAGATAAGAACTGAGAACATATGGTGTCCCTGCTAGTAGTAATTCTCGGCTCTCATAACACTGTAGCCAGCTCTCAAGTTGGCTACAGTATATGTGATTTTTTCTTTGCGTCTTGCATAGGGGTGAGGGTCTCGACTCCCTGCTCAGCTGCGGATGGGGAACTGCAGTGCACATGTAAGGAGATGCCTGCTCTCGGGGTGCTCCCATTACAGAGGGTGGGCACCACTAGGGAAAAGCAGAGGGCGGGGTGCGGGCTGTTTTTCCAACTGCAGACTTTTTTTTTTTTTTTTTTTTGAGTAGGAAAAAAATATCTTGATTCCAAACAAAGTTTAAACACATTTTGTTTTCAACTAACCCTACCCAACGTAGTCACAATCCATGGGAAAGAGCTTGAAGTAATGACCAGGATCTTTGTAGAATGTAGTTTTGTGTATTTTGTTCTGAATTCTGTGAATGCAGCCAGGATACAGCAAATATTGGTTACATTTCTCAGTCTCTTTTAAAATATATGTACATTTTATTCAACTACTACATAATGAGAACGGGCTAGCTCTCCAACTGCAAGAGCTGTCCTAACAGAACTGACGGCTTAGAAACAAATTAAAGACTTGACCTGAATTTTTAAATTTTTAATTGAAGTATAGTTGATTTACAATGTTGTGTTAGTTTCAAGTGTACAGCACAGTGATTCAGATATATATATATATATATGTTCACTTCTTTTCCATTACAGTTTATTACAAGATATTGAATATAGTTCCCTGTGCTATACAATAGGTCCTTGTTGTTTATCTATTTTATATATAGTAGTGGGTATCTGGTAATCCCAAATCACTTATATGTGGAACCTAAAAATAATGATAGGAATGAACTTATCGACAAAACAGAAATAGACTCACAGACATAGAAAATGAACTAATGGTTACCAAAGGGGAAAGAGATGGGGAGGGGTAAATTAAGAATTTGGGATGAACAGATATACACTATTGACCTGAGTTTTTTATAAGCTTTTATTATGTCTTTGATGGGATTTCAGTTTCCACCTTCCCAGGATGTTATTTTAAAAATGAAAGTGATGGAATGTACGGTGTTTTCTTTTTGGCTCATTAATATAAATTGAAAGAGCCTGAGAGTCGGTCTTTCATGTACAGACTTCACTAGAGGAGGAACCAAGAGAAAATTGCTGGGTCAATACATTATTGGTGGGGATGAAAGGGACTAATATTTACTGAGCATCTATGATGTATCAAGAACCAGGATTTAATATTTTTTCTCTTTGAATCCTCCCAACTATACTACATCATACAGTTATTCCCATTTTACAGATAGACAAGTTGAGGTACAGAAAGAAAGTCAAACACTGCAGCTAGCGGGATTTCTGGGAGTATTACTATAGAACTGTGATGCTATAAGATTATTTAATCATTTAATTGGTGGGTATTTGATAGTTTCTAAAATTTCACTCTAATCTCATAATGAACACCTTTTTATATAAATGCCTTATATGTGTTTCCTAAGATACCACTTACTGAGCATTTGCTATGTGTCAGGGGCAGCTATGTTTCACATACATTTTACAATTTAATTGTCAAAGGACATGGAGAAGTGGGATTCAGATCCAGGCCATGGTTTCTGAGTAGGGGTGCCACCCCATCCCATGGGGATATTCCTATTTATGAGTGAGAAGTTCACAGGGCATCACAATTTCATTTTTATCTTTTCCAAATTTTCTGTAATGTGCACCCATTATTTTGCCTCTAAAAACACACACACACATTTATGGTTATGTGTGTGTGTCCATGTGTGTGTAAGAACCTCTAAATCAACCATGGTTAGAAGGACTGGGTGAAAGCAAATTCAGAAGACAGAAAATAGAAGCACCCCAAGGAGGCTTCATCTAATTCTTAATGATCACACACTTCATCATTATTTTACATCTTCTGAGGTGCTTGGGAAAATTCTGCTCGGCCTACTGTGGGGGCAAGAGAGGCTGAAAAAAGCCTCCATTATTCTGAGACTTTCTTTTGCCTCTTGTTCGGCTCCTACCATTGCTTTTAGATTTGAGAGACATCTTTTAATGACCGTGACCTGGTCTCTAAACACAAGCTTGCCATTCTATAAAGTGTGGGTCAAAAGGATGAATAATTCGGGTTCATCATTTATTAATAAATACATTGATGAATCTAGAGGCCGCTTTCCTTGTTTCTCAGGTTGATCTGCTGGCAGTTAAACGCGATGCTTCACCCAGAACAAATAAACATTTCGCTTTGGACATGGTTCTGATGCATGCGTCGACGGAGTCACTTATGCAACCATTTTTACCATCAGCGCCCTCTGCCAGAGAAACGCATAGGCTAGAGTTTGATTTGGGGGGGGTGGGGTTGTTTTTTGTTTTTTTTTAAATATTTTAAAAATATTTATTTAATTTATTTATTTGGTTGCACTGGGTCTTAGTTACGGCCGGTGGGCTCCTTAGTTGTGGCATGCAAACTCTTAGTTGTGGCATGCATGTGGGATCTAGTACCCTGAGCCGGGCCCGGTGCATTGGGAGAGCGGAGTCTTAACCACTGCACCACCTGGCAAGTCCTTAGAGTTTGATTTTTATTTCTCCAAATGGTGCAAAAAGCAGCCAAGCTCCATGTCAGATGCCTTATTTTATATTTCTGCTCTCCATGGGGGAGGTTGAACAGATCACCTCTCCCTTGGCCAGGAATACGAGGGCTTCTACCCTCCCCAGCCCCTGCCTGTGTCTGGACTGAAGAGATTTCAGTGTTTCTCAGGTGAAGAAACACGCTGTGTGTTTCTATCTCATCCCATCTAACGAGAAGGTCAAGGCTGATTCCTGGAGCTGAAATAGGTGCCTCACGTATTTGTCTGGGTACCACTGGAAATAGATTTGCATTTCCAGAGTGAAGACATCTTTCTTTTTTGGTGCACACGTGAGTCTCTCAAAGGCCAGTCCTCTTTACCTGTCTATAAAGTGGTAAATTTGCATCGGACCCTGCCGTTGCCAGGAGAGATAGAGAATTGTCTCAATTGGCAAGAAAACATGGTGGACCCTCTGGACTGTCACCACCCTCCCACCCCGTCTCACTCTACGTTCAATTACAGAAATGTCAAGGTGGTCAAATATCTCTTACTCCAGCTGGTCCCAGCAGCTACCAACGTTCACACTGCCAGGATGTTTTGTTTTGTCTTCGGGACCCCTTCATCGGCTCATACCTCTCTAATTAGCGAAAAATTCTCCAAAACTGCTGAAGATCATCCCTTGAGGTGAGGAAGATGCATTTTCAATTTCCTCCTGCAAATTAGACTGCGGCATGCTTTTCTGAAAATATCAGATAAGGGAAAAGTGTGCAGCTCTGGGGCTGAGTTTTCAGAATTGTATTTGAAAAACAAAAGCTCAGTGAGTTTTGTGAATCTCAAAAAGGAGAATTACAGCCACGTCTCGGAGCCTTGATGCGTAGGAGTGGGGGTGGTTTAGTGCCCTGACGCCGTGGGGTCCACGGGTCATTCTATTTCGAGGCAAGTTGGAAAAGAGTCATGTGTCTCTCGTACCTCAACCAACTCTACGAGACCAATCGCCAGGTGAGTACTGTGACCTGCTCCCTCTGAGCACATGCCAGACACTGCAGGGACCCCAAGAAACAAATATGGTGCCACACTGCCCTCCCGGAACACACAGTCTGATCAGGGAAACGACGGGTCAGAGTTTAGGTTGCTTCCGGTTGTGAGTAATACGCAACCCACCCAAAAGAGCAACAAACAAGTAAGGACACATCACGATTTAGACTCAGAGTATCTGAGATGGTTACCTACACTCAGATACCCTCTTCCATGACATCCATCAAGCCCTGCAGACCTTTCATTCCCGAAAAGTAGTTCTCAGCATCATTGCACGTTAGAATGTTGTGAGTATCTTTAAAATACAGTGGTCCAGGCTCCACCCCAAACCAATCTCTGGTGCTGCAGAGAGGGAATCAATATATTTTTTTAATTAATAGATTTAATTTGAGTGGTTTAGAGCTTGCAGAAGAATTGCAGGAAAAATGCAGTGTTCCCATATAGCATCTCCACCCCTACACAATTTCCCCTATTGTTAACATTTTGCATCAGTGTGGTACATTTGCTACAATTGCTGAGCTGATATAGAGACATTATGATTAACCAAAGTCCACAGTTTCCATTAGAATTTATTGTTTGTGCTGTAAAGTTCTATGGGTTTTGACAAACACATAATATCTTGTATCCAACATTGCAATATCGTACTGAACGTTTTCACTGCCTCGAAAATCCCCCGTGCTCTGCCCGCTCATCTCTCCCTCCCCTGAGTCCCTGGAAACCACTGATCTTTTTTTTTTTTCTACGGTTTTATCTTTTCCCAAATGTTATACAGTTGGGACCATACAGTATGTCGCTGTAGCTGGAATCATTATTTTTTTAGAAGGTCACCAGGTAGTTCTGATGTGCAGCAGCCTTGAGAACCACTAGATGATAGCATGGGATAACTATATGTTAATTTATCCGAAAGAATCTTCAAGATAATCCAGTGCAGATGAGAAATATGCCTTGGAAGGGAAGTAACTTGGCCAAGATCACGTGGGAAGTTCAGGAATCTTCTAAGTGAATTACATTTTTTCCTGAGATAAACTGTTAAAAGCAACTTACAGTGTTATCTTTCTCAAGGTTCTAAAATTCACCAATTTAACAGCTATTTGTAGAGGATCAGTTCTGGGCTACGCACCCCTGCTGCCGTGGACACAGCTGTAAACTGAGAATAGCTCCTGGCCTCAGAGGCCGCCGTTAGTCAGTCAGAGTTACCGACAAGTTAGCAATTGCATAATGCAGGGTGTGGACAAGAACAGCCAGCACCCATACACATGCCGACTGTTCCAAGCACTTTGTAGTATTAGCTCATTTAACTCTCACAAGAGCCCCTGGAGGAGGTAGGGATAATTATTACCCCATTTTACAGAGGAGGAACTAAGGCGTAGAATGGTAAAGTGCTCTACCAAAGGTCGCATAAAAAAGTATTAATAGATGGGAGAGCTGTTACCGTCCAGGGTTCTTGGCCTCCTTAATCAATAGAAATTGATCAGAGGCCAGACCGGAAATTCAGGCAAGGCTTTATTGGGGCCCCTGCTGCAGCAGGGGGGAGGGAAAACAAACAACAGGTTCCCTTGATCGCTTGCCCCCTGGGGTGTGTGGGGGGCAGGCTGGTTCCTTACCTGGGGTGAGGGTAACAGCGTTTCTGCTTGTATGGTGTGTGATTTATATCTCAACAAACCCGTTTTTTAAAAATTTAAAAAAAAAAAAAAAAAGGCTTGTCTGAGGGTCGGGCCGGAGGGGGTGCGGCTTAGGTGGTTTGTCCAGCACTCTGGTGGTGTTGAGTGCAGGGGCAGGCACAGGACCCTGCTTTCGCTCCTGGCTCTTGAAAAGTGGCAGTTGGGTTTTTGGTCTTTTTGTATCTTGTCTATAATTTGCCCCAACGGCTCGTACAGGCAGTTAGTTTTAGTCCCTTCTAGTTTCTTTGCATTTTGTTGCTGGAAGCGACGTTTGTCCAGGTGCGAGCACTGCAGCAAAGGGTCCCAGGTCCCAGCCTGTCTCAGAGCCAAGATTCAAACCCACCAGAGACTGTTCCATGCACTAAATCATTGTTCCTGCACTCTGCAGTATTTTACACTTTCATTAGTGTGGACGTGGGGCTCTGAATGGCCCCTTCCTCATTAAACAACTCAGTGACAGCTTGATTCTGGAGCTTATTGTTGAAGCCGGACACATTCTACAGTGCATTTTACCTGAAAGCCGACTGCTTTCACCTGGCAAGTATTCAAATGCCCTGAAATCTCCGTCCTTTCAACAAAAGCTCTGAACATCTTTACATCCAATTGTCTCTCTCGAGAATGATTTCATTTATGGGAGCTTATCTGCTGTTCTGCGTTTATCGTTATTGAATAGTTTTTCATTCGTAGGGGGGAATGGCTCGCTTAAGTAGGTCATTGCTTGTTGGCATTTACGAGTTTTAAATCTAAAATTCACCCATATGTTAATGTGTTGCGGGCAACACCTCAAAGAACAGTTACTTAATGAAAACGGCATTTTTTATTTGAGCTGGTAAACAATGTAAAGTGTTGGGCGAAAACAAACCCAAGGGCTTCCCTGGTGGCGCAATGGTTAAGACTCCACACTTCCACCGCAGGGGGCATAAGTTCGATTCCTGGTCAGAGAACTAAGATCCTGCATGCTGCTTGGCCAAAATAATAACAATAAAAATTTAAAAAATAAAACTAAGATACAAATGCCATGAGCAGTTTCACTAAAGAAACTCATGGCATAAGAGAGATGCCAGCACTTAATCTACTTATGATTTCTCTACCCATAATCTGTAAGTTGCAGATCCTGCCAAAATAGTTGGGTAACTCAAGCAAAATCCCAGGGTTGAGTCTCATTGGCCCATCTTGGGTCACGTGATGATGCCAGGACCAATCATTATGGGCTGTAGGGGAATGAATGAGTTGATTGGTGGAAATTTGGGCTCATGGCCAGAAGGTCAGGGTCCCTTTCCAACAACAAAGACTCAAAGTAGAGAAGAGGTGGCTTCCCAGGGAATCTGTGTCCCATTATTAGGGGAAGCAGACATGGACACTCAATCAAACAAAACAATACCTTCCAATAATACCTGTCTTACCTCCATACCTGGCTAACCCTTGGATTATTCAATTCCCTCCGGATACAGGCTCTTGAATTTTCTTGTGGGACCCTTTTCAGTGTTTTGTTCAAGTTTCACAGGCAGGAGATGGGGGAACCATGGGGAAAGGGCCCCAGGTGTGTGGTTAAAATAGGAGAAATGATGGAACAGTTACAAGAGTAAGCCAGGTTGTAAACAGGAGAAAAACACTTTCAAGGAGCCCAGGGAATGGTGTCAGTTTGGTAGCTGGGCAGAAGGAAGCATCCAGCTGGTCGAAAGGATCGCTGATCCTGGAAGCCACGTTCACGTATAAGGATTTTCTTGGAGATGCCCTTAAAATGCCAGCTAGGCTCGAAACTTGGGACTGTCAGTGTGATTGATCCTATTATGTATTATGGAGTCCTCTCTGGATGATGAGGCTAAAATAGCTACCGTTTATGGAGTCCTTATTAAATTCCAGGAGCTACGCTAGGCATTTTGCATTGGCCACTCAGCTTAATTAGGGCAATGACTCTGGGAGATACGTGGTATTATTATTATCCCAAGTTTACAGATGAGAGAATCCAGCATCTGTCTAACTCCAGCGTCTGTGGTATTATCCACCACACAGCCTCCCCTGGCCTCACTGTGAGGTCCTGTTGCTAGTTCACCCAAATTCCCGATCCTGCCTTACCATGACTTACTCCATGGGAGTAGATGACGTGAAAGACAAAAATAATACCTCTTAGAAGCTAAGTCTTGGACAGAGTAGAAAGCGTTTCCTACCAAGCAGACGACCCATGTGGCTTGGTAGGCTCACGGGGTTTGACAGGAGAAACACAGATCTTTAAAAGCCAAAAAAAAAAATGATGTCTCTCCCCTACTAGGGATGTAAAGTCTCTGCATGGGGTTTCTTGCGTGGCTCTGGCTGTATCTCACCTTTGGGTAAGCCCTGGTCTGCATGGAGGAGGTCTGCTGCACAGGAAGGGTCCCTGCATCACGGCTGGGCATGCAGCTACATTGTGATATGGCTTAGTCGGGCTTTTATCTTCCGATCATGTTTGCACAAGTGCCTGAAGGTTAGGTGACCAGGTCAGAGTTTATCGATAATGAAAAATGTTCACAGAATAGCTTTGATGCTGGTCAGTATCTGGTTGATTTGCAAAAAGATCAAGAAAGTCAGAAAAGGGACTTCCCTGGTGGCACAGTGGTTAAGAATCCGACTGCCAATGCAGGGGACACGGGTTCGAGCCCTGGTCCGGGAAGATCCCACATGCCGCGGAGCAACGAAGCCCGTGTGCCACAACTACTGAGCCTGCGCTCTAGAGCCCGTGAGCCACAACTACTGAGCCCACGTACCACAGCTACTGAAGCCCGCGTGCCTAGAGCCCATGCTCTGCAACAAGAGAAGCCACAGCAATGAGAAGCCCACGCACAGCAAAGAAGAGTAGCCACTGCTCGCCGCAACTAGAGAAAGCCCGCACAGCAACGAAGACCCAACACAACCAAAACTAAATAAATAAATAAATAGAAAGAAAGAAAGAAAGTCAGAAAATGTGTGTTGTTATTATTTTCTTTCCTTCACTAGAAGGAATTGTTCTGGATCCTTCTTGATGTTCTCAACACTTCTGATGCTTCAGGAACATATTATGGACAAAAATCATATTGATAAGTTCCTGGTTTGGTCTGGAAAGATCTACTTCACGACCATGTAAAAAAAAAATATATATATATATGTGAACGAAAAAATAATTACCAGAAACAAACCAAAACATGTGAACTGATTGTCCCAAGCTCTACGATATGAGACAGCTCCCTCTCTGGGTCTGGGCGTCAGGTGTCCCCACTCGCCCCTCCTGCACCACTGCGCCCTGCATGGTTCCCCACCCAGCACCTTCACTGCTGTTGTAGAAGCTGGCATCACAGCTAAGGTGATAGAAATGACACATTTACCTCCTGTCTCTGGGTAACCAGCTGACCTCAAACTCCAGGGTGCCTGCCCATGTACAGTGATGTCTGCTTTCTCTGCCATCCCCATGAGAAAGGGGAGAGGTTCTAACGCAGGGGATCTGTACCAAATAAGCAGATATGTAGCATCAATGTTGTAGTAAGGCTTATCCTTTCCTGAGTTCTTGGTGAGGAATACGCTGGGGCCACACATGAAACTTAAAGAGTGTGGCAGGGGGGCGTCTTGCTCAGATCTGGGGCTACTATGTTCTTAAGTTTGTGAGTTCTCGTGATGGGTGAATAGATGTTATCACCTTCAAGCAGGGTATTTAACCTTTCTAAATTTCGGTTTTCTCATCTAAAAAATGGGAAGAGTGATGTTAATGTCCTTATAGGTTGCTAAAGACTTGCTATACAGCTTGATGCATGCATACTAATACTCAGTAAATGTTGGCTCTTGTTAGTTTAATGCCATTTTTCAAAGAGATACATGCAAGGGCCTCCAGAAAAATCCTGGGCCTCTGCACTCCTCTACCTGACATGTGTGTGAAATTCAACGCGCCCCAAACTACATACCCATCCTTCCATCTGCTCCCGGAATGGTCTTCTGCATCTCACTTATGACACCACATTTATTCAGTGGACCCAAAAGTCCTTTGTTTCATCCTTGAGTCCTTTCATTAGATACAGCCCACATCTAGTCCATCAGAAAATACCATTGCTTTAACTCCAAAATATATCTGGAAATGAATTACCTGCATTCTTAACTCACCAGGGTTACCGCCACTACCTTCTCACGGGTCCTCCTGCTTCTCTCATCACTCCCCCACCCCCCAACCCCATCAAGAGGCCAACATCGTAAGGGCAGGAAGGGCCTTATCCATTTGGTTCATGGCTGTGGCTCTGTGCGTGTCATGTAGTAGGTGCTGAATAAATATTTACTGAATGAATGAATGAATCCTTGACACAACACATCATTTTATAATTTTTCTTCTCAAGATCATGAAGACTATGGTTATCTTTCTTTAGCTTTTTAAAGTCCTGCCAAGAAGATTAAAGTCAGTTTTTATGTATTTTCGGGTCCTGAGTCTCTAACATCATGAGGATTAATCTGTCGGGGTCCTAGGTACCAGAATGTGAAATTCAATTAGCTTTAATGTTGATAAATTCTGTATAAATTCTGGGGAAGACACATCCTTCTTCACGTGATATTTCATAACATGGATCTCATCCAGAACCACGATGGAGAGATGGAAGTCAGAGAAGATTCCAGAAAAACTCTCTAGAGCCAGAAAAAAAGAATTAGGATTAAATCCATGTCTTCCTGCGCTTCTCTGCTGCCTTGCAGGATGGCACGATAGGCTGTGTGTCAAAGACACACTCTCCTGATAGCTGTCAAGCTTATAAGATGCCACGCAAGTGCCTCCTTCCCCTTTTTATCTCTGGGTGATTATCAAACAAAGCAGTAAGCAAATGACATGCTCTGTCAATCAAAGACAAGATAACCCATAATATACTGAGGTCTTGAATATTTTCCAGGCGTATACTTTATTTATGGGACTTGTAATATTGCCATCCACTTTTTTTCGTTGTTTTAAATTAATTTTGCTTGGTATAGAGTTGATTTACAGTGTTGTGTTAGTTTCTGCTGTACAGCAAAGTGACTCGGTTATACATATACATACAGCCACTCTTCTACATGCTCTGTCAATCAAAGACAAGATAACCCATAATATACTGAGGTCTTGAATATTTTCCAGGCGTATACTTTATTTATGGGACTTGTAATATTGCCATCCACTTTTTTTCGTTGTTTTAAATTAATTTTGCTTGGTATAGAGTTGATTTACAGTGTTGTGTTAGTTTCAGGTGTACAGCAAAGTGACTCGGTTATACATATACATGTAGCCACTCTTTTTTAGATTCTTTTCCCATATAGGTCATTACAGAGTATTGAGTAGAGTTACCTGTGCTGTGCAGTAGGTGCTTATTAGTTATCTATTTATATACAGTAGTGTGTCTATGTCCATCCCAGTGTCCCAACTTATCCCTCCCCTGGCTTTCCCTCCCGGCAACTATAAGTTTGTTTTCTATTGAATACATCTGTGTGACTCTCTTTCTGTTTTGTAAATAAGTTCACGTGTACCATTTTTTTAGAGTCCACATATAAGTCATATCGTTATTTTCCCCTCCCGTTGATATGCATCTGTTATTTGGAGGCAAAGAGGCCGTTGCTTATGGGGAGAAAATAAGAAACTCACAAATGGAAGAGACATGCTTTTCTAAGGTGGTGATTTTTCCTGACTTTACCATCCAATCTCAGGAAGTGCCTGTTTCCGGCAGGCACGTGGACATGCCAGGGAGATCAATTTCCTGGTGCCCATTCTCAGGACTTCCAAAGAATGGAAAGGTAAAAAGATATGGCCAGGCTAGTCAATACTGACTGTTCCAAGGATTCGATACCTGTCCGCTCTGATGGATTTCTGGACCCCGCATGACCCAGCAGCTAAGTGCTCAGGCTGCATCTGAGCTGTTAGGAGCTGTACCCTTTTGTTCAGGCACGAAGTTATGAAACCGGCTATGACTGTATGCTTTTGTTGCTATGGTATTTTATATTCTCGCTGTTTTCATAACTTCATCAAATGCAGGCAGTCAGGGGCAATGGGGGTACTTCTACATAATTTAACACTAAACCATCCATAACGACTCTCAGAGCCATTTGAAACATTACACGAGGAAATTAAAAGCAAATAGAAATAAGTCATCTCAAACTTGAATGCTATAAATATTTGAGGTGGGCGCATAAAATACTTCAAGAAAATTTTTGATGATAGGAACAGACATTTCTAATAAATGGTGCAGAACCATGGTAGATTGTAAAAAATATCTTTGAGCCTTTTTTTCTCACTTCAAAAGAGAATAGTGCTTTCTAATTGTTAAGACACAAAACATAAAGCGATTTTTCACAGGCATCAGTAATATGGTTATAGTACTTGATCACAAAACCATAATTATTAGCCTTTGCATGAATATTGGTATTTTAAAGGTCTGATGACTACACACACCGAACTTGTGTCTAAAATACTTATAATAGGTTAAACTAGAAAGCATGACAGTTCTTAATATATAATCAAATCCTGTGTATTCTTACACACACACACACACATATGCACAATCGATTCAAAAGCATATTATTAGCGAAATACGTCAGTTTTGTTTCTTTGCTTCTGGCTTGTTGTCGGTTTGTCATTATCGCAGGTTTAACGCACTAGGTTGTGTTTGCCTTTATTCATGAGTAATTCCCACTGCTCTTGGTGCTTTCCTGGGTCACAGAAAGCTGTATTTATGTGATCACTGGAACCCTGACCCTTCTAAAATATAGCTTGAGGTCAGTATGTGGGGCTGGAATGGATTTCAGAATTGGGACAGAATCCAACCCTTTATCATCCTAGAAACATGTTATTCCTCCATCCCCAGCCATGGGGATGTCAGTAGAGGGCTACGCACTGGCTGTGTTTTCAGCACCGCCAGGAACCTGTCCACTTCCCCCGTCCCATCCTGCACCGGAAATGTGTTTTCCTCCAGCTTGATGGGAGGGTGTGATCTCTTCAGAGTTAACCCACTGATGACGATGAGCTGACGGCCGGATGACGGTGGGTACTGAATGATGGATGGCAGAGAGGGCTGCCCAGGGAAGGAGGACAGATGAGGACGGAGAAGGGGATGCCGAGGGGTGAGAAGAGATGATGGATTCATCCTCTAGCCACTGAGCATCTTCTGAGGACCAGGCACTGGGTCTGTAGTGGACACCGCTGCTGCCTGCCCTCCATCTAGGAGCCCCTTTTCCTTCTTGGTACAGCTCTGACGTTATTAAGGTGCCTTACCCTCTTCCACACTCACAGTTTAGAAGAAGCTGCTTCCAGCCCCCAGCTCCAGACTTAGGTCCTTTATTGTATAAGTCACATCATCCCCTTAGAACTTATTATTGGTCCAGGTAAGAACACATCACCTAAGTTGACCCAAACAGAAGGTAGCCAGTGTTCCTAGAGTAAGATTGGGCTAGTTTCTGGGTGCATCTACATGTCTATACACACGTGTGTGATAGAGAAAAAATAAATGCATGGTTCTGCCATGAGGAGCCCTCTTTTGAGGACCAGAGGAATTACGGTTTGATTAGAAGCAGAGCAGAGACATGGAAAGAATCTTGATCAGTCATGTATGACATTGCTGAGTCAAACACATGAGTAATTTCCCCCAGATCTTGATCTCTTAGGTGAGAGAAAACAATTTCCTTCTGATTTAAAGGAGTCTGAGTCACAGTTTCCAATTGCCTGCAGCTGGGGGCGTGGCATCATTTTTCATTTTTTTTCTTTTGGGTGACGGAGCGGATACAAGCTACTTCTCTCTCCTGGCTGTAGTCTCAGCAGCACAGGGGAAGCCACTCTTGGAAAGATGCGATCCTGGTGGCTTCACATGTCCCCACTCGACGGGGCAGGAAGCAGAGCTGCCAAGCGGTTGAGGAAGTGGAGTCCTTCCTTCCCTTGCCAATCTTCACACTTTCCCGGAGGTGGTACATCTGATCCATGCTGCGTATATAAGGACCCGGGATTCCTTCCAGGAGACAGTAGCTGCTCCTTGAAATCAACCTCAGGTTAAAACAAATTTGGATTTAAGGCCTTCTTGAAAAAACACTGGAAGGGGACTTCTGGTGTCAGCTGCAACACGTCAAGAGCTCGGAAGTCATCACTTCTGTACTGACAGTGAGACACATCTGGAAAAAGCTGCTAGTCAGTGACTTTTCTTAGACCAGCAGAGGTTCAAGGCAAACCATCATCCTGAAATCCAGATCTTCATAATAAATAAATGAATGAATGAGTAAATACATCAGCAGAAAAACAGACAAATTTCCTGAGCAAAAGATTCCAAATAGTTTATGCAGATACTACATCCTCAAGGAGTGAAGCCTAACTGCCCACTTCTCACAGGTGGGCTGCCCCCAGTGACTCTCTTCCAGAGAGTAAGGTATGGAAATGAAGAAGGGGCGGGGCTGAACGGACTGAGACGGCTTAGCGTTGAGAGAGTAGGTTTCCGGCACTCCGCACAGTGGGGCTTTGAAATAGCGATGTGGTCACCTATAAAATATAAACGTACATTCCTAGCATCCGAGTGTGTGGTCTGAGGTTCCTGCCTCCTGCAGGCACGTTGTTTGTGACATTACTGGGGTCGCCACTTTGTCAGCAGCATTCAGTAGCAGACTTACGATTTCTGTGTCACTAATAATATTACTGTCAGTTCACTTCTGCACAGAAGTTGCAGTGCCTCGAGCATGGCGTTATGGAGGGCAACCCCTGTGTTTCCTGAACCGTCAGAACATCAGGGCTGGAAACAGTTGCCCCGTGATTCAGGGTCCTAGTAGCCATAGGTAGCACGCATAAAGTGGGATAATCTGGGGAGAATTTAATAGACTACGTGTAAAGTGTTGTGCAGGGAAACCCCAGGGATTAGTTATAGAGAGGCACTCACCATCTCTCACATGCAGGGGTGAGGGACTGCGGAGGGCATGGTAGCAGAGTGACAGGGAGGGCTGTGCTGGGAGGGCCACCAGGCAGGACCTGGGACTGCCAGTAAAGGAAGCAGCCAGTCTGCTGCAATACCACAGAAAGCTTGTTGGGGAAATTAATACTTTAACTCGGCTTTTGTCCCTCCCTCTGATCTCCTGCTGGTGCGTGTCACTGTCAGATACCAGTATAGATCCCAGGGCAAGATAGCTCTTTGATACGCAGGAAACACAGAGGAGAAGGTGGAGAATGCTGCCTACCAGATATCCATTCAATCTTTCTCCTTTAGAATCAAAACCTCAGTCATATTCAAGGTTACACTATGCCCAACATCTCTTGTAATTAAGTGCACCCTGTTATCAAGTGCTGAATAATGGAAATGTTATGTGAGAGTTCTGGAAAGTCTCCCTAAATGGAACAGATGCAGGTGAGAGGTGAAACCCATTTGGTTCTCCTGCCTCACATTATTTCTTGCTGTCTAGAATGTGGATGTAATGACTGGAGCACTAGCAGCCACCTTGGGTCATGAGGTAAACTTGACTTGGAATTATGTCAGTGTACCAGAAACATAGAAGTTAGTGGCCGCACACCACCATTGCTTTTGATCTGGGAATTTGTTTCCTTCTTCTGGTCCAGTGAAACATTTTTCTAACTGAATAGTTATTAAGGGAAGAACTTTATTTGAACTGGAAAATAGAGAAGGGTAAGGCAACAGGTGAAAATGATGGCTGATGATAAATCTCTGGTGGGGAGTCATGGAAATTACTAAGTATTGATATGTCTAATCTTCAACTTTCGGTTTATTTATTCATTCACGAATTCAACTGATATATGTTAAGGCTCTATTGTGCCTGGTGTTTACTCAGCCTTGGGGCTACAGAGATAAGACTGGGTCAACTCCTGCCTGGTCTCCTAAGAGTTGGGTGGATAAAACAGATGGTGGTTATAAAAGATTTACAAGAATGATGAGTGCTGGGAAGGAGAGGCACCGAGGACACGTTAGGAAATAGTGGTGCGGGGGCTGGAGGGTGGTTCTGCTTAAGTGGACAGAACTGTCCTAAGACATCACGCTGAAGCTGAGACATGAAGGAAGAAGAGGAGACAGTGGCCGGAAGCACAGGGCATGTTTCTGGAAGGTGATGGGAAAGAGCAGAGACCCAGCTGTCCTGGGAGAGGGCTGCTCCTGCTGGGAATGGGACTACCTACTGAAGGTGCTTCTTCAATGGTTGTTTGTTTTAAGAGAGACAAAACAATCAAATGGATATCAAACAGTTTAATTTCTTTTCCTGGCTTAGGAGATAAAAATAATAATGAGGTCGGTCAATTCCACATCCACCGCCTCTGAACCACGGTTCTGGCGGGAAAAGAGGCAGCCATTGAGAATGAACTTGAACCACATCCGAGTCTCTGGAAGTCGTGGACCGACCTGGATTAAGACCCTGTTATTTCGGGAACTCACGAAGCACAGGAAGGACAGAGAACTAGAGGAAACCTAGCTTCTCTTTTTTTTCTTTTGCTGTCCATGGGCCTCTCACTGTCATGGCCTCTCCCCTTGCAGAGCACAGGCTCCGGACGCGCAGGCTCAGCGGCCATGGCTCACGGGTCCAGTCGCTCCGCGGCATGTGGGATCTTCCCGGACCGGGGCACGAACCCGTGTCGCCTGCATCGGCAGGCAGACTCTCAACCACTGCGCCACCAGGGAAGCCCCAGATGCTTTCCTGAGCCTTGGGAACTATCAGATCAATGGATGTAACTGGACAATCTTTTTTGTAGCACACTTTTTAAAAATTGAAATATAGTTGATTTACAATATCGTGCTAGTTTCAGGTGTACAGCAAAGTGATTCAGAATATATACATATATTCTTTTTAAATTCTTTTCCCTTGTAGGTGATTACAAAATACTGAGTAGAGTTCCATGTGCTCTACAGTAGGTCCTTGTTGGTTCTCTATTTTATATAGGGTAGTGTGTATATTGTAACTAGACGGTTTTAACTGAGAGAGGGAGAGAGAACTTAACAGAGCATGCCTTCGAACCCCATTCTGAGCTGCGCTGGTCTAAAGGGAGAAAAGATGGGGTCCCGCTCTCTCTGTTGGTCTCACTGCCCTCACCCCACAGTGTTGTGTGTGATTCCCAAGCTACAGAGAGGGTCCCCCCTTTCACATTCAGGGGCTTCAATGTAAGTCAGCTCTTTCCTGTGCACCTGCCCCGCCACCAACGGAAAACAAAACCAAACCAAAACCAAAAACCTGTTTCATCTCTGGGAAAAACAAACACAAAGTCGTGACTTTTCCAGGGGTGAGTTTGATTACGTTCAATGTTTGGCTACTGTTCTAACTTCAGAATGCAAAATCCCCCTCGAAAGAAAGAATTCCTTCCTCCCCGGGGTCCACTGCACAGCTCCGACGATACTCCCTCCCTGGCCCCACGAAGTGGATGTGGGTCTTCAGCACCCCTTCCCGCTCACTGCCATACCTGGGTCTCCTTTTCTGGTGATGTCACACGCACCCTCCACACCACCCTCTTGATCCCAGAACACTCCACGGACGCACTCCCCTTCTGTCCTCCCGCTGTCCGCGTCCACCTGTCAACACCTTCTGCGTTTACCACGCATCTGTTTGTTGAATGAATACACGAGTGTGCAGGTGGAGCATTATTTGATCAGAGGTCTCCGAGGCTGGCATTTCTGGAGTGGGCTGCCAGATTCATTCTGTTTGTTTCTTTTCTTGTTTTCCCTTTTGCTTTGATGTTTTAAATTGAATGCGTTGCTAGCGATTGAGAGCTTGGCCGAGAAAAGTCTAGCTTCCAAGTCCTAAGCACTTCCAAATTCTGTGCTCAGTTCTCTCCCCCTTGGATGGCTTGCCCATGGTAGATGGTCTGTCAAACGGTTAAATGGCTCATATGGGATCCAAGCTTTCTTTGCTTGTACTGAACTCTCCCTTGAAAAAAACAAGTAATTGGACAGAACACACTTTAGGCAAGTCTGGCCTCAGGGCAGCCAGTTTGCAACTGGCGCAGAGGCTGCCCTAGAGAGAGGGCTGCAAAGGACGGAGGTTTTACCAGCTGACTGCCCTCCGTGTGTATATCTTCTAACTCTGATACGCCACGAATCCTTTATTTTCTTGATGCCACCGAGGCACCAGGGCCTAACAGTGACACTGCACTGAATTTGCAACAGCTGCACTTGAAGGCCATTTGGTTGCCCTCATCTGACGTGACGTCCTGCCACTCTGTGCAGGACCCTTCAATAATTATCTTGCTAATATTTTTCTTTAAATGAACTGGGGGACTTCAAGAGGCTCCCACAACCGGGAAATAGGGACTAACCTGACATTTCCCTGCTCTAGAAAAGGGCACTGAAGGCTGCATGGGTTTGCCTGAGAGCAGGGGCCTCGAAACCAGGCCCATCCCTGGGATTCTCGGCACCCACTTTGGGCTGAGAGCACATCCAGCGCTCGACAAGGAGAAGACTGGGTCTGGGAGCCCCCATGCCCTGGAAGCATCCCGGCTGGAGAAGAAGCTTTGTTGTCAGACTAGGCTGGACTTAATCCAGCCCAGGGCACAGACTCTGAAATGCCCACCAAATCACCATTCTCCTCTAAAAATAAAATATGGCTCATCCAGCTTCACTACCAAAAAACGTCTGAAAATACCGATTAGCCAAAGATAGAAGTGCAACACTCATTCTTCCTGAGATAAACACTCTAACCCTCATGTATTGAACTCTAAGCCTTATTCTTATACATACATATACACACATCAGGTAGATAGATAGATAGATAGATGATAGACGAAAGACATTAAATCCCCCATACATTTTTTTTCCTTAAAATGATGCTATAAACATCTGTGGTAGATTATCTTGCTGTTTTAAATTTTCCTCTCCCTCTGTGATTCATCATCACCAGCATCGTTATAATCGCCACCATCTTTGTCATGATCATATCACCATTAGCAACACCATCTTCATCACTGTTTTCACTGAGGCTTCTCTACTAATTCTGTTCTGATGGTGGAGTAGTCGAATAACTAAAATTTCAGCTCGTCTAGTAGAGCCTGTTTCCATACATAAAAACGCCATTAGTGTACCTAACAACCGGCATCCCATCCCCGATGACAATTTTTCTGAAAGGAGGAACTCTTGATATCGCAAAGAAGCTCACACAGCGTTTACGGCTTTGATTATTTCTTTGAAATAAATATCAAGGAGTGAAAAGGGCTCAAATAGAATGTTCCATTATAAGACTTTGAATTCATATTGCCGAATTGTTTTTCTTAAATCACTTACACTATGAAAATCCCCATTTCATCATATTCGGCCAACAAAGGAGACTATATTTCAGTTATTTGCCAGGGTGATGAATAAGACATCAACATTTCCCAGTTTTTTGTGTGTGTGCTTTTTATGAATGGCAATGTTGAATTTTCACTTCTAGTTAAATTTTCTCAAAGACATATTTTCTCAAATATATATATATTTCCTGTATTATTTTATTTTCACTTCTAATTTGCTTGTTTATGTCCTTTATCTTTTAATAAAACACTTTTATTAAAGTGTTTGCATTTATATTGGTTGATTTAGAAATCTTCTTTACACGTTAAGGATGCAAATGCCTTGTCTTCTAGATTACAATTCCTTCCCCAGTTTTTGTTTGCCTTTTTGTTTATTTATAATGCATTTTAATAAACAGAAGTTTAAAAATGTACGGTCACACGTGTACACTTTCCTTCTTAATTTTCTCTCAGGATAGAAAATGCTCTCATACTTTATATATCATATAAGCGTATACCCTCTACGTTTCATGTTGATTAAAATGGGATTACACAGTGATCTAGTAACTTATTTCTGTCTGTTCCTGATAATTCCTTTTTCTAGCCCATCATGGGGTTTTTCTCTTATTTAAGCCAGACCAGGAAGCATGTGTGGCCTTAGGAAAGGTAAGGGGTGAAAATGGAAAAATAATGGAATAGCAGAAGCTGCAGTAAATGTCCCTGAGAAAAGCCTGCTTTCTGCTCCCTGTCTCCCTCTCCTGTCCTCCCCAGGTGGCCCCGAGACCCAAGGGGAGAAAATGGGACGGGATAGAAATAGCTTGGGAGGCCGAGAGTAAGGGACTTCTGTGCCGCGCATCCCAGGGGGCCTGGGGGATATCAAGACTCAGATGGTTCCTGTCCCCAGCACAGGTAGGAGCGACGGAGTGGCGGTGCCTACAGGGCTCATTAGCAGACTTTCCTCCCACCTGTGTACTGAATGGAGCCTCGGAGCATCTTCCTACCCCTGCGAGAGATGTAGAAGAGGCTGTGACAAAGCCCAGGGTATGCCTGGGCAATGCAGGTACCGATGCTGTGACTAGACGGGAGGAGAAAGAGGCGACACCACGGACCCGGGGTCACTCCCGGTTCCCTAGAAGCCCCTGCAGGACAGCGCCGTCATAAAGGTTACAAATGAAAATGAATACATAGAAAATAAAAGGGCTTTTCTTTTTTTTTTAATATACTTTCACTTACCCCTTTTAAATTTTTTCCAGCTGTATTGAGGTAAAATTGACAAATAAAAATTGCATATGTTAAAGGTGTACAACTTGATGTTTATAGATAGGTGATAGATAGATAGGAAGAAATCAACTCCACAATCAAGCTTATTAATATACCCATCACCTTACATAGTTACTGTTTGGTTTTTCCCTTTTTGTGTGTGTGGTGAAAGCACTGGAGATACACCCTCTTTGAAAAATTCAAATACACATTACAGTATCACTAGCAGCAGTCACATAGCTGTATAAATGTGTGTGTGTGTGTGTATATACATACGTTTTAAACATATATATATGTTTACACAAAGATGTATGAGTCACAACTCATGTTACTAATACGAACAAAGGTGTAAATTCTGCACATGTGAAGATGTGTCAAATTTCATCTTATCTCTAATATATATTCATAGTGACACAGTAGTCTATACAATAATTTTTTCTACACCACAAATATTCCCAGACTTGAAACCTATGTTACTCCACTCACAGAAGTATACTAGTCGGTAAGTAGACTACTTTCCATTGATCAGAATCACACTGGATACTTGAGTAACGTGAACAATAAAAGAAGATTCTACATGTAAAAAACAAGCACTCTGGGAAAATATCAGATTAAAACCTGCTTTATCTGTCTTGGCACCAACCCGAGCTTCTCCCACTGAAGCTACTAAAGGGTTCTAAATGATCTCAGAATCCCTAGGCTGTATTTGCTACCCCTCCAACCTGCCATAGCACCCTGGGTTTAACCAATTTTAGCACTACTCAAATTTACCTAAGTGATTTCTTTATGCATTTGTCTTTCACTGAAAATATAAGTTCCTTGAGTGAATGTCATTATATGAATGTATGATGTTTTGTTTGATCATCAGTTGATGGGCATTTGGGGTGTCTCTACTTTTTGACTGGTGTTAACAGTGCTCTGAACATCCGTGTACAAATTTCTGTTTGGATACATAGTACAGTATGGATGAACCCCACAAACATTATGCCAAGAAGGTTCCATATTGTATAGTTCATATGAAATATCCAGCATAGGTGTAACAGAGAAGAGCAAACCTGACTCTATGTTGGATCTATTCCTTTAGCTCTAACCCTTGTGCCCTATTGCCTGTGCTGAGTCAGTGCTGGCTCTGCTACTTTTGTAAAAGAATGTTGCCTAGAGCCTGAAATATACAGGAGAGCTCATTCTCAAGGCCCTGACCTTTAAAGGTATAACACTTTTCTACCCATATAGAGATAAAAAGTTGCAGAACAAGAATAACATTTGTCTTGTTGGAGGTTTATAGGAATGTGGTGACCTGACCTAGGTGGACAGATGCAAGAACAAAGGATTCCAGCACCAAGAAGTTTGCAACGACCAGCCACACCTCCTCCCCTTTTAGTGTAAAACAAGCCTGAATCCTAAGGGAATTCTAACAGGGAAGATGGTTCTTTGGGACACTAGCCCACCATCTTCTCAGTTGGCTGGCTTTCCAAATAAAGTCACTATTCCTTGCCCCAGCGACTTGTCTCTCGGTTTATTGGCCTGTTGTGCGGGGAGCAGTACAAGCTTGGACTCCGTGACATAACATCCATTAAGACAGGAAGTGGATTAGTGGCTGGGAGGGGCTGGGTGGAGGGTGGAATGTGGAGGGACTGCTTCATCAGTATAGGGTTACATTTTGGGGTGATGAAAGTGTCTTGAAACTGTAGAGAGGTGGTGGTCACACAACATGTGAATATACCAAAAGCCACTGAATTATTCACTTGAAAGTCATTAACAATCAATTTTATGACGTGAATTTCACCTTCACACACACACACACACACACACACACACACACACACACACAGCTGGAGCAAAGAGACAGTGCCTCATTTACCTGTAAATCCTCTAACAGTCTCTGGAACACAGAAGCCACTCGATAAATGTTTGAAGTAAACTACAGGAATTAGATCCTATTTCTAAAACCCATTTCAGGTCTACTATTTCATATTATCTATTGTGTAGATGACCAGAGAAGAACCCATTATGCTTCATTTAAGATGTGTGTAATGTCAGGCTGCACGCTCTGCTTTAATTCACAGGACAGCCAACGTTGGTAAAAGCTCCACCTGATTTATTAAACCTGCTTATCTGTGGGTTCATAATCCATCACAGGAACCCCAGGTAGCTTCATTTCTCCCCGGGGCTGGGAGGCGTGGCACTTGGAGCGTAGCTGACTATTTCAAACTTCCTTTCCTCCACAGCACCCTCTAGCTTAAGCATAGAGTCCTTCTTGGATTGTGTGTCTGAATAATAGTCATGTCCACACGGGCTGCTTGAAGCCGAATCCGGCCTCTGTACCCCAGCACCAAATTAAATCTCACAGACAAGAGTTTTGGGTGAGGTAGAAAAGAAAAACTTTATTGCTTTGCCAGGTAAAGGGGGCCATAGAGGGCTAATGCCCTCAGAACTGTGCATCCCGACCTGGAGGTGGGTAGTGAGGAATTTTATAGCAATAGTTCAAAGAGGGCGTGGTCAGCTCGTGGACATTCTTCTGATTGGTTGGTGATGAGGTAATTGGGAGTCGGCATCATCAACCTTCTGGTTCCAATCTGTCTGAGGTCTGCTTGCTTGCGGGCAGCCGACAGTTAACTTCTCCCACCTGATGGGGGTTTCAGTATCTGCAAAACAGCTCAAAGATATTGTTCTGTGTATCCCTGGTGGGGAAGACAGGACCTGCCCCAAGGCGGCACTATTGTCTCCTGACTGCGCCTCCCTTGTCTCTGCATACCCTCCCTTCCCTGATTAGCAACTGTTTGAACCTGCCCTTTGGAACTCCGGGAGGGTCATTGGAGGCTGAAAGAAGACTATTTCCTGTAATGAAGAAATGGGGGACACAGAAAGACTTTTGTGCCCAGAGACCCACAGGATCCTTTTCGGTTTCATGTTGGACTTGGAGAAAGGCTGTGGGAAGACGTGTTTGGCATTAGGGTGACAACACCCCCGCTGCCCCAGCAGGCGAGCCCTGAAATCTCAATGACTTGACACCCTGAAAATCTATTTCTCAGTCAGGTCTGATGTGAATTGGGCAGCTGTCTTCCATCTTGTAGCTCCTAGGGTAACCATCCATCCCGATTTGCCCAGGTTTGTCCCAGTTTCAGAACTAAAAGTCCCACATCCCAAAAACTCCTTCCCCAGCACATGGAAAGTCCTTGTTTGGGGGTGATGAGTGTGGAAGGTGGGGGGAAGTGCAAGGATGCCCTAAAAATAAGGACATAGAGAGGCATTGTTTTTAGTGTCAAATGAAAACAATATAGATTGTCTACGTACTGTAAGTATTGCTGCTATTCCCACCCTCACCACTAGTGTCCCAACAGTGATGTGCGGCTTGGGATAATGGAGCATCCCTTGTTGCATCACTCTGAGAGGTGGGACCCAGGTGTGCCTTTCCGTGTGGCTGTAATCGTATCACCAGTCCTTCTCTGACTCTGCCTGTGCATTGACTCTTGTGCTCTGTGTCAAGATGCCACTATTTCAGGTTTTAATATTTAACTTTGCGAATTTTGCGACTTTGTGTCAGAAGAGTTCAGGTAATAAAAATGAGAATAATTGCAGTATCAACACTAGCATTACCCAGACATCACCGAAAAAGGCTAAATGACTGGGTTATTTAAAGGGAAAATGAATGGATGCATAGAACTCGGTGAAGGAGGTAAATAATCAAAGAGGACCATAGTACACAGAAAATAGCTGGGGATTGGGCATGCTAGAGAAGGGAATGTGGAAGCATGTAGGGAGAATAAATCTCCTAAGTCTGGCAAATCCTTCTAAGTCAACAAAGGTATCCTTTCCTCCCCAAAACGCACCAGTGTTCATTTGGAAATAGTGACCATTGCATTACATTGGATACCACACAAACTGACACACATCGTCATACCCTTCCCTCGATTGCTCTAGGAAAGTAAGCAAAGTTACATTTCCTATTTTAGAAGTTGCAACTAAAATGTTCTATGGGCAAATAAACAGGGGAGTGTCAATAGCAGGTGCATTGGCCCCTTATCTACAGAGCTGATTCTAGCAATTCTTACTGATGATCACGCTTCCTGCAGTATATCAAGTGATGTGTTCCATCGCAGGAACACCAAAAATTTGTTCCCCTTGCCTCTCAGGTAATTTGATTTGAAAAAATAGAGTTTCAAAATGTTTTCTTGATTTCCTGGAAGAATTTAATAAGACCACACAAAGCAAAAGACTTTTCTTTGTATCTTGTCTAAATGCAAACTAGATTTGCTCAACTCCTTGCAAATTCAGCCAATAGGCAGGTGTAAAGTTTGACAACTTTCATTCAGCCTCTAAATTCTTGCCGAAGAAAATAGTCACGATCTGTTGAAAGTCCTGCTTGCTTTGTACACAACACTGCTAAACAGGAGCGTGATTTGTTTGCCTCTGACACTGAGGGTTTCTTACTAAAAGCTTTTGGTCACTTTTCAGTTTCCTCAGCATGAGAAGAAGCTCTTAGTAACTTTTTTTTTTTTTTTTTACTTTGTAGAAATTAAAGGAGAACACCTTCTTAGACAGGTGCCTTCAAAAGCCATAACAAGGATGTTAAAATGTTGGCCTGCTATGAAATTGTATTTTCAAAGTGTGGGACAAGTAAAGTGTCTTTGTCTAATTTGGAAATACACAGAGGAGGAGAATAGAAAAAAAGACCACATTAAAACAAAATCTATATACAGTTTCCCCTTGAACAACACAGGTTTGAATTGCCTGGGTCCTCTTATATAGCAATATTTTTCAATAGGAAATACTGCAGTGCTACACCATCCGCGGGTGGTTGAAATTGTGGATGTGGAACCTCATGTAGGCAGGAACCTTGGCTGCAGACAACAGACTATAGCCTAAAAATTTTTCGTAGGTTTTCCACTGGGAGGAGGGTAAGTGCCCCTCACCCCCATGTTGGTCAAGGGTCAATTGCACTGCATTTCCAATACTGTTTGATGGTCTATGAAGAGGTGATAGGGAACCTAGAAAAGAATGAACTGATTCACTTTGGTTGTTCAGTGTTACGTGTGGCTTGTAACCAAAGCACTTACGGGAAAAAAAAAAAATCTTTTTTTCTTGTTTTTGAAAAAAGACTGTTTCAGAACTCAAGAGAATGTCTCCGTAAAAGGGCAACCAAGCTCAACACGACTTCCTCAATTTTGTTTGTTTTGGGGTTTTTTTTTGTTCGTTTGTTCATTTGGATTTGGAATCCGACTTTGATTTCCTGAGTTCAAATTGCTCCTACGATTTTAAATCATTTTCTCTGAGAAAAGAGGTTTCACTTATGATGACATCTAATGAACTTCAGAGTGTTTAAAAATGATGGGGCATTTTAGATGTGGAGAAACGGGATGAGGAATTGATAGATGCAGAGGACCTTACGGGGAAGCAGCTGGCCCACCAAAACACAAAAGTGAAACTGTGCTACAGAGTGAATGGACACTTTTGGAGAGCTGGAAAGGAACCTACAAGTCTAAAAAGCTGCTATTCCCCTGTGTACATAGCAGCACTCTTCACAATAGCCAACACACAGGAGTAACCTAAGTGTCCACTGACAGAGGAATGGATAGAGAAGATGTGGTACATACATACATGGAATATTACTCAGCCATAAAAAGAAGGAAATAATGCCACTTGCAGCTACAAGGATGGACCTAGAGATTGTCATACTGATCACAGTAAGTCAGAAAGAGGATGACAAACACCATATGATGTCACTTATATGTGGAATCTAAAGCATGACAGAAATGAACTTATCTACAAAACAGAAACAGACTCAGACGTAGAGAACAGATTTGTGGTTGCTAAGTGGGGGAGGGGTTGGGGAGGGATGGAGTGGGAGGTTGGGATTAGCAGATGCAAACTAGTGTATAGAGAATGGATAAACAACAAGGTCCTACTGTAGAGCACAGGGAACTATATCCAGTATCCTGTGATAAACCGTCATGGAAAAGAATATGGAAAAAAAAAAAAAAGCCCGCTGTTACTTGTAAGTAACCCTATGTGCTCCAGGTCACACGCTGTTCTGCGTCATGTGGGCTCGAGAAGGGCAGAGCTGAAAAGTCCACGTGAACTTTACAATTTAGTTAGTTTATAATGTATTTAGTTGCAACACAACATAAAGGAAAGGGAGGCCTCCCGAAAGCCACGGGCAGTTTGGAGAACTCTCCTGGGCTTGTGGCTCAGTAAAGCCTGCCTCTTATTCCCACCGCCAAAATGATCCGCTCTCCAAATTCCTTTGTTTTCAATTAAATTTTAGGGCAGCCTATCAGGACTGATTCAGCAGCTGTCGCCCCTGTTTACTGTTGTTTAATCGGGGCTAGGTGGTGAGAAAAAGGATCATTCAGGGATGGCACCGAATTTCAAGAGAACTGAAGTTACACTGGTTTCAAGAGAGATGATTTCCTTTAGCAGAAGCGCCCATTGTTTTCTTCCTTTGCCAGATGCGTCTCACATCTGTGCTTGCAAAAACTCCCAGATGCCCACAGACCTCTCCCTCTTGCCATCTGTTTATAGTCATAACCAACCCCCACGACCATTTCTAACCCTTGGCCACTGCGGACCTCTTCTCCATCTCCATGGTTTGTCATTTGCAAACTATCTTATTATAAATGAAATAATACAATATGGGATATTTTGAGGTTGACTTTTTTCACTCAGTGTTATGTCTCCGATATCCATCTAAGTTGTTGTGTATGTCAAGAGCATGTGCCTTTTTCTGCCAAGGAGCGATCGCACGGTCTGGACATACCGCAGTGTGCTTCACAATTCACCTTTGGAAAGGGATTTCGTTGTTTCCAGTTTATGTTTATGACAAATAAAGCTGTTATGAACAAGAGTGGGCAGGGTTTTTTGTGGGGACATTTTGCTCCATGGAAAAATATATCCAAGAGTGTGACTGATGGTTTTGAATGAAATGAAGTGGGAAGATATCCGGGTGGTTAAAAGAATTAGCCATGACTTCTTGTCTTCATATAAAAAAATGATAGTCCCAAGCCCCTACTTGCTTTATTTAAAGTTAAAGAAGATGGGGCTTCCCTGGTGGCGCAGTGGTTGAGAGTCCGCCTGCCGATGCAGGGGACATGGGTTCGCATCCCGGTCTGGGAAGATACCACATGCCGCGGAGCGGCTGGGCCCGTGAGCCATGGCCAGTGAGCCTGTGCGTCCGGAGCCTGTGCTCCGCAACGGGAGAGGCCACAACAGTGAGAGGCCCGCGTACCGGAAAAAAAAAAAAAAAAAGAGGAGATGGAATCTGGAGCTTGGATTCTGTTATCAGTTTCATATGAAATTCTATACAAAGAAATGCGTAGTAAATACAGAATGTCTGGCCTCCTCCCCAACTCCTGCAACAGCCTCCCAGAGAGTTAGTAGCATGGATGCTGCGGAAATTCACTTAAAATGCTTTAGGTCTAAATATTTCCACGACTATTCTCTCAGGGAGAGGAGACATCACACTGTACCAGTTTTAAGGTTTCTTATTAAAAACACAATCTCGGACACTAAAAGCTCAGCTTTAGATCAAGATCAGAAGAGGAGGTTAGAGCATCATTTGTTTTAGCATCTTAACTGGGGGTCCAGGAGCTGAGAAACCTTTAACACAGGTCCTCCAGGTGCTGACAGGAAGGAAGATGCTTTACCTGAAGGACACGTCAGGAACTTTGGTGGAGAGGAAAAGAAAAGAAGCAAGGAGAGAGACTGTCCCTTTATGACAGAGGAAGAACAAAGTTTTATTGAAAGAAAAATACATAAATTTTAGACAGCACCTGCTCTGGGCCCACAGATAAGCTAGCCCAGGTCGCAGAAACCAGAGCTATTATTCTTGTCACTGAAGGAGCAATCCAGGTGAGCTGTAAATATCAGCTCTGGCCGTCATCTAGGTTAGCAAACTAAAGGTAGAAGAACCTGGAAGAAAGTGGGAAAGGTAGACGCAGCAAGTGTAGGGACTGTCCCTCCTTTCGCTGTTTCCCCAGGTGGTGATTAAGGCCCTTGGCCTTAATTTTAGCTTTCTTCAATTTTAGCTGCCCTTCTGCCAACTTTATTTCTTCTTTGCCTGCCTAGCCAACCTGGGATACCTAAAAACGTCTATGTTTTATTTGTTTTTTAATGTTCCTCCTTAAAAAGACGTTGTCTTTCTGTGGTAAATATACTAGCCTCTTGGAATTACTATCCCCCTTTCATTAACATGAACTTGGGGAGAGTTGTGGTGAAAAGAAAGAACTCCAGTGGATGGAAGAAAGTGGGCATTTTTTCATGTTCTCAAGCTCTCCCGGCATTCAGGGTGTCTCGTTGGTTCCCCTCCAGCCTGGAAGGAGCCCCAGCTCCCTTCCCTGCAGCTGAGGGCTGTCTTAAATGTCCTGGGGCTCCTTGTGGAGGAGACTTGGGTCGGCTGTTATCTGGGATTAGAGCCTGTGGGATGATAAGTCCTGTAAATAAACAACCAAGGAGACAGCTAGTAATGGAGAGAAGTTCCTGCCCAGGGAGATAACTACAGGTGCTGCAAAACAGGCCAGTGTATACCGTGCTGCTAGGATTGGCTAATGAACACAGCGTCCTGGAGAGAAACAGCCAACATGTGGGAAAAGCCTTCAAGATTGTGCAAAATCTTCACCTCAGGAATTCCAGTTCTAAGAAATTATTCTGGAAAATAACTGAGCAAGGGTTCGCCCCGTACTAATTATATTCTGATTTTATCAGTGCATTTCATCAGATAAACATGGTTTTAACTGAACCAACATCTAAGTCAAATACAAGTTAGACTAACTGAATGGGTAGTTGTAAATCGTTGCAAAAATAACGGCTGTTTTGAGACCTATAACTTTCTGGCTGGCAGGTGAAGCAAAAGCCATTTTTCTGATGGAATTTTGGAAACCAGCTTTCTGAAGAAATGTGTTTATATTCATCCTGGAATTCAGAAACAAGGCTGAATTTATTGTACCTTCCAGGAACCAATTTATCCCCAATGGCTCATACAGAGAAATGTGTCTTAATTCTGGTGTTGCAAGTGGCACTCAATATTTTAATTTATTTTCTCCACAGACAAAAATTTAATTTGTAACAGTTTATTATGTTGCATACTCCCTAATGGAAATTCTTGGAAACATTTCTTTTCTTTTGCTAGGTGGGTCAATAGATTGCATTAACCAACAACTCTTCTCTCTTTTTTTTTTTTTTGTGGCCGTGCTCCTCAGCCTGTGGGATCTTAGTTCCCCGACCAGGGATCAAACCAGCGCCCCCTGCAGTGGAAGAGTGGAATCTTAACCAGTGGACCGACAGGGAAGTCCCACCAACAACTTTTTGTTTGTTTGTTTTTGTTTTTTTGCGGTACTCGGGCCTCTCACTGCCGTGGCCTCTCCTGTTGCGGAGCACAGGCTCCGGATGCGCAGGCTCAGCGGCCATGGCTCACGGGCCCAGGCGCTCCGTGGCATGTGGGATCTTCCTGGACCGGGGCACGAACCCGTGTTCCCTGCATCGGCAGGCGGACTCCCAACCACTGTGCCAGCAGGGAAGCCCCAACAACTCTTTTTTGAAATCCTGAGACGCCTGTTGTAGCTAGCTGGTTGAGGTTTTAGCAAATGCAAAATGTGTTAATTAAATCAAGACTCGGAGGCTCCCCCTTCAGGCCAGTGGAAGAATCAAGGGTCATTTATTGCCTTTGGAATTTCTTCCTGTTATCCTGGTCTCCAACGTCACTTCTCTTCTGTAATCCGAGACTTCATTAAAAGCCATCTGTATGGAGGCTGAGAGCGAAATGGTCAACAATTTTGACAGCAGAGCTGGCAAGAAAAACACATTCATACATCACACCTGAAATTCTGACCTACAGACTCAAAAGCAAATGAAAAACCTTGAACATCATGACCATTCAGTATTAGGTAGAGTTATAAGCCCAGAGCTCTATAGTTCTATTCTATTTCTATTGCAGAAAGTTGTAGACAATTACAAGATCATCTCAGCTAACTTGAAGTTTCTATTCATAAGGTGTTGTCAAATGTAGGTCTCTCAGTTATACCTCCCTTGGGTATGGTGAGGCAGACAGATCAGGACATGACTGTCATTGAAAAGATAGTTCAAAAAAGAAAAGAAACAAATGAACTTATTTACAAAACAGAAACAGACTTACGGATATTGAAAACAAACTTATGGTTTCCAAGGAGGAAACCTGTGGGGAGAGATAAATCAGAAGCCTGGGATGAACACACACACTATATATGCAGATAACCAACAAGGACCTACTGTGTAGCACAGGGAACTCTACTCAATATTCTGTGATAACCTATGTGAGAAAAGAATCTAAAAAAGAATGGATATATGATATGTGTAACTGAATCACTTTGCTGTATACCTGAAACACAACATTGTAAATCAACTCCAATAAAATAAAGTGAAACAAATTTATAACCACAAGCCTCAAATAGAAAAAAAAATAGTGTGTTACCGTTCTCATGAGGAGGGGGTGTCCCAGGCCATGAGGGGCCGTTCGGGGAAACACCAGGTCAGTCAAGAGGCAGAGGGCTGGGAGGAAAATGTGGTCAGGAGTCTTTACTGCAATTTCTATGGCAAGGAGCATGCCACAGCACGTAAGCAGGCTTAGGACTGGCCAGTTTGAATAATTCCACTGGGCTCTAGGACATAGGGGCTGCCCCTAGGTGATTAGCGGAGGTGGTTAGTGTCCCAGAGTGTAAGAACTCAGTAGAGGAGGGGGTAGGGTGTGGACTCTGGATTAGTTGGTTTACAAATGGAAGGTGGGAACTGTTTGCTATCTATCTCTAGGAATTAGTTAATCCTGAGAGGGGCAGTCCCTCCCTAACCAGCAAGACCCCAGATGTCAACTCAATAGAAAATAGAAATTGTAAAAACACGTGCTAACCCAGAGGGTCCCCTCTGTCCTGCAGCCTCTGGGGATGCAGGAGGTGAGGACTGCTGTTCATCCTGCAGCATCCCGTGACCTTGTAAGACACACTCACATTTTCACATCCTTGAAATGCAGGGCACAGAGGTATGCAGAATACAAAACTGAGACCTTATGACAGGCATCTGAACTTCTTCACCTGCTAAACTGGCCTATTCCATTACCTGGAGAGGGAAAGATGGTTGTTTATACATATTAAATGTTAAGTCTTGACCTGGTCACAAGGTTAGAAAATGTGTTATTTTTCTCTGTCCAGGAGGTCCATTGGTTGAGTCAAGAGAAAGTCCTTAAGGAAATTAGGGACACAAATTCCGAGGCTGTGTCAGGACGGGGATTCTGTGGACTTTTCTTAAACAAAAAAAGGAATAAATCTAAACATGGGTACAGGTTGCACTAAAGGTCACAATTTCTCTTCAGTCCTGACCTGAGTTCTTGTGCATGTTTTTGGTATCAGCCTCAGCTCCTCTACGTACCGTCTGTATAACGCACACCTGCCACTCACCTCTTCAAACTGCACTTCCTTCATCTGTGATGAGGTTATCCCTTACGTGACCACTGTGATGGGCAAGTTTCACGATGTGGGTAAAACACTGAGTATTTGTGATTGTCATGTTAACTCTGACAATCCTGGGCATTATTAGTGTGGTGGATTAAATCTGCAAGAAATGGCCACGACATGCCCTCCCCAAAATTTGGAATTTTTTTTTCTTTTTTCTCTTGCTTTGGGATGGAGTGGTCTTTGGTGACTAGATTGATCAAGACCGGGACAGAAGTTGGGCTGTGGGCATTCCCACGTAAGGATAGAAAAGGCAATACAACCTCTTCTTGGTCCTCCTGGGACGCTCCCACTTTGAATCCAGCCAGCATGCTCTGAGGAAGCCAATCAGCCACATGGGAAGGTCCAGTGAGGTCTGAGTGGGTAGCCCTCATCATCCTTGGACATGTGTGTGAGCCGCCTTCAGATGGCTGTGTCCCAGGCTTCAGCTGGCCTGGATGACGCCAAGTGGAGCAGAGACCAGCATGTCCCTTCTAGCCCGGAGAGGGAGGAATATCCCTGGGGAAATAAATGCTGTCATTTTAAAAATCACTGAGTTTGGGTTTTCTTACACAGTAATAAATAATCTTAAAATAAAAGTCTGTAAGATATAGGAATCCTATTAATGTCCGTGCCATAATATTTTCCAATCAATGAACCTCAACTGTCCTCCTCTCCCCAAAATTAAGATAGAAAAATTCAGAAGTGAGAGGTAGTCTTGACTTTTTAGCAATATGTGAAATTATGCATAGTATGTATTGCCATGTAAAACAATACTTCTTTAAGTAATATACTGAAAGGTAGACTTTTCTAGCTGCTCTTATTTCTATATGTGTATGTATTCAATATAGATGTGTGTATGTATACATATGTATAGGTATATATGAATGTGTGTCTACATATGTATATATAATCATTTTCTTACTTCAAGTTTATCCACATATCCTTCTGTTCTATAATCAGGACAAAAAAACCCAAAAACTTTTTTAAAAAGTTTGTTAAGGTGTATTCCTGCATTTGATAGTAGTTTCACAACTGATATAGTATAAATTTCCTCTCTTGTAATAAGCAAAAGAAACAAACGGAATACTTCAAATGGACTTGTTGCCCTTTCTACAGAAGGGTGGCTAAAAGCTACGAAGAGGACCCAAGATTAGATTCAGGGGGGAAAGAAACAATGCAATTACAGTGTGCTTGTTACTACTATCTTTTTTATTTTTTTTGTTTTTTTTTACTACTATCTTTTTTAAGTGCTTATTTTAAAAAGAGATTATTCCTCCATAAGCAGGAGGAATTCTCAAGTTACTTTGAAATGACTGTTCTTAGCTTGTCCTGTAATTCTGTTCGTCTTTGTCGGCTAAATAAGCAAAAGAATATCCTTAACGATGAACCAGAGAAGAATAAGAAGAGCCATATTCATTACTAACTCAGAACCAACGTGTCTTCTTTTGGAGGTAGTTTAACACACCGAATATGTCTCTTATAATGTCTTCTTCCTCAAAAGTAATACTGCCTCCTTTTTCATTCATTCAAATAATCTTTTATACACTTTAATCAAGTTACGGATGCTTGCCACACAATGTCCATTATGGAAACGCACTGGTTAAAATTAATTCACCACCTTTGATTAAAGAGTACATGAAATATGAATACCTTCCTTAAAACCGACTTTCTTTGGTCCAAAATGTCTGCCTCAAATAGAAAGTAGGCAAGCAAACTTCTACAGCTGAAGTTTTGTACTATGTAAGCCAATGCCATCTTTCCATCCAACTAGGAAGGATAAAATTTAGAATAAAGATCTTCCATTCACCAGACCATGACACAATCTGTATTTTTGAAAGTAGACGAACTTATAAATTATTCGTAAACCCTTATCAGGAGTGACGCTACCTCTTCAAAATAGCATCGCCAGTGTGCTCTACTTAATATACAGAATAAAAATGAAATTCAGGTAGACAGAGATTTTGTGTTTTTGGAAACTCAAGTCGAGATTCCATGGGCCAGTTCTAACCACTGTGTGCAGGTTCAGTACAAAGAAATCAGACACTCGAGAGCTCTCCTTGTCACTCGTGGTCACCATGATGTCCTTTTGAGTTATCATTTCTGCTAAGGTCCAGAAACGACACTTGAGTTATTTGTAAGCTAACTCTTAGTTTTCTTCTTTTTCAAGCTGATGAATTCGGGCTGTTTCTCGCCACCCAGCTGACCATCACCCCAAAGCCCATCCTCTTACACCTACCATGTCGCTTGTCTGAACTGGTCATTGAACTTATTTTCCCATCAGCTGTAGTATCCTAGTCTCAAAGTCTCCCTAATGGAGACTCATAGCCCCAAGGCAAATATTTCTGTGTGTGGCACGTACGCTATTTCTCAATAAGAAGAGGAGGGGGAAAAAAAGGAACTCAAACGTACAGCTGAAAATGCCAAAAGTCTAACTTAAAACACCTCAGTTATCTGAAATGGTGGTACTACTGTGTTTTTAATTCCTTGTGCTACTATTTCTTTTTTCTTTAATTAATTAATTTATTTATTTTTGGCTGCGTTGGGTCTTCATTGCTGCACGTGGGCTTTCTCTAGTTGCAGCGAGCGAGGGATACTCTTTGTTGCAGTGCGTGGGCTTTTCATTGCGGTGGCTTCTCTTTTTGCGGAGCACGGGCTCTAGACGCGGAGGCTTCAGTAGTTGTGACACGTGGGCTCAGTAGTTGTGGCTCATGGTCTCTAGAGTGCAGGCTCAGTAGTTGTAGCTCACGGGCTTAGTTGCTCCCTGGCACGTGGGATCTTCTGGGACCAGGGCTCGAACCTGTGTCCCCTGCATTTGCAGGCAGATTCCTAACCACCGCACCACCAGGGAAGCCCCTGTCATTCTGTTTCTTACTCTGCTATTATATTGGTTATATTTTGTTGTCCGTAATCCTTAGTAACCTAAACACTTGTTCTTGGTCCTTGTTCATTTTAAGTTCCAAGGCTCACTGGTGTTCCTCTAGGGATACATGGAATGATTTGTTGATCCCCTGTTGCAATCCTCTGATCTCTCGATTTTCTTGCTAGATGTCCATACTCCACGTGGACCACAGTAATTTGCAAAGTCATTCAATGCGTAAGATTTTTTTCGTGATAGTGCTTTATGGCTTCTGCTTGCTGGTTGAGAGTTACAGTTTATTCGATGCCAGCTTCTGCCTCATTGTCGGAATCTCTTGATCTTCCAGTGAGATCTTTAACAGCAACAAATGCTTTGTCAACTGTGCAACTCATTATCCAATCAGCTGTAGTAACTGAGTCTTAAAGTCTGTGCTAACTAATAGCCCCACAGGAAATAACTGTATGTGTGTGGATAGAGAAGAGAAGTAAAAAAAAGAATTTGCCTGTATAACCTTCTAGGTATGTGGATGAAGAATTCATGAGTCTACTTACAATATGTATTAACTTAGCTAATCCTATTTAAAATCGGGTGTTATATAGGATGTTAGAAAGACTGCTTTTCTCATTCGTGTATTTCCTAAAGCAATTTATTTAAATACATCATATATACATTTGACAGCAACAACTTTATTAATCTAGAATCACTGGCTAACGCAGTTTTCCACCTTCTAAGTTGCTTGAAATAAAGCACATGTGGAACGTGCGTTTGATGTTTTGGCTAGAAATTTCATCCCAAGTGATTAGTGCACATTTGTTTAAACTTAGGACACTTATGTCGTTCCCTCGTCCAGTGAGTACTGCGGAATCACAATCCAATAGCTCCCACTTGCTTTGTTAAGCAATATTTATAACAGTATTTCATGTTCTTGATTTTGGAGTCGCACCCTAAGAAATAGTCGCTAAATCTTTGTTAAACGTCCCATTATTGTTTCTTTCCTCTTCTCCCTTCTCCTCCCCTCTTGTGTCTTGTGTCTTCTTAAACGTTATCTTTTTTTCCCCCCTCTATCCTCTTCTTCTCTTATTTCATCTTTAATTAATCATGTCAGGTGATCTCACAAGTATCTAAAGCTATCATTAATTGAAGACAGTTCATGTGTTTTCTCCAAATAGTATATAAGTTATAAGTGAAGTAAATGCAAGAGCATATCCTCTGATATGAAAGGAATAAATCTTTCTTTACTGAGAGTTTCAGGGTCTATCTCTCACTATAGATTTGAGCGTATATTATAGTTATCACATATCAAGAAATTTGGGGACAAAACCATATGGTGTAATTACCTGGTCAATGAACTCATTGCTGTCGGTCAAGGGGCTCCCTAGCTGACTGATTGAAACCGTGATCTGGGGAAATGTAGATTCTAGAGTCCCACCTGAAATCTAATAAATCTGAATCACACGTAAATGTGTACTTTACACACCCTTCTCAGACACTTTGGCTGCTCAGCCAGGGTTGTGAACCAGTGACTGAGATTATAATGGAGTGTCTTTTCCGCACAGAGGTTGGTGTTTTTTCTTTTCCAGTGTATCTTGGCACTTGTGAAATTTCAGCCTTCCAAAAATCTTTCCTGATGACATCAAAGTCAACCTTCTAGTGCAAACAAATTATAAATCACTGTAGATAAAGCTCCAAGCAGATATCTCAATATATGAGTGATTTATTGTAGTGTAACAAAAATAATCCCCAAACTTGGTAGCTGAAAGCAACAAACATATTATCTCATCATTTCTGTCTGGGAGTCTGGGAGAGGCTTTTTCCTGGGTGGTTCAGGCTCAAGGAATCTTTTGAGGTTGCAATCAAAGTGTCATACAGAGCCGTAGTTATCCCAAACTCAAATTACGAGCTAATGCACATGGCCCTTGCCAAGTCTTGGTTCTCTGCCATCGAAGCTTCTCCACTGTCTGCCTCATTACAGCCGGTTTCCTTCAGAGGAGGCAAGAGGGTACACCTCAAATTACAGCCGCAGTCTTTTTTATAACCTAATCTCAGAAGATCTAGATCATCACTTTGGCGTATTCTGTTCATTGGAAGAGATTCACTAAATCCAGCTCATACTAAAGGGGAGGGGGCCACACATGGGTGTGGATGCCAGGGGATGGGGATTTCTGAGGGCGTCTTAGAGGCTGGTCCCCTCCCCAAGGACCAAGCGATGGAAATCCTGGGTAAGGGTGGAATTAATTCCTTGAAGTTATTCCAGGATCACATAAAAGCCTGTGCAATTGAGATTTCTAAAGCAAACCCACTTCCACCAAAATGATGAGCCTGGACAGACCCTTCTACATTTATATAAAGGTCACGATGGTGTTTAAAATGTGCCCTAGTACCAAAGCTATGAGAGTGAAATTAAGTTGCTTGTAGATGTACTTTCATTCCAGTTTTCCTAGTAAATTTTACGTGTAATTGCTGATGAGGTCGTCAGTCAGCTTGGCTAACTCCACAGTGTGCCATGGTAGACGCAGTACTTACTGCTTTTGGCATATGTTTCTATGCTCAGAATAATACTGTTCTAAATCAAATATAATTGTTTGCGGTTAGTCTCTGCTTCATTAGTGTGGGTTATCTTTGTCTCCCAAGCTGGAATGAAAATTCTCTGAGAATAAGGAATAGATCTTACTCACGTTTTAGAACCGCCTTTCTTTTTTCAGCCGTTAAAAGTGACCCAGATTAAAAATTTTTTAAATAATTTTTAATGAAATCAGTTTGATGTATTGCTAAAAATAGACACAAAGACACAACAACGGGAGATGACTTCAAGATAATTTAGTTTTAAGAAATAAGAGGCCAACTCTTACGTGAAAATTTGGGAATTTTTAGAAAATCCCTAGTGCCTGGTATATCTCTATTTCAACCAAGATGAGTCAACTTCTAGTCTACCAACTCTCTGTGAACAACTGAGTACCTATTTAATACATACAAAAAGCAACATCTCTTTAGAGATATTAAGGAGCTGCCCCCAATCCAAAATTTGCATAAACAGGAACAGGAAGAGAAGAACCCATTAGATAAGCAGAGAATTCTCTGCTGCTTTCCCTCCCAACGCGCATTTGGCGAACTACCAGTTATCTAGCCCTGGGTAACGATCCCCTCCCCCAAACATACTTGCTTAAGATAACATCAATCATTGTTTTTGCTCACAAATCTTCACTCTCCTCTATGGTGTCAGCTGTGATGCTGTGACTGGGAGCAGTGAATCCCCTTTCAAGAGGACTCCCATGGCTGGCAGGTTCCTGTTTGTCACGTGACCTGATCTACAATTATGTGGGATGGGGGGAGGGTCTCATTTCTTCGCCATAGGGTCTCACCGCCCAGCTGCTTGGGCTTCCTCACAGAATGGCAGCTGATTCCAAGAGAAAGTGGTGGGCCACCTGGAATCCACACACAGGACCACCCCTGTTTCATCCCCACAGGCTCCACTTCCCCCTGAGTCTGCAGGGGGGTGCTGGTCTGCTCAATCCACAGTGGTCCATTCTCTGCTCAAAATAACAGCAAAGGCAAAATCTGCCCTATAAACCTGGAACCTCTGGGATGGACCCCTCCACCAATGACAGGGTATGTGGCTTTGTCCTCGTACTTTGTCCTTCTGGCTCCCTCCTGGGGGACACACCCTCCCGCCCTGGCAGGGGGCTTAGAGGGAGGGGCTTCAAAGGTGGGAGAAAGAAAGGTGAAGGGGAAGAACGGGGCGGGGGGGCTGCAAACCCAAGAAAAGCGGGCATCGGATAGCTCCAAGGCCCATCTGGGTCAAATTATTTTGTTTAAGGTTGCATTTTTTAAAACTTCTTATTTTTGTGTGACTTTTAATCTCTTTGTGTACATTTTCAATTTTTGGATTAAATTGTATGAGCTGGGGGAAAATATTACACTAGTCTGGGAATCGGGAAATGAGGATTTAGATTGTAGGTCTTTTGGGATAATTAGTCCTCAGTGATGATGAAGAAAAATGTGTAATCCTGTTGTGTTTGTTTTGGGACTTTCAACCACCCGTAAAGTACATTTAAAATGAGTCTGCAGTGTTGTATGCAAACGGTACCCTGGTAGATTTGATTCAAATTGGCACAAGGAAGCCGTAGACAGCGAGGTCCGGGAAGGCTCCTCTCAGGGGTGGCATAAGGATGCTGTCCTCCACGAAGGGACGTGCAAAGGAACCAGACCCAGGCAGGAGCTCCAGGCAGAGGACAAGAAGTGCAAAGGCTGGGTGGAAACAAGCTGTTTGTTCCAGAAATAGAAACAGACCCAAGGGTGAGTGTTGACTGTCTAATCAAATGTCAGCAAGACCATTTATGAAGCAGGTTTGAAGCACTTAGTTTCAAAATAGTCAAATAGAGAGAGTGTTTGATGACGTTTTGTGTTTAATTTTTTTCTAATAAGATGTCATTTGGATCAAGCAAGTCACGTAAGAATGTTTACTGAAGCCACAGGTGGACCAACCTGCATCGCAGAAGCAACATAGGTTTTCTTGTATCCATCACTCTGCCGAGAATTTCCCCCAGTACAACTTTTGTTTGACCGTTGTTCTTGAAAACCACTGAAGCCATCATAGGTTGGTCGGTGGCACTTATATTTAAGATCATGGGCTTTGTCTATTTGCATCTGGGGTAGTAGTTACTTGTCAAACAAGCCCAGGATGGTTTGGGACTATTATAGGGTAAGAAGATGCTAAATGTCCCCTTGCTCACCCCAGGGGGTGTGCTTCTCACCTCTGCTACTGCGGCTTGAAGCTTAATGTTGACTTTCACTTGTTTAAAAGCAGATTTCATTTCTTCCAATCCACTTCTGGACATTTCCACTAGGCTGGTAACATAATTCATTTTTAAGACCAAACTAAGCCTGGTTTTATCTCCATAATTTAGCTATTTAACTTAACTCCTACAGGAAACCAAGTTTCACTGTCATGACGGAATGAGCAGCTCCAGATAATACAGCAAAGATGGATGTAATTGTGGGATTTGCTAAGTTTGGTGGAAAGAAAGTGGATTGAAAAGCTGCCACGCTCCTGTATGGGGGAAAAAAAAAAAAAGTAGCATCTACTCATGACATATTAGAGGTTTAAAACTAGACTCAGGCATGTGGGGAATTTGAACATTGACTGGATATTTGATGATATTATGGACATTTTTGTTGTATTTAAGAATAATAATGGCGTTACAATCATTTTATAAAAGAGGCGTAGGTCTATTTTACACGTAAGGAAATATCTGTGAATTATATGCTTAAAAAAGACAACAACCAATCAAACAAACAAACAAAAAAGCTCAGAAGGGATTTTTCAACCCTTGCAAAAATTTCCGAATGCATTTTCTTTCCAAGTTTTGTTTTATTTTTCCTGGTAGGATTATGCTGACCTGACCACCATGCTATTTGGAATTCAACCCAGTATTTCTACAACCACAGAGAGAGGGCGTAAGCATTATACTTTATTCCTAAACACGTGAACATCTCTGCAGGAATTTGCCAATCTTTAGATACTTGGCCACAGTTTTCCTCTGAATCTATGATGATGAACCTTTTATAGCTAGTTTTGAATCTCATGTGCTACAGAAGCTTCTAAATGAGCTATTTGGCCATAATGAGAAATCTTTATTAAAGCAAAGAAACAAACAAAAAACCTCTGCACGGAATAATTAAATAGACATAAGTGCAGGTCCTGTGCCACGTATAATTGTAAATAGCACTGACAATGTAATTTATGCTCACTTATGACACAGTAGCTCATTAGGGCTCCAGTTTTCATCCCTTTCTTTAGCCAAGCTCTTCTGTTTCTCTGATAGAAATTCTTTTTATTTCATCTACATTTTTTTGCCACTGGACCTACAAGGGGAAGGATAAGAAGCTTCTGGAATGGGGGCTACCAGCCCTGGGACCCTAGGAACAGGTAGGGGTGCAGGTGGGTGGAGAAAGCTCTAAAGGGACAGGGGTCCCTGGCCTTCAGATTAACTTTGCCAAGTTAGAGTGTGTTTCCAGAATTTCCAAATCAGCCAGTGTCTCACCAAAAGCCAGAAATTGAGACTTTTATATAAAATTGTCTTATTTTTCTATGTTGGATACCATGAAACATTTTTCTACATTCTGTGTGCCAGGTGCAGCGTGTTTGCAGGATGCAGGCTGCGGGATGGCCATCAGCTACTAACCTTTGCTCTGAAAGAATAGGGCTGGTCCCCATAAGGCTGTTCTCATTTCCATCAGCATGTTCAAACACAAATGAACGGCAAGGGTGTAGCTGACACTCTACTCACCAAATACAAAAATGAAACTTTGGTGCAATAAATGGAATTTGGGGGGAATAAATAAGATTATCAGAATACGGAATAGAGGGGCTTCCCTGGTGGCGCAGTGGTTGAGAGTCCACCTGCCGAGGCAGGGGACACAGGTTCGTGCCCCGGTCCGGGAGGATCCCACATGCCACGGAGCGGCTGGGCCCGTGAGCCATGGCCGCTGGGCCTGCGTGTCCGGAGCCTGTGCTCCGCAACGGGAGAGGCCACAACAGTGAGAGGCCCGCGTACCGCAAAAAAAAAAAAGAATACTGAATAGAGTTCCCTGTGCTATAGGTCCTTGTTGATTATGTATTTTATATATAGTCGTGTGTCTATGTTAATCCCAAATTCCTAATTTATCCCTCAGGGAACTCTACTCAGTATTCTATAATAACCTATACGGGAAAATAATCTGAAAAAGAACGGATATATGTATACGTATCACTGAATTACTTTGCTGTACACCTGAAACTAACACAACATTGTAAATCAATTTTACTCTAATGTAAAGTAAAAATTAAATTAAAAAATATAAGAGTATCCATAGCTGGGTTAGGAGCACAGAATCTGGAGTGGGAAAGCTTCAGATGTATTCTGGCTCCCATGGCTGCATCAGTTATGAATTTACCTTCTCTGTAAGCCTCAGTATTTTGTCTGTAAAAAAGGATAATAATACAACACACACACACACACACACACACTCACACACACACACCAGACTTTTATGAGGATCTCAGCAATACTGCGGGTTCAATCCTTAGCGTGTGAGCCAAACCCAGTGAATTCCAATATAAACGGCATTTGTTCCCAGGGTTCAGTAGTAAAAGCCAAAACCCTTAATTCAGCTCAAGAACATATCTTGTTTAACTGAGACTGGATTGTAAAACAAAAACAAAAACAAAAAAACTGCTTGGTAGCAAATTAAGCTGTGTTTCTTGCTTAGTGATGTGAGCTTCTGCAGAGTTCAACGAACACAGGTCCAAGTGGCCCTGTTTTTATGTATGCGTGATACGTATTGCTCTGTGGCTTCCTGGAAGGGACACATGCATTTTGTGGGTTTTCAAGCCATACTTACTGGCAAGCTACCACTGCAGAGCCCTTTATAGTTTCAGGACTGGTGGGAACTGGCTCATTTAGGAAAATACATGGTGAAAGAGGGCCCCTTCTGTCTGTTTCCCTGATTTTATAGCCTTGGGTCCATTATCTGTTTTCTCCATCCGTTATGCTCACTGGAACAAAGACGTCAGCCAAGCCAGGAGGAAAATGTGCCAGTGGGAATGAGAGCAGGGGTAACTTTTTTTTTTCCCCCAAGCTTTTTTATTCTCTTGATTATATTTCCTCTTTTTTATTGCAAATGTTTACTTCAGATATTATTTTGATGCATTCTTCTTTTTAAAACCCCTTCATAGGTATAATTATGGAATCCATAGTTTCATGACTGGAAATTGATGTCGATTTTTTGTCTCTGGCTCTGCAGGGAAATAGCTCATACTTTTACCTCTCCCGTTGTAACTGGCTGCCTTATCATGCCTGGAATATTGGCAGAGAGAGCGTGTTTGGAGCCATTTTAACTGGATTAATGGATATCCTCCTGATTCCTTCAAGGGGAAAGGATGCTTTTTCATCATTGGCCTTTTTTCTCAATATGGATAATAGATCAGCAGTTGAAATTTAGAAGTGTTATGTCTTTTAAAATATGAAACCCTTTTATTATTATAATACAAATCTTATCATAGAAAAATGAAAAGATACAGTAAAAGTAGAAGGGGAAAGTACTCAACCAAATGTATTGTTTGTGAATATATTAGCCTGTTGCCTTCGTTTTCCTCTATGCCTTTTAATTGTACTGTGTTCATCCTGACACATATTTTGAATCCTGCTTTGTTCACTCAGTATTAAATAAAAACATCTTCTATGTTATTCTCAGTTCTTCACAAACTTGTTATTAACGTCAGAAAGAAATTTCCTCTAGAGCTTTGACGAAACTAAGTAGTCTCCTACTTGGGGTCTTTAGGTAGTTTCTGATCATTCGCTATTGAAACCGAGCAGGACCCTGTGGGCCCCTCCTGGGTACAGATCCTTTCCGTGTCCCTCATTTCTTGTTTGTAGGAAATAGGCTTCATTCAGCCTCCATGACCTTCCGGTTCCCCCTGAAGGGATATACATAACGATAGCTTTGAGTTTTTCTGCCGGAACTGAGGCCCCCGCACCCGGACGGACGACGGTAACTTCAGGCTGAGCTCAAGGTTCCTGATGCGCTGTCCTCTGACCTCACCACCAGCTAACCAGAAGTCGCACACCCTGCAGCCCTCTCCCCAGATTTGGCCTATAAAGACTTTTCCCCCCGAACCATTGGGGAGTTCAGGGTTTTTTGAGCATGGGACACCCGTTCTCCTTGCTTGGATGGCCCTGCAATAAACCTTCCTCTGTGCCAAACGCCAGTGTTTGCTCGACCTCAACTGTTCTGACACAAGACTTGCATTCGGTAACAGTACCGTGTATACAATGAACAGAAACCACCGACACCACTGGTCACTGCCCTGCGGAGGCACTGTGTCAGGTGTCTGATCTCTGTCAGTGCCTGGGACCCTCGAAAGCAGCCAAGTCAGACTGTAGCGTCCTTTTCACAGCTGCGTGAGGACACCAAGGCTGAAGGAATGCAATGCATGGGTCCATAGGCAAGTGGCTGGCAGGTGTTGGGGGCAGGGTGGACAGCTAGTTGGAGCCTGCCCTGGTTTCTGTGTTTGGACTCAACCAGAAGGGCAACGCAGAGCCCTGCTGTACTTTCTGATACCGTCACATCACGGATGTCTCTGGGGAAACTGTGGCGTGCAGCTCAGATGATATAGCCCTTTGTCTTTTTTCCAATCTCTGGACAACTTTAAAAAGCTAGACCCCTGGCTGCTCTCAGCAACGCATATGAAAAACAAGCACTGCTGCCCCTAAGCTGGTCTGCCTCTCGCGTGCGGTCTATCTAACTGCTGGTTGCAGTGTGCTGTGGGTATAAAATAATTTTAATAAGCGTAATGGACTGGAGCCAGCTTTTAAAAGACAGACTAGAACACAACAGAATAGAATAGAAAACAGAATAAGATACATCGAAGCACACGAAGGATAGTAAGTGTACACACGAATTCCGGAACCTTCTGTTTCAGTTTGAAAGTGTGTGATCATGTGCTGAGTCATGACAGGAAACGTGTTTCTTTCTCTGGGTTGTGGTAAAAAAAAACAAAAAAAAAAAGGATTTGAAAATCGCGTTACCGGGGCTTATACCATGAAATTTCTGGTATTTATACTTAAAAGCAGAGAACAGCCAGGTACGGTGATATGGGTGATGTTAATTGAAAAGAAACACCAATCCTTGGTATTTGCATTAAAATAGTAAAGAAGATAAAAGATAAAAAAAGATAATAATAGCAATGTACATACCAGTGTGTGTGTGTGTGTGTGTGTGTACAGACACCAGGCCAAGCTCTGAGTGATTTTTATCATTAACTTATCATTTATTATCTCATTTAGTTATCACCAAACCCCATGGCATTGGTACTATTATTATCCTCCCTTTGCAGATGAGGGAACCTAAGCCCAGGGAGGTAAAGTAATTTTCCGAAGTTCTCACAGCTGGGAAGGCATGGAGCTTTAATCCAAACACAAGCAGAGAGCCTACGTTCTTAAAACTATTCCCCAGCTCCTTTTTCAAAATTTTGTAACTTATGTGACAAACATGGAGAAAGGAAATGAACGGGAATATGCTTTAATAATCTTACCATCACAACTTTAAGGTGTTTCTAAAGGGACCTGCATTAAGCCTTGGACAGAGGATGATGACCCCGTGTTGACATTGAACAGCAGCTCTGCTGTGTCGGCGGCATCAGTAAGAAGAACACCGATGCCATCTGTGACCTTAGTGGGAAAGTTCTGATAGTGATTAGTAATGTCTGCCATGGCATAGGATAAGAGGGTAGAGGCATGCACGCCACCAGGTATGTGCCTTTTATTCTTTCATTAAAGCAACATGTATTGAGGGCCTAGGTTGTGGCTGGCACTGCTCTAGGTCTTGAAGATATGGCAGGGAACAAGAAAGACAAGCTTTCCTTTGAAAGGGAGACATTAAAGATTGATCATGAAATGGACAGTTAAACACATGATAAAATTTCACATAGTAACTTCAGGTACTGGGAAGGAAAGTAAGGCACTGAAAAATATAGATGTCACAGAGCTGGGCAGCTGATGTGTAAGGTTATCAGGGAAGCTATCTCTGGCGAAGGGTTATTTTAGTAAGCCGGAGTAAAATGAGGGAGTATGCCAACAGGAAGAGCATTCCTCCAGAGCGTCTGGAGGAACAGCATTCCAGGCAGAGGGGACCCCAAAGGGAACATGGCATTTCCTTGGCGTGCCATGAAGGCGAGACTCGTCCTAAGCCTTTCGACCACTGACTTATAATTTTAAAAGGTACAATTCGTTCAGAAGGTTGTGCATGTGGATGCTGGGAATAGATGTTACAGGAAAAGAAATAGTGTCTTGCATTTTTTACTTTGTCAATTTCAAAGTAAATTTCAAAGTTTTTGGAAATCGTTTATGAGAGGCACACACTATTTTTATTAAAAAAAACATTAAAATACTTTATAAATTGTATACATCCCAGCTCAATTAGTAGCACACTGAAAAGAAAAAACAATAAAATACTTTATAAATTGTAGACATGCTGTCTCAATTAGTGACACATTGAGGTGAGAGTTTTGAGTTACTTCTAAATATTCACAGAGTGCTGGCCAAGTAGATACTCACTAGTTTCCCTGTGGTTACCAGACAAGATTTAGAATGAGTTCATGTTAAAAGTGAAAAGAGGGCTTCGCTGGTGGTGCAGTGGTTAAGAATCCACCTGCCAATGCAGGGGACACAGGTTCGAGCCATGGTTCGGGAAGATCCCACATGCCAGGGAGCAACTCAGCCCGTGTGCCACAACTACTGAAGCCTGCGTGCTGCAAATACTGAAGCCCACGTGCCTAGAGCCCGTGCTCCACAACAAGAGAAGTCACCACAATGAGAAACCCACGCACCACAATGAAGAGTAGCCCCCGCTCGCTGCAACTAGAGAAAGCCTGCACGCAGTAATGAAGACCAAACACAGCCACAAAAAAAAAAGTGAAAAGAAGTTATGAGACCTCATCCAATTTGGTCCCCTGTTTCCATGATCTACTTTGATGTTTTCCAAGTGGGAGCAACTTCTCCCCCATGAGACATTCAGCAATGCGTGGAGATATATTAGTTTGTCACAGTCAAAGGGGGCTACTGGCATCTAATGGGTAGAAGCCAAGGATACTGCTAAGCATCCTACAGGGGGAAAGACGGCCCCCTAAATAAAGAATTCTCAGGCTTGTCATGTCAATAGAACCAAGACTGAGAAGCCCTGATCTAGGTAAGAGCATCATAAAGAAATGGAGGTTGAATTCCTTTACTTTGCTGATAGCCTGATGCAGTTGCTATGGAGACCAAGTGATGCATACATGCACATTCAGTGGCTGTGCAGAAGTTTCGAGGTCAGGGTGAGGGAAAAAGACAGATAGTGATTGAAACTGGAGAGGTGCCACTAACTAGCAGGGCTCTGCAGGTGCTGACTAAATTATCCATCACACTTAGAGTTTGCGCTGGGAGCGCCCCCTTCTGGAGCAGAGGAACTCCTGAGAACTCAACTTCCAGGTCGACCTGAGAATTATCGTCAAGGGGATCACCTCTTCGTCCCTTCTCATTCACTCGGAGAGGTCCCTGCCATGAGAGAGCTGGTTGTAAGAGCTCTTCGAGAGATCTTTCAAAGCAGAGAGATATTTCAAAGCATCGGGAGCCTAGGCTGGATGGAAAGGTGGTCTGGAAATTCAGAGAGATCTAGAGAGTTTCCTAACTAGATCATGGATCCATGGTGATATTTCTTCTTGTGGTAAATTTGATGTTGAAGCAATCATCTTGAATGTTTTTATTCCCTTCTTGCTTCAATTTTCTTCTATTTGACTTTATTGCTACCTTTCAGACATTTTTAAAAACTTGATGTTGATTTTCCTACCAGTGAGAATGGGAAACCGTGGCCATTTTCCTGGACCGTTATTAGTGCTAGAATGGAGCACTGGAGGCATATCTGTTCAAGGAGAAAGCTCGGTTTATTCCTATTCATTCTCTCTCTCCCCCTCTTTATTTCTTTCTCTCTCTCTCTCTCCCTCTTTCTTTTTTCTTTCTTTCCTTATTTCCTTCTTTCTTCCTTTCTTTCTTTCTCATGCCTCTCTGTTTGAAAGGTAAATATCAAGGTCTCATTTCACCTGTAATTGAAACTTGTTGAAGTAATGAAGATAATCAGGCTAGCATCTGTAAAGAAAGTCTTTAGTTATCAAAACTCAACTTGGCATACTCTAAGTAATTTTATAAATTCCAGTTTTAAGGCTTTAACATTTTACATCACTAAAAAAAAAAGTCACACAGAGGTGAGTATACAAATAAACAGAAACATTTTGCTTTGAAAGGCAATTAGCGATTGCATCAGAAGCCTGAAATGTGCATTTACACTTTGAATCCATATTTCACTTGTAAGAATGTATCCTAAGGAAATAATTTCAATGATGTAGTCAGCCATTGTTTTTGTCTGCCCAGGAAACATTATTGCTCCTTCTGTTACTGGCACCCCAAATTCCCCCTTCCCCACTGTCCAACCACGTGTTTAGGTGGACATGACGCCTTCCTCAGCTCAGAGAGAGCAGCCTGTGACTCAAGTCTGAGAAATTACTATATTTCATTCTTTTGCCGCCATGATCTGTTCAACTGGAAACTTGACCCAGTTCAGTTCTAGGCCAGGCACGAACCCAAAACATTAATGGGACTGAGGAAATGAGAAGTTCTCTTTCAATCAAACTTATCACTGGAAGGGTATAAGGCTAGAAAAGCTGGGTTTCACTATGTGGAAAGAACTCTAGCTAAGAATGTGTCTACCACAGAAAATAGGAAACCTTGGAGTGTAAACTTTTTTCCTCTCCTCATCCTTAGGAGAGGAAGGTAGGAGGGTCAGGGTCAGAGAAGGAGATGTGATGGAAGCAGAGGTCAGTGATGCAGCCATGAGCCAAGGTCCATAGGCAGCTTCTAGACACTGAAAAAGACAAGGAAACAAATTCTCACCCAGAGACTCCAGGAGAAACATGGTACTGATTTAATCCAAATACGATCCATTTTAGACTTCTGACTTGCAGAACTGAAAAAGTTTTAAATATTGTGTTGCCTTAAACTTAGATTTATGGTGATTTGTTTCAGCAGCAAATCATGAATTCAATCAGAAGGAAAACACCCTATCAGTTAAACACAAGTTCACCCCCTGACCTGCCACTTTGCACAGGACCAATGTCTGCTTGGGATGACACAGCTCCTAATGGAAAATGAGATTACACCCCCCTCTGTATCGCAGACCCTGGCACCATCCGTGACACATAGAAGATGCTCAATCTATGTGTATTTAATGAATGCTTTTAGCACATTAAAAACCACTAAGTAAACTATTAATATCCTCCAACAAGGAATAACGTGATTCTTTATTCTCCTTGGGCAATAAGTGTGAGAAATAGTGATTCTATTTATCTCTGGGCACTTAGGACTCCTGAAGTATGTACAATATCCTTATTTTTAAGCTACTTGAAGCACGCCTTTGATGTCTTATCATGGAACAGAATGAGACATGTGCTTACGGTTTGCAGATGGAGTACCATTACCGACGAAGTAACTATGTTTTGAAAATGGCATAAGTGGAGAAAACACCATTTCAGAGTTCATTGTCAGTCTTTCCAGTTTCAAGGGTCTAGAGAAAAAAAGCTCCTTAGCTTATTTTCATCTTTCTTAGCTAAGACTTGAACTGTGAAGCTTTTCTTTTGTTGGGCTTGGGGCCCTGGGATAAGTGCCACATGAGTTGAAATCTGCACAAAGATAACGCTGGGCTAACAAGAGAAACATCGATGTCATTATCCTTTTACATGCTGGAAAGGCCAGCATGTTACCTTCCTTTAGACGCTGTTCATCCTTTGGAAGGAGAGATCAGTTCAGCGAGAGAGGACTGCTACCGAGTCCAAGTTCACACTGCTCGCCGCACAACAGGCCAATAAACCAAGAGGTAAGCTGTTGGGGCCATGAATAGCGACTTTATTTGGAAAGCCAGCAGACCAAGAAGATGGTGGACTCGTGACCCAAAGAACCATCTGGCCGGAGTTAGGATTCAGGCTTCTTTTATACTCAGAGGGGAGGGGGTAAAGTCAAACACTTCCTGGTTCTGGTCAGCCTTCAGAGGGGATGTGATCATTTCTTCCTTCCTGCAGGCATTCACAGGTGGGTCTGGTCAGGATGTTTCCCGTGAGCTAAACAAAGGTAGCTTAACACTCATTACATGGGAGGCGGGTTCCCAGAGCTGGGCCATAATGTGTAATTTAAGCTTATAGACAACATCCCTTTAGTGATTAACTTGTAGCAAAGGCAATAGAACACAAAGGTCAAAGTAAAAGAAACAGATTCAATATGGAGTCAGATTTGTTTTTCCCTGCTGTAGGACCACACACAGAGAAAACACAGAAACGGGGGGTTGAGTATTGATACATTAACTTTCCTTTCCCAGATATGCTCTGATGGAAGACTTCTTTCCCCATCTCTATCTCCCTCTCCGTCCCTCTCTGTTGGATCCCCTGCATCGGCAGGCGGACTCCCAACCGCTGCGCCACCAGGGAAGCCCTCTGTTGGACGTTATTGCACATGTTTTTCCGGCTCATGGAAGACAACCACTTTACCCCCTCCAGAGTTGTTACGTAGGCAGAGGCAGCCCGTCTCAACCCTGTGCATCCCGGGCACATCCCCTGACGTTCACTGACGTGTGGTTGAGTGCCTCCGTGCACACCCCTGGATCCTGTGTGGTCCCCTTTAATCCATCATTCCCACCATCTCACTGCTATGGTTTCAGACTGTCACTCTGGTGTATTTCTGTGCATTTTGTTCTTCATAGACATCCAGAAGGAACTCAGGGGGGTCCCTGAGTCACAGGAGTGGCTTCTCTCTTTTGTCTCTTTCAGGAAAACCTGGGCTCTAAGTTCTAATTCTGCTGATGCCTGGCTCTGGCCAAGGTCAATCCCCCAGCCCTTCATACCCTCATCTATTAAGGGGATGATTCGCCTATCAAAGCTGTGAAGCTGGCTAAGTGCTTAGCTCCCAGGAAATAGCAGATGTACTTACCAATCATCCAGTCATTCTTTCCTCAAAGCAGCATTCAATGATGGGCCCCTGGGTACAGGACCCTGCCGTCCAGGCTTTGAGCACAGACTGCTCTGGGTTCAAACTGCAGCTCTGCCCTTTACAACCTGAGTGAACTGGGTCAACTCATATATCCTTTCTTTTGGCTTCAGTTTTCTCCCCTGTAAAATAAGTGCTATGCTGGTATTAGCCTTACAGGGTTGGTTTACAAGGAAATTGAGTGTATGTAGAGTGCTACACAGTGTTGACCTTCAGTAAAATTTAGGTAAAAATACTAATACTGTTAGAATCACAGCAAGGCTCAGTCAGCCTGATTCCAGAGTCTGTGCCTTCACAACTGTGCAACACTGCTTATATCCTTATTGTCAGTCGTAACAAAGCCCCTTAATGTATTTCCATTATTCAGGTGGGGTACGTCTTTGATGCTGGTGGATTCAGTTTTGCCCCTGCCAGAGCTCTGGGTACCTTATCATATCCTGGGATCATCTGTGGGAAGGAGACCTGGCCATGGGGAGGGGGGGGTCCCCAGCAACAGGTGGGGTGTTATAACTCTCATGGGGAATTCAATCTGCTGACTCCAGACCCTTTTAGGGAGGCTGGGACCAAAATTTCCACGAGTTACTCCTGACACCTGCTGGTCCTCTTCTGGTCCGGTCACTGATGCTGAGATCCAGCTGGTGGTCGTTCATGACAGCATAAGGATCTATACTGGGTCTGATGAAGGTTCAGAGCATAATTCAGCTTCTAGGGCTGGCAAGTCCGGAGGTTTCCATGTAAGCCAAGTGGAAAAACAAAACAACTGAAACACTGAGTGGAAAACGCAATGGTCAGAATAGCACAGTGACTATGGGTCCAGACGTTGGAGTCTGTCCTATAAATCTGTGTTCAACTCTCAGTAGGTGAACTGCATTCAAGTTAAATAACCCCGTTGTGTGTCAAGTTTCCTTGCCTGCAAATGGGACTGAAATAGGACCTACCTGCTAGGGTTCTTAGGGGTTGCAATGAGTTAAGACATATATAACATTAGATCAAATCTCTGAACATTCCTTAATAAATGAGAGCCATTATTAACTCTAAAGTGTGAGCACATACTGTCCAAAATAGCGATTTAATCAAAGCGATTTGCTACACAATATAATATATATTCTCTCATTTATAAAACAAAATTCCTAACTGGTGACAGCAGCTGTTTGCATTTTTTGTGTCTTTTTCCCCAGAGCCCATAGTCCTGCAGGCAGCTGCAGAGAGCTTTGAGAAATAATAAATGTGCTATACCTACCAACTTCTTTGATTCCCCGCCTTTATTCTAAAATATGAAAAGGCTTGGCTGTAAATATGGCTGTGAAGTCTTTTATTGCTCCTATTAACGTGAAAATGTGCTTGTGTAATGCACTCGGTTGTGTCTAAATCACCCCTGCTCCCGCCTGGTTTCACGTCGTCTGGGAAAGAGAAAATTGGAGCCAGTGCAGTAATCACCCGTTAACAAGCATGCAGACGTTAGTGGCCCAAAGAGCTTTTTAGTGGATTAATTGAAAGTCTCCCTGTGGGAGCTGGAGCATCTCAGCTAGCGACACTGAACAGGCATATCTCACAATTAGTGGGGACAAATGAAAACTAAATCATGTGATACACCCCACTGCCGACTCTTGAATAAGAAAAGTCACCAGTCCGAGCTGTCCTTATTTCAGAACTTGGAGGCACTATGGACAGCTGCACTGAATGTAGGTTGAAGCCTGGATCCTATCACGAGGCCATCAAAGTTTAAGTCCTGGTTCCACTGCTTACTTGCTGTGTGACCTTGGTGAAGTCGGTTACCCTCTCTGTGCATCTGTTTATCTGCAAAGGGGAATGATGATAACAGTACCTATCTCATAAGGCCACTGTGAGGGCAAAGTGGGTCCGACTGTGGGAACACACCCAGAACAAGACCTGGAGTGTAAAGAACACGAAGTAAGAGTTAGCTTTTATCATTATATTATTATTATTACTACCATTGCATTAGTTAAAGTCCTCACAGAAAATGCATGGCATGCTCAAAGCAGGATAGGGTTTAATAACGGCAGCATTTAAATGGATTTTTCAGGATAAGTACACAGGGGATGGTTCCACACTCAGGAACTAGAATCAGAGGAAAGCCTTTACATGACTCCCCAGCATCACCCTAACCAGGGGGCCAAGAGGAAGGAACAGTTTACAGAACAGGGAGAGGGGTGGCAATGAGAAGTTCTCATCCAGTGGGAACTGTGGCTTCTGTGAAAGCAACGTAAATGATGCTAAATCATGGAAGAGTAGGGAGAGAATGAGGGCCATAAATCCCTTGATCTCTCTCTCATCTTGACCCCCAAACCCCAGTGCCTCCCATTAGAAAATCTAACCGGAAGCCAGCAGGCAGAGGAGCCCAGCCGATCGATTATGAAGAGGTCAGCCTCCAGGTTTTAGAATGGTGCAGGGGGACCCTGGGGCAAAGAGGAGACCTGGAGGGTGATTGGAAATCATCCAGCTCCAAGGACAACAGTCTTCGGACCATCTCTGTTATCTATGCAATTAGTATAAACAAACTGAGGCGATATGACCCATATACCCACATTCCCCACTGCCAAGAAATGCTAAAGGGACAAATATAACTGATATCAATAGTTCTCCTTTTTCCAATCTGTGAGAATTACTTAGTGCCTTTTCATTTGGGTTCTGGGCCAGAGTCAGGAAGAGTAGTAATCCTCATAAAAACAACGTGAACAAAACTAGTGACAGCGAGCGGCATGTCTCTAACACTTAACGGTGGTCACATTGTTTTCATGCATTTAAGCGCATTTCAACCTTGTAAAAAATATGGAAATTGAAAATGAAGCTTTCAGTTGGGCAGGATCAAAACCCACTCTTCTTGTTTAAATTTCTTAGAGAATGCGTGGAGACATGTTAACAATATAGAATATGGTTTAAAAGTACAAGATAGGGAATCTACTCATCTGTTTGTTTTATTTAAGTAATAAGTTGAGAGGTCCTGTGAGGTGTCAGACTCCAGGCACTGGCTTGCAAAGTCGTGGAGAAATTGGAATCCGTGTACACTGTTGGTGGGAATGTAAACTGGTGCAGCAGCTATGGAAACCGCAAGGAGATTCATCAAAAATTAAAGGTGGAACTAGCATATGATCCAGCGATCCCACTTTGCGGTATATACCCTAAAGAATTGAAATGAGGACTTCAAGAAGTATTTACGCTCTACAATAAGTGGGAAACACTTGAAATACATGTAATGTACTTTACTGTTGATTTTAGGAAGTGGAGTATTCAACCGTAAGGTTTTCCTGTGGACAGCTCTTCTAAAAAAAAATGTCTTAAGCCTCCAAATTCTGTATTTCTAGTATCATATTTACTACAAACATTTAAAAATACTCTTTTATTATACTAATACTTTTGAAAAATTAAATAAGAGATGAAGACTTTCATAGATTGGTAGTTTTGTTGGGAAGAGTAGCCTAGGTTGGGAGCTTCCCGAGAGCCACTGCAATTAACGACGCACACCTGATGCTGTCTACTGCTAAATATTCCCGGAAAGGATCTTTTAGGCACGATTCCAGCCCTCCTTACTGGTCACTCAAAAAAAATCTCCTTCTACAAGTCTGCTACCACTTATGATTGCTACGTCCCTTGAAGAATAGAAAACAACCAATGTTTTTAATGGCCCAGTTGAAATAGTTAGCTCTGGAAGGAATATTCTACCTGATGCGCTCAGAAGTGTAAGTCATGAAGTCTACAGGATGCAATCGTGGGATTACATGAGAAAGACATTCTTTAGATTTGGCGGTTGGCCATAGAGCCCAGAGCTATTACTGAGATGACACTGCATTCAAATGCAGCATCATCGTGAATTCTGAGAAAATGACGGAAAACCGCAGTCCTGTGGGAGGAGGAACCTTTGAATTGACTGTGTCTAATTCTGGAATAATTCATTTTCCAGCCAGTAACTCCAGGCACCAGCAGCAATATGGCGGCCTTTGTAGACACCTAGGGGCCAGGAGGAAAAGGGGTTATTTGCATATAAATTAAATTTGCATAAATATTTTAGCAAAAATAAATGGAGCCAACCACCGTCTTTGCCTGGATTGTTCCTCTTTGGCAGATGTTAACAGAAGTGGCCTGTGCTGTTGTGAGTTGTCCCGCTGTGAAAGCGGGTCTCTGGCACCCGGGAAAGGGCCTAGAGTCCCAGCTCCTGAATAATGCACGTTCCCCTGAAACTCATTCTATCTTCTATCCAAGATAGAATGAGTTAAGATTCTTCTGTAGACCACTGATTCAAATCACTACTGAAGATGGCCCCAAATATTTTCTAGAACTTCTAAAATTTCTAGAAATAGCCCTTATTAGAACAGAGTGAAATCTGGATCTAACTAATTAAATTCAGATGGGGGCATGAAGTCAGAATACAACAAAAAACTCAGCAACTCAATGTCAGTTCAAGCCATTTATATAAAATGCCTGCCCCTGTCCTTGAACACTGAGCTCACTCTCGCTCCCTGCTGGCAGAAAGTACAGGAACACCGTGAACTGGACTCGAGGTGAGGGGGACCAGCATTCATGATTTTTAGCTAAATACACGGAACAAGACAGCAAGTGCGGAAGTGCAAGGCCAGGCTTGGATTCTGGAGCCCACCCTCTGGAATGGCTATAATAGGATCTGACTAGAGAACAGACAGCACCCAATGATGTAGCTTCCAGGCTCCTGGGTCCTGGTACTTCCAGCTCAGGGATGTGAACTTAGGGCCTTCAGGTGTGTAAAGAAGGCAGAGGAAAGACGAGAAGAGCCCCACTCCCATCACCCGCACAAGTCCATTCACATGGAATTCTGCATAAACAAAGCCTCCCGGAGATGCACCAGGTGTGCCTGAGGGCCCCTTTGGAAATCGGACGTTGCACAGTCTTTTAATTTTGTCTGGAAGAGCTGGTCTGGGTTAAATGTCTTCTTCTGTCTTCCTTCCAATTCTGTATAGTCAATTCCTCTCAATTTCATGGACTCTAAATATTCAGTTTTCCCCATAAACGGGATCTTCCATAATTCAATCTCTACTTACAAAGAATTCCTCCATTAGAGAAAATGTCTTTTAAATGATTGTATTTGTTCAAACTAAGTGTATTTCTCCAGTTTCTCACTGCTACTGAAATGTACTTGGGCTATAGCAAATAGCTGTGGATTTGAGGGGGTGGTGTTTTCAGTTGGCATATGAATTTTTCAGCTCTTCCTCGTAGAGGAAATGGCTAGCAATGTGATTCTTTACATTTCCATTTTTAAATGAAGATACATGCTGGGCACATAGTGTGAAATCAACAAAATGCTGTTGAATAAACACTGTGGAGAAATGTTCATAGACCTCCAGAAGGGAGCTGAATTTCCCTGAAATCATCCCTGTTTTCGTTTCCAGGGCTTTATCTATTGAAAAATGCAAAATGTCTTTCCATTTCTTCTTTACATCGCACACAGACACTGTGGGGCGGCACCCTGCAGGCCTGCAAGACCTGTACTTGCCCACCTCGAGACTGAAGAAAGAGTCTGCCGTCAGCCACAGAGACATCCGTAGTTTCACGTGTTACCGAGTCCGAGCTTACTCTGCTCGATGTATGACAGGCCGATAAAGCAGGAGACGAGGTGTTGAGGCAGGGAATTGCGACTTTATTCGCAAAGCCGGGCATCCGAGAAGATGGCGGACTAGTGTCCTAGAGTACCATCTTATCGGGGTCCGGATGCTAGTTTCTTTTATAGGGCAGAGAGCGGGGAGGAGGTGAGGAAGTAAAGTAAAAAGGCCATAAGTCTCGCAAAACATCTCACGGTTTGGCCAGCCTCTGGGAAGGGATGTGTTAATTTCTTCTTTTCTGCGGCCATTCACAGGAGGGCAGGGGCAGGGTGTTTCCCTGTGAGCTGAACAGAGGCACTTTAGTTTAACATTCAGGCAGAGGGGCAGGGCTCCCCGAGGCAGGCCATTATGTATTCCTATAGCTATAGACAGAACAAAAGCAATGGAAACAAAGGTCAAAGTAAAAGAAACAGATCCAACATGGAGTCAGATTTTGTTCTTCCCTGTTACAAACGGACAGGGCATCTTACATGTGTGAAGCAAGGTCCTAGAGCAACTCCCCAATGTGTGCAGCAGACAGTGGGCAGGACAGGGCAGCAGTCTTTGCCACCAGGAGGAAGGGGAGGTTACCAGTTATAGGCGGAACTGACCTCAGGGTTGGCTTATCTGTAGCCAGAGAAACCAGCAGAGGACTGTACCCCTCGCTGCCCCTTTGATAAGCTCCCAGAGGGGAGATGTCCTGATCTAAAAGCTAGAACAATCGTTAGCTGGGACCAAGGTCAAGTATGTAGGAAGGTCAATCACGTGAGTGGGTGGAGGTGAAGCAGACACTGTCTAGCAGAAGAGGTACAGAGAGCGAGAGAACAGCCATCTTGTGTGGCCTGATCACATAGACACACAGACACACAGATACACACACACATTTCTGAACTGAAATGTCAGCTTTGGAAAACTCTGACGTACTAAATAAAGCACTGTATTTGTGATTTCTGTAATGATCCATATAACGTATGCTCAGACATTCTGGAATTTTAATGAATGACATAATTTATTACTGAATATAGGCTTCTTCGTATCTGCAGTGAAAAGTGTTGGTCACATATCCAGAATCTACTGCCTTCTGACACCTTCCTTTATGAGGAGATTTTCACGTCTGTTCACGGCCCCTGGAATTTCTGGTGTCATCTTGCTACTAGCGTAGGGAGGAAGGGAACCTGATGATGGAGAGCAGAGAGATGAAGAGACATTTCACATGGCTGAGCTGTTGAATGTGTCAACCCTGGAGCCCGACTTCCTACCATGGAGCTTTGGGCTTTTCAAGACAGGTGATAAGACCCCTTATTGTAAAAGCCTGATGACTCAGAATTTCTGTTGCTACAGCTGCAAGCGTTCAGTAGATACAACATCTTTGTAAATGGCTGTGCCCTTGTTATCCTCCTCAATATCTCTATTACAACCAACTCGTTGTATTAGAGAAATCCATTTTTCTTCTCAGAAATCTGTAATCTTCTTGAGAGCAGAGACTGTGGGGTTTTTTTGTTTTTTGTTTTTTTTAATTCTTTAATGCCCAGGCACAGTGAATGTTCATGCATGTTTTTTCTTTTAATTAAATTTAGGAATAACTGTCAATATTCTTAAGGCTTTCTTTTCAAGTGTACTATAGAAACTCTTTCTCCTTTGGGCTCTGAAGAATACAGAAGTAAATAAGACTTGGGTCTGTCTCCAAGACCTTTCAATGTAGTAGAAGAAGCAGATGTGTGCTTAACGAGGTATAATCCATTCCAAAGTGTGAAGACCATTGTGTTATTGTCTGTCAAGCAGGATTGAGTTTATCTGCAAGTAACAGAAAAATTAATCACAGTGACTTACAACGTAGTGCTTTATTTCTTCTCACATAATAAAATGTCTAGAAGTTGTTGAAATTAGTTCAGCAGTTAAAAGAAACTAATCCCCTGCGAGACTTTGGGTTTCTTTTTCCTCATGGTTGCAAGATGACTGCTGCATCTCCAGCCATCACATCATAATCACAGCAAAAAAGAGCCAGAAGAGGTGATGCCAGTCATGTATTCCCTTTTATCCAAGAACAAAAGCTTGCCAAGAAATGTCCCACAGAGATTCACGCTTAGGTTTTGTTGACCTGAAGTGAGTCAAATTGCCCCTTCTATCTTCAAAGGAGACCAAGTAAAAAGGAATAGGACTGTCTGTCATGTTGAAATGACATAGGGGCATTTGGATGCCATAGGTCCACACTCCCATGTCCCCACAGTACTTTAGCTATATGATCTTACATCCTCCTAGTAACAACCCTATGAATTAAGTAACCTTATTGTTCTATTTTTTTAACTAATTAATTATTTTTGGCTGTGTTGGGTCTCTGTTGCTGCGCACGGGATTTCTCTAGTTGAGCTGGGGCTACCCTTCATCACGGTGTGCGGGCTTCTCATTGTGGTGGCTTCTATTGTGGGGCACAGGCTCTAGGTGTGGGGGTTTCAGTAGTTGCAGCACATGGGCTCAGTAGTTGTGGCTCGCAGACTTAGTTGCTCTGCAGCACGTGGGAGCTTCCTGGACCAGGGCTCAAACCCGTGTCCCCTGCAATGGCAGGCGGATTCTTAACCACTGCGTTACCAGGGAAGTCCCTGTTCTATTTTACAGGTGAAGGAAATGAGACTCAGAAATGTCCTGGAACTTGCAGTTAGAAAGTAGAAATCATCTAATTGAATAAATGTAACGGAAGGGGCCAGGTAAGATGGGTCAGCTCTGACCAAGACGACCTGAATGTTTACCTCTGACTGAACATTACATAGGCTCTTCCTCTCTCTTTGGGCTCCTGACATCTCTTTTCTTAGAGCATTTACTTTAGAAAACTTGTAATGGGAAATTCTTTCTCTGCTCCTTTGACATGTAATGTTTTTTAAAGCCTCTTTTCATTTTTTTCATCCTAGGAATGGACCTGGGAGCCAGCCCTTTGAAAAGTAACATTAGGGAAGATAGAATTCTCAGTCTCCATGGGAGGGAAGAAGCCAAACTTTAGTGGGAGCCTTGCTCCAAGCTGTGAAAGTCCCTTCCACCATAAAGATATGAAAAAGTCCACATTTCTTTGTGTAAAGTCAATTAGCACACACGGATGACCTAAGATGCCCCTTCCTCTGCTCTTAGAAATTCTCTCACTCTTTGTTTCAGTGAAGCTGAGCTCTGAATGAGTTCTGGTGTCTCTACCCTATCACAATCGCTTTGGATAAAGTCTCCCCTGCCTTTTAACATTCGTCTAGAGCAATTTTTTTTTTGACAGTTCAAAACTATGCACCGTAAGATACATTGGAATCAAGTCCTGGAAACTCAGATGCGTGCACAGACCAGGTAGGCAAGGTACGTTTGGCCAGATATAAGACAAAAAAGAATGGGAGTTACCGTGAGATGCTGGAGATCCAATTTCCATCACAGTAGGTTAAATAGTGATCCTCCAAAAGATAAGTCCAGCTCCTAAAGCCTGGTACCTGTGAAGCTTATTTGCAAATAGGATTTTTGCAGGTAACATTACATTAAGGCTCTCAGAATGAACCTATGGTTACCAGGGTTGGGAGAGGGATAGTTAGGTAGTTTGGGATTGACGTGTATACACATCTATATTTAAAATGGATAACCAAAAAGGACCTACTGTATAGCACAGGGAACTCTGTTCAACATTAAGTAACAACCTAATTGGGAAAAGAATGTGAAGAAGAATAGATACACGTATACGTGTAACTGAATCGCTTTGTTGTACAACTGAAACTAACACGACATTGTTAATCAACTCTACTCCAGTATAAAATAGAAAGTTTTAAAAAAAGGCTCTCAGGATTTAGAGTGGACCCCAAATCCAACAAGTGGTATCCTTACAGTTGGAGAAAGAGATTTGAGAGGCAGAGGCAAGGGGAAGAAAGCTATGTGAAAATAGAGGCAGAGATCAGCGTGATATAGTCACAGTCAAGGAATGCCTGGAGCCACCAGGGGTTACAGAAGGCCGGGAGGATTCACTCCTGGAACCTTTGGAGGGAGCTTGGTCCTGCAGACACCTTGATTTCAGAGTCTGGCCTCCAGAACTGTGAGAGAATAAATTTCTGTTGTTTTAAGCCACCAAGTTTGGGTAATTTGTTGTGGCAGCCTCAGAAAATGAAGACACCTATCTAAAAACTCCATGGTGGGCTTCTCTGGTGGCGCAGTGGTTGGAAGTCCGCGTGTCGATGCGGGGGACACGGGTTCGTGCCCCGGTCCGGGAGGATCCCACATGCCACGGAGCGGCTGGGCCCGTGAGCCATGGCCGCTGAGCCTGCGCGTCCAGAGCTGTGCTCCGTAACGGGAGAGGCCACAACAGTGAGAGGCCCGCGTACCGCAATAAATTAATAAATAAATAATAAAAAATAAAATAAAAATTCCATAGTTGTTAACGCCAATGAAATGTAGTCCTCGATTTCGCAGATGTACCAAAGGGTCTCAGATATCTGGAATATGATGCCATATGTGTTTATTTTTTTTTAATTTACTTTAGTTGGTTTACAACTTTGGGTTAATTTCTACTGTACAGAAAAGTGATTCAGCTATACACATATGTACATTCTTTTTCACATTCTTTTCCACGATGGTTTATCACAGGATATTGAATAGAGTTCCCTGTGTTATACAATAGGACCTTGTTGTTTATCCATTCTATATATACCAGTTTGCACCTGCTAATCCCAAACTCCCAATCCATCCCTCCCTCACCATTCCCCTCGGCAACCAACTATTTCTGTTTCATAGATAAGTTCATTTGTGTCATATTTTAGATTCCACATATAAGTGATATCATATTTTTTTTTTTTTTTTTTTTTTATGGCTGAGTAGTATTCCATTGTGTATATGTACCACGTCTTCTTTATCCATTCATCTGTCGATGGACATTCAGGTTGCTTCCATGTCTTGGCTATTGTGAATAGCGCTGCTATGAACATAGGGGTTCATGTATCTTTTTGAAAGAGTTTTGTCTGGATATATGCCCAGGAGTGGGATTGTTGGATCGTATGGCAACTCTATTTTGAGGTTTTGGAGCCTCCATCCTGTTTTCCATAGTGGCTGCACCAGTTTTCATTCCCACCAACAGTGTAGGTGGGTTTCCTTTTCTCCACACCCTCCAGCATTTGTTCTCAAATATCTTTATTTTTCAAGGTGGCAAACAAGTCATTTTTTCTTAGTGTTTTGCAGGTCAACACTGCATGAGGCAAGTAGATAAGGAACAGGTCTCCAGGGGCAAATACACCCTCCAGAGAGCAGATTAAGACCTCTAGATTTGGGAATTGGTTTTGGATTTGATCTGCATCCAGTTGTTCCAGATGAGTTCTCCTTACACGGCTGAGTCCCACCTGATGGGGCCGGCAGTGGCTGGTTCTGAATATTTTTCACAGTCATCTGAACTCAAGTCCAGAGGGACCACCTTTCGCTACTTAAGACATGGACTCATGCCCATACCTGGAGGCATGGAAAAATACACTTGGATAACTGACTATAAGACATTAGCCCACAAATGATTCCCACCTATTAAAGGCTTTATCAGTCTAAGAAATGAACCTATTTTCACCCTCCACCCATGTCTTGGCTTTGTAAGGTTTTAAACCTCAGCTTTGACTTATGAGTTCAAGAAGAAAAAAATGATAGGAAAATATAATTTTAACCCTTCCTCCTAACTGGAAGCCAGACCCTCGCTGCTGCGTGGGCATTGTTCCCATTAACTTAATGAGAGTTTCAGTACAAAATTCAGTCCCAGAGTCCATGCTAGATGCCCAAAGTCTGGCTGAATTTTAATATTTCATGGGCTATCGCAAAACCCTAAATAGACTCTCAGAAATGTGTTTTGCAATATAACAAAATGATCATCAAGTCTGACTTAAAGATGCATCTTTTTTTCTACAGGCAGTAATGAAGCAATTGAGAATTTCTTTTAATTCTCTGTATTATTATTCTCTGCCAGTTTAGTTAAATGCTATTATGTCGCGAGAAGAGAAATCATGCGCTTTCGTTATGGAGGGATTGAGTCAAATGGACAGATAGGGTCTTTTTAATGGATGAGAACTGTGAAATCAACATCCACAAGACCCATTGTGAGAAATCAGTGGACTTTTATTACTTTTGAAGTGAATCACAGGCATTTTCCTACACTGGACTTTATTTTGTTTGTTTGTTTTGTTTTCTAATAAATTAGCCATGAGGACGTGGCGTCATGGGGGTTTTGTACTCCACAAGGGCAGATACCACGCTTGCTTAAAAACCAGTGTTTGCTCATTACCTTTCACAGTGCTGGGTACATAGCTGGTGCTCAAATTCACAGGTTGTTGTTTCTGCCAAGTAGTTTGTGTTTTAGGGACTTCAGAATTCTTCAATATATTGGTGTTGATAAGAGGTGATGAGATGCACTGGAATGACCTTGAACTTAGAGATTAGAGACATGTGTCTTAGCCCTTCCTCTGAGACAAACCTACAGACCCTACATGGGCTGCATTTCTCACCTGTAAATAAAATTCTTGGAGAACGTCAGTGTTGCTAAGACAGAGGACATGTGCTTTGCCTGGAACTCAAGGTGATTTCAGGTGGCATCAGCCATGACGTGAAATAGCATTATGAGGATTTATTCCCCACTGGCAACCTCCTTGAGCCTTGGTGTGACATGGAGAAATAGCCTTTTTGGTGACAGCAATTTTTAACACTTTATAATCTCTTGTTTAATAAATGGAGATATGATCCATGCTCAGAATTTTGGCAATAAGGCTATATAGCTAGAATTTTATAAATTTGTTCATCTTTATTGTAGTTATTTTTATGGCAAAACATGGCAATTTTTCCAGTTCGAATTTAATGAAACGTCCCCTCTTAAATAAATGGATTTAAGTACAACAATGTGTCAGTTTACAGATAAATATTAAGAAATAGAATTGGTAGACCTCAGGTGTGGCAATATTTGTAGGTGGGACATACAACACTGATAGTCATTAACGTCTGCAGACTGGTCTTAAAACCAGATCTTTCTGTCTAATATCTACTCACTCTTTCTTCCTCACTAAAAGTGTCCTAAGTTTGGGAGAGTGGAACAAGTATATCTAAAGAAACCTACCAACAAACAAAAACCACCTGTAGCAATTTCTCTTGCAGGTAGACATTGCCATGTGACTCAATTTTGGCCAATAAGATGGAAATGAATATTGTGAAGTTGTTAGATAAGACATCCAAAGAAAACTATGGTAAAGAGCTGACTCAGATGGCAGTTGTCCTCTTGCTTTTCTTCCTTTTCCTGTCTGGAATACTGAAGTGATGGCTGGTGTCCAGAAGCCATCTTGTGATAGCTAGGTAATCTTGAGCATAAAAGCCAGAAAAGAAAAAGACAGGATACGTGTGGATATTGGTGGCAGTTATATTCCACCGGACTAGCCCTTCTTCCTACCTTTGGATTCCATACTATGTGAGAGAAAAATAAACCCCTATTTTGGGGAGATCTATGTTATCTGCCACTGACCAGAATTCCCAATTGGCAAACCATCAGCGCCCCCAAAATGTTCTTAGTTCCTACATGTAAAGCAGACATAATCCTTACCCCATTATTCTACTCACATTCATTCACTCGGTCAGCCTTCCAAATCCTCATCTTTAGTGAATAACAAAGAAATTTATTTCTCTTTGATCCACATTTCAGTGGGTAATATTCTTTATAACCAGGAAATCCTTGATAGTTCCCTTTGTTGAATCTAGTTCTTGACCCAGAGGGACTCATGATTTATAAAAGGACCGGCTCCTCTGTGAGTCCTGTCCTGCTTCCCCACATGAAACTAATGACAGCGTCCTCTCAGACTGAAACATCTCTGCTTGCTGTCAATCAATGAGGAATACATATCAGAGCATCACGGGTCTCTGAGCATCTATTAACGGTGTGAGGCTTTTCTCTCGAAAGGAACGTGACCACGTTAAAATTAGACCACACCAATCCTTAACTAAGATGAAAACTTTTTTTTTGGTAATTCAATGCAATTTTATTGACGTTTTTTAAAATTTTTATTCATCATTTTATTTGCATTTTCTTCCAGTTTTAGTGAGATACTGAACTTAAATGAACATCATCTCATATAGATACAAAATTAAAGAAACAAAAATATTTTCCTCGAGATGAGAACTCTTACGATTTATTCTCTTGACAACTTTCATGTATAACATACAGCAGCGTTCATTATATTTATCACGTTGTACATTACATCCTCTGTGTTATTTATCTTATAAGATACAGACCTTATATCCTGTACCTTTAGACGGCCTTCATCCAACTGCCTCCCCGCCCCCCGTCTCTGGTAACCACAAATCTGATCTCTTTTTCTATGAGTCCTTTTGTTTGTTCATTTCGTTTGTTTGTTTCTGAAATATTATCAAGCAATTTTTAAACCATGTTTTAAGTCGAGTCCTGGAGAAAGCCCAAGAAATCACAGAAATTGAAAGATGACTCCTATCCAAACACATTTTAAATTACCAGCACTGTCGAGGTGGTGGAGGTTAGTGGTGGTTGATGGGATTTTCAATGGTGTATGATCAAAAGCTCCATATTACATTCAGACAGGGCTCGAGTTATGTTTTAAAGCCTGGATATGGTTACAAACAGTGCTGGGAAAGTTCCAGCTTCTCTAATAGCTTTTGAAATGGCACATCATTTCTTTTCTTTTCTTTTTCTTTTTCTTTTTTTTACAGCTTTCATCAATATATTAAGAAGAAAAACTTACACAAACAACCTTTTAAAAGTTTTTTGTTAAATCAAATTCAGGTCTATTGAAAAACAGACCTTTACAACGTTAATAACAATTCTTTTAAGCGTATTAAAATGATTAAAACTGTTAAGGTCATCGTGTTGATCCTGTTCAGATATTATCTCTTCAACTGTGAGATAATTTTCAGAGATAAATGTCAATTTAAAAAATAGTAGAGTATATCAAGTTTCCCCCCTCTAAAAAAAATTATTGCTCCCTTCGTATATGACAAAGATACAGTGAAAGATCTCTCATTTCGCCAGCAAAATTTAAATTTGCCTGTCACTATTGTTTTGTCTTCTCTTACAAACATCTATGTGCCTGGAATAGAATGTTATCATGTCGACTATTTGGTGGTGGAACCATTCTAACAAGGGAAAAAACAGGACACAGGGTTAAAATGACTTACGTAGGTAGTAAACTGACATGTTAATAGATGCCCAGGAAAGCAATATGAGTGAGAAGAGTGGGCGATTATAAGGCATTAGGGAATAGTGGGGATTGTGGTCAGCAGGGGAGCTCATGCTTTGCCTAAAAATGAGGCAACTGGGACGGAATTCCAGATACATTCTTTGTGAAATCTTCAATTTGCAGGGAAGGGCAACAAACTCTTTGTATTTCAAACACTGTCTGGACAACAACAAAAACCCACTTCTGTGACCCATATCCCAGCCATGTGTCTGCATGAGACTCAGTGACCTCAGTCCCTTAGGACTAGTGAATAATCAGAGTGTCAGAAAAAAAAGGCGGGGGGGCGTGCTCCAGTGAGAGTGGACTACTGATCTCATAAGAATCAAAAAAAAAAAAAAAAAAAAAAAAGATTAAGAGATGGGATTCCATCTTTCAATTTACCTTCCTTCTCAGAAGTCAGTCTAATGGCTGGAATGAGGACTTGAATCTAATGAAAGATGGGATTTTTTTTCTTTTTATTTATTTTTTTAAATTGAAGTATAGTTGATTTACAATGTTGTGGAAAGTTGACATGTTATTAACTCTGTGTTTTAATTGTTATCAGCAAACCTTGTAATCTACACTCGGTCATCACCCTTCTTTCTACATAAGAATAATTCTCCTAGTTGGTGGCGCAGTGGTTGAGAGTCCGCCTGCCGATGCAGGGAACACAGGTTCGTGTCCCGGTCCGGGAAGATCCCACATGCCGCCGAGCGGCTGGGCCCGTGAGCCATGGCCGCTGAGCCTGCGCGTCCAGAGCCTGTGCTCTGCAATGGGAGAGGCCACAGCAGTGAGAGGCCCGCGTACCACAAAAAAATAATAATAATAATAATAATTCTCCTAATTTTCCTCCTTTCTTCCCATCAATAAATAGGAATCCAAGATAACGACAATCAATTCCCACTACCCGGCTCTCATAACCTATGCTGTGTACACAAGTCTCTTAAATTACGTTGTATGGCATAAATTTTTAAAATATATAGCACAGTCTTTGCAAGTTTGGATGATTCCAACCATAAGTGACAGAACCCTAACTCACAATGGCTTAATCACAGCAACGTGTTTTTCAGTAACGTAACAACAACTCCAGAGTAAGAATGACTTCAGGGCTATTTCAGGGGCTTAATAAGTCCTCAAAGACCCAAGTTCTTCCCATCTCTCCGGTCTCCATTCTTGGTGATGCCTTGTCCTCAAGCAGGCTACAGATTGCTAGAGCCATTTCATGTTCCCACTCAGACATAACTTCACCATTCTCACATTGAGTAGGATCCCTGAAAGGCTTTTTTCCTTCATCTGCTGTCATTTCCCAAGTCAGGATCCCTGAAAAAGTTAATGATCCCTCATGTAAGTGGAGTCATGCCACAGCTGTCCTTCTGTTTCTGGCTTTTTCACTGTGCCTAATGTCCTCCAGGTTCATCCATATTTTCACATATGGCAAAAATTCCTTCTTTATTTTATTTATTTTTTTTTTTTGCGGTACGCGGGCCTCTCACTGTTGTGGCCTCTCCCGTTGCGGAGCGCAGGCTCCGGACGCGCAGGCTCAGCGGCCATGGCTCACGGGCCCAGCCGCTCCGCGGCACGTGGGATCCTCCCGGACCGGGGCACGAACCCGTGTCCCCTGCATCGGCAGGCGGACTCTCAACCACTGCGCCACCAGGGAAGCCCTTCCTTCTTTTTTAAGGCTGATTATTTCATTGTGTGTCTATACCACATTTCCTTTATCCATCCATCCATCTATGGACATTTAGGTGGTTTCCGCATCTTGGCTACTGCAAATAGCGCTGTGATGAAAAAGGGAATGCTAACATTTCTCCAAGATCCTAATTCAGTTATTCAAAACAACTGTGTTCTAGGGACGTGCTGTACAGCCTTGTGTCTATGGATATTATATTATGTCCTTAAAAATCTGTTCAGGGTGCAGATTTTATGTTGAATGTTTTACCATAATATAAAGGACAGAAAAGAAAATACTGTTTTCAAAGCTCTATATTTAAATATTCCAATTTAACCTATTTTTGGTTGTCAAAAAGCAGTCCCCTTCTTTCTTTGTGTTTCCATCACATGTGTCTGAGAAGTCCAAGTACTTCAGGTCACCTAGATAGATGGTTGAACTTGGTCCAGCGTCTTCTATTGTCTGTGAGGACAAGATAAAACTCACTATAAACAATACACACTAATTAAACATGTTCAAGTCCCAGGTGCTCTGCTAAGGGCTTTCATCCATCTCCTTAATCTCACCTACCCTACTAGGTAGTTACTACTGTTATAGTACAGATGAGGAAATTGAGCATTAAATATGTTTAGTGACCCGCCACATAGTAGATGTCAGGGTCTAGATAGGGAGAAGGGCTTTTATGACACTCAAATCTGTGGTTTTAACACTCTTTTATGAACACAGAGGCATCTGATCAATGATCAGAGAAGTACCAGCATTATGCCAGGATGTGAGTGACATTTTCAGAAAGACGTGTCTAGAAAATTTGTTCAGTGTTACTTTAAGGGACTTTCGGGAAAACTGAAAAGTATAAGCTTGCTCCATTTCCTTTAATTTAGTGTCGGCTAGAAATTATAGTGAAAGCCAACAGCTAAAAGGCTCAGATTGCTAATGGACCTTGTGGACTCAGGTGCTTTGAGAGGGCAAACCACAGGCTGTAATTGACATCATGTTGTAGCGATAAGGATTGTTACTTAGTATTTATACACCCGTTACCATGAAATTGAGGCTGACACTTAACCTGGTACATTACCATCCTAAAATTGAGATTCATGGAAATCATTTATAGAGAAGAGCAAAGAGGTTTCCTGGACGCTAAAAAGGTTTGTTTCATTAGTGGCAGGACCGCTGACTTGTAACATTGAGATGATGAATGCTTGCTAGGGGAAGTGATGTTTGTTAAGATGACTGTCATAGAAAAATATGTGTGATCGCTTATGTGGCAAACTATACTCCATAGGAAATTGATTTAACCTCCCACTTTGTCATAATTAACTTACAGGCTGTTGGCCTCTCCGAGTTTATTCCGTAACTTCAAAGCTGTCCGAGGCACCTGACTTCACGTGACAGTCATGAAACTACATGATTCATCGTCTGGACTTCTGCCCTATAGTCCATGGATAAACCCCCTGCAACTCCAGCACACTAATGTCAAAACGGCCATGCAGATGTGTGTTTTCCCCTCTTCTCATTGCAGAGGGAAAAACACAATCAGTTCTCATCAGTGGATTGTCTCCCCACCGGGGGCTTGTAGTCGCAGGGATACAAAAATAGAAGGGAGAAAACTACCAAACTTGAAACACAGGGGAGTGTGCATGAGAGTGAGACCACTTTGGGGAGCCTGGCGCACAAAGCATTGTCCTGGGAATGATAAAGTCAGAGTCTATAGATGAAATTGATTGCAGGTGCTTTTTTTTTTAAATGTTATTGAAGTGTAGTTGATTTCCAATGTTCTGCTAATTTCTTTTGTACAGCAAAACGACTCAGTTATACATACACACACACATGTATACGTGTGTGTGTGTGCATGTGTATTCTTTTTCATACTCTTTTCCATTACGGTTTATCACAGGATATTGAATATCGTTTCCTGTGCTATACAGGTAAATGATTGTTTTTTAACTAGAGGGAAATTGAATATCACATTATGTTCCCTCACTCATTTTCATGGATGCAGTGTACTTTGTAGGAGGCCACAGGTAAACCACTCGCTTCCGCAGGGGCTTTCATGCACTTAAATGATCTTTTCACAACATGCACTGCCCTCTACCCAGGGGGCTTCCCAGGTGCCTCAGAGTTCCCCAGGAAGAGGCGGGGCCAGGTGGGTGTTTAAGAACGTTGCATCTGGCCGAGTGACTGCGGTGCTGAAAAGAAATCTCATGAAAGGGGTTCTTCAGAAGCCATTTTCTTTCACCCACACTATTTCTAGGATGCCGAGGGTTTCATTATTTTTTTTTTCAATAAAAAATCAGAAGGTTTAAAGAACTGTTTAAAAAGAACTGTGGGCACTTTCTGTCCTGAGGTTGTTTCCGTATTCATAGCACTCTAACCCCTATTTCCCCATCCTTGAGGAACAATGATATTTTCCAGACAGTGATGGATAATAGTACAAAGATTCTTGAAAACTCCGTGAAGAGCAGGTGACACGTTATGTTGTTGCCAAAGATTCAATTCACAGGGTGAACCCTGGTGCAAAACTCATTTGAATGAAATGCTTTTTGAAAATTATAACTGGAAAAGACGTGACCAGCATTGCTGTTTAACAACAGGCCATGAGGGTCCTAAACCGTAATTACATTTTGAAAGCTAAAATATAAAAAAAGCTTTGTGTGAATAAAATAAATAAAAATTATTAGGATTTAATGGGCAAGGACAGCTGAAATAAAATGCTCATCTTTTATTAATCAATACATTTTGCATAAGAAGTTTATTTTATAGCTTGAGTCAACATAACTCGATTATTTTACATAATCACGGGAACAATCGGGCTATGACAATTTAATGCTATTCTGAAAAACCGTAATTTTGCACGGGCTTAGAGGCGCGAAGTTCAGAGTTGTTTTCTTAACTTCTTCGTGACAGACTCTCTCTGAGACCAGTTTTCACCGACTAGCCGTTCACATGCAACTGAGTGCTACGAACTCCCACCTGAGAAGCCCACTCAATCCAATTTCCACCAGATGTTCCAAGAGTTGAGAGAACACAGGACCACAGCAATGAACAACAGCCAGAGTTCAGCTGGGGATGTGCTCCCCACAGGTAAGCTCGCAGCTCCTGAGCTGAACCGAAGGTACAAGAGCTTCTCTTACTTGGGTTCCTAAAGACTAGAAGATCGTAATCGCATATTTTGCAGACTGGAATTTTTTTTTTATTATTATTACTCTTGACCTCCATAGTGAATGCGATTCCACAGACACAAACCAAAAGAGAAATAAAATAACCAACACAAGGTTGATGGACGCTGCGAAGAAGCTGCGGAGAAGCAGCTCTGCTTCAACCAAAAGTAGATGAGCCAGGACTCAACCTATGTTGATGAGACCCTAAAGCTCATTGATTTCTTTTTATTATACACCACTGTTTCTATTTTTATAGATAAGAAGTGAAGTTCTTCTATTAAAAATCAGAAAGGTTTGCAAAAAAATGTAAATTTTCAGAGTTCCTTTATTGAGAAGTAAGCCAAAAGATGTCATTGGTTCATCTATAAGTGAGGACAAAATATTATCAGGTATTGTGTTTAAGTGGAAATAACATCAATCTCTATTGCGGCAGCATAAATATATGAAGGAATTCTGTTTTCACATAGAAATTAATGTAAGGCTGTTGTGATGGCTCAGTGCTGCCATCAAGAGGCCAGTCTCCTGCTCTCACCCAATATCAGCATGTGATACTCATGTCCACAGGATGGCTGCTCTGTCTCCAAACATCACACCTAAATTGCAAGAAAGAAAAAGAAAGGACTATCAAAATCTTCTACTCATAACGTTTTGCTTTGTTTGGAGGGGAGGAGAAGTCTGTTCTAAGGATTTCCACTTTTCTGTCACTGGCGTAAACTGGACCCCGTGGTAACTCAGAGTTGCAAAGAAACCTGGAAAACACACACACACACACACACATATATATATATATATATATAATTATAATTATAATAGAAAGATTCCCACCCATCCATGCCAGGATGGTTCGAACCCGCTTCAGATCCAGATGCCAAAGGGCCATACAAGGGCAAAAAAGAGGTGGCCCCCCAGTTCCAGGAGGAACTCTGCCTTTTCCCAGAAAATCAATGCATATGCCTCCTCCTTGTTAACTTACCTTTAAAATCTTGCCTTGATCGCCCCCCACACTCCATGAGAATTTGATTTGCAAACTAAGTTCCCGCTTCTCCATTCTCTGGCCATTGAATAAAGCTTGTGCTGTTTCAGTCCCAGTATCCGTTTCCTTATTGGCTGTGTGAATCCAAACAGGACAAGAACCTTCCCCGCTGAGATAGGGGGGCTTCGGCCAGGCTAGGACCCAGGTCGGGGTCCATACAACTAATTCCGAAACAGTTTTAGATGAAAAATATACTAGAAAGGATTAATAGTGATTAGATTTTGCAAGAAAAAAGGTTATTGAACTTTAATGCATAACAATAGGAAATATCCAAAATGAAACACACGGAGATAAAGAATCCCCCAAAATGGAGGATGAGAGCATCTGTGAACTCTGGGACAACATCAAGCAGTTTAATACGAAGACAGAGAAGTAAAGAGAGAAAAAAATATTTGAAGAAATAATGTCCCCAAAACTGTCCAAACATAATGAAAACTATAAACCCACAAATCCAACAGCTCAGCTGACCTTTATGTGACCACATTTCATCTCTACCCAGTACAGTGGGAAACATCGCAGACCATGGAGCAATGCTCATTGAGGGGAATTAAATTGTTTCAAATGATAAATACACAGTCATCTTGGTTTAGAGAGGTTCATTTTGGATACAATGCCTCTTCGTTAATATTCTCTTCTTTAGAGAACCTGTTGCATGTTTTACGATCAAATATGGCAATAAGCAGCCCCTCGGGTGAGAAAATTTTCAAGGTAATGAGAAAAAACACCGCTGAGTAATTCTGGTGGAAAAGTCTTTGAAGAGGCATTTTGGGGCTTCCTTTGGGGGTGTAGACATTGAAGGGACCAAAGGTAGCCAGTCCACTGCTAAGCGCAAAAACTGTCGTGAAGACGGTGGAGGGTGGTGACTCCCTGAGGTGTTCACCGCTGACCCTGACTCTTCACACGTGGAAGAGTCACACTGAGACGGGCTGGGACCTGGGCCCCTTTGCTGCAATGCTACACCTCGACACTCCTCTCCTCCAGCAACAAGATATCAAGAAACTCTATGGGACTAAAGATAACTGCTTGCCTGTGCAGTTGGGGCAAATTCTGGACCGAAAGATACAAAAGGCCAAAAAAACTCAACTGCCACTTCTGAAGAGCCGGGAACAAAAACAGGGTGTTGGGAGCAAAAGCAGGGCACTGCGCATGCCCCCTGCACTCAACACCACGAGAGGGGTGGGCAAAACACCTAAGCCACGCCTCCAGCGGGCCCCTGGACACACCCCTACCCTCTCCCCATATAAAGAACCAGCTCCCTCCCCCTCAAGGAGCCCTCGAGCAAGAGAACCTGTTACTTGTTCCCGCCTCCGCCGCTGCAGCAGGGGCCCCAATAAAGCCTGGCCTGAATTTCTTCTCTGGCCTCGTATCAATTTCTACTAATTGGGGAAGGCCAAGAACCCTGGCCGTTATCAACATGATCCTGGTCATATCTATTAACTTCTGTTTCAAATGGCTATTTGGATAGTTAATTTCAGGCATAGCATGAAGGGACCACAGTCAGCTCTTAAGAGCATAGAGTCTGCTGGTAAACTAGCTTCTTTAAATTCCAGCTCTGACATTAGCTGAGTCTGTGAGCGAGTTATTTAAACTCTCTGTACCTCAGCTTTCTCGTCTGTGAAATGGGACTAAAAACATGAAGTACTTTGAGGAAGAGATGTGACTATTTTTAAACGCAGGACTAGCATGTATCTTAAGTTGAATTGTTAAGAGCCTGCTTGACATGTGCCAGACACCGCAGGCCTCTCTCAATATTAAATCAATCCCATTGTGTCCCTCACAAATAGCACTTTTCCCCCTTACACCTGGTGCTTCAGAGGCTGGATGTGGTCTGCTTTTCTCCCTTTCTCAGTGAGACATTTGCAGGCAAAATTTCTCAGTTGGGGCAGGAAGTGAGGGGAAGGGGATGGGTAGATCTATCTTAGTTCTTTTGAAAAGAAGAGATTTATTTTAAAATGGGTACCAGACCTGAGCTTGTCTTCCACCCTGACTCCAATGATGTCATCTGCTACTCTGCCTACCAGTGCACCCTCTGTATTCAGTGTGGCTCTGCCCTGCTTCATCTGTCTCTATATAGTGCCTACAATCATCTGATAAACTCTATTTTTGTGATGCTTTCTCCATTTCTATCCTTAGCCATTCAAAAAAAAAATTGTCTCTTTTTTGCTGAGGTATAATTTGCATGTGATAAGACTCACCCTTTTTAGTGGCATTTCTGAGTTCTCACAAACGCACACAATTGTATAATCAATGAACCTGCATTGACATATCTTTATCAGAGTCCATAGTTTACATTAGGGCTCACTCTTGGTGTTGTACCGTCTGTGAGGGTTTTTTGCAGGTTTGGGATGTTCTCAGCCATAATTTCATGAAGCACATTTTTTTTAATTGAAGTATAGTTAATTTACAATGTTGTGTTAGTTTCAGGGGTACAGCAGTGAATATATATATGTGTATATATATACATATATGTATATATATGTATATATATACAATGTTGTGTTAGTTTCAGGGGTACAGCAGTGAATATATACATATATATGTGTGTGTGTGTGTGTGTGTGTGTATATATATATATATATATATATATATATATACACACACATATATATATATTCTTTTTCAGATTCTTTTCCCCGCTAGGTTATCACAGAATATTGAATAGAGTTCCCTGTGCTATACAGTAGGTCCTCGTTTTTTATATATAGTAGTTTTTATATTTTATATATAGTAGTGTGTATATGTTAATCCCAAACTCCTAATTTATCCCTCCCCCCTCCCCATTTTTCCCCTTTGGTAGCCATAAGTTTGTTTTCTATGTCTGTGAGTCTGGTTCTGTTCGTAGATAAGTTCATTTGTATCATATTTTAGATTCCACATATAAGAGATATCATCTGGTATTTGTCTTTCTCTGTCTGACTTACTTCACTCAGTATGACCATCTCTAGGTCCATCCATGTTGCTGCAAATGGCATTATTTCGTTCTTTTTTATGGCTGTACATATGTACCACATCTTCTTTATCCATTCCTCTGTCGATGGACATTTAGGTTGCGTCCATGTCTTGGCTATTGTAAATAGTACCGCTGTGAACATAAGGGTGCGTGTATCTTCTCGAATTAGAGTTCTAGTCTTTACCAGATATATACCCAAGAGTGGGATTGCAGGATCATATGGTAGTTCTATTTTTAGTTTTATAAGGAACCTCTATACTGTTACCCATAGTGGCTGCACCAGTTTACATTCCCACCACCTTCTGTGAGTGTTGACAAATGCCCCCCATTCTAGTATCATACAGAAGAGTTTCCCAGTCTTATGCAGTTTCTTTTCGAGCTTATTGTATCATTAGGGTGAATAAAATTCTTTTTTTTCCCTTGAGGTTGTGATATTTCCAGCCCTCCGCAGCTAGATTTAGAGTCGTGGGGAAATCCAATTCTGCATTAGAAAGCACATTCGGCTGGAGAAAATTAAGAGCCTCCAGTGTCAGAAATCAGAGCTGAAAACGGTAGCTTTGTAGGAGTTATGCGCGCATTTCAATCTGCTCCACTTTCCCAGCAGACAAAACTGAAAAATGCAGGTCAGGTCTACTTAAAAAGGACTTCGCTAAAAAGCTGTCCATAAAAATACTCATGATTGGAAGACCATAAGTATTTGATTATTACAGAAACTGACATGATCATAAGGTTTTTACTGAAGTAAAGCCCGCTTCTAGACTAAGACTTGGGAAGATAAACATTCTTCGCATAGAATGTTTTTACTGAAATGCTCCCTGAATCACATGAATCTAATTAGGCCAGCCCCCTTTCCACTGAGCATCCTTCACGGTCATCATCATACAAGAGTCGAATTTAGGATGGCTGGATAATATCTGAGATTGCAAATAGGTTGGCAAGTCATGGTTCTGAAATATTTTCTCTAAGAAAAAGAATCCTGTTTGTCTCGATTTGTGGTGAAATCCCCTGGTTCTTCAAAGTTGAAATCATTATTGGGAAGAACAAACAGAGAATATTTCAGAGGCTAAGAGTATTCTAGTTGTGAAATATTATGAAAACGGAGAGCTTAACTCATTGTATCAGACATTAATTTTGCAGCTTATCCTTTGCTATTGCAAACCTTGATTTCTTCTAGCTGAATGAAAACCAGGTAGAATTTCTGAAAAGTGTAGCAGTGGCAGCCAGTGATGCCTGCCCAAGAGCTTAGGCTGACCCAGCCTCCAGGAAGAATAGACCCAGAAGAAGCCTTGCAGGATGGCCAGGACTCCGTGAATTCTCGAGAGACACAGGAACATCAGAACTGTTGAGGAAACTAATATCTAAAATTCAGAATAATAAAACCGCTGAGACGTCTTTTATGCTTCTACTCTCTTTGAGTTTCCTAAAGCAGACATTAAGAAGAGCTTCGCTCTGTAAAAGGAAGGGCAATGGGCATAATTAGAGCTGCCCCCAGTTCTCCAGATTTTAATGAATTTCAAACTGTCACAAAGACCTCTCTGATTCACAAAAGTTGGGATTAGAAACACATATTTCAGAGAGTCCATCTTCCTAAATTAATTCTGCCTATGTACAATGAGTTTATATAATTATATTTGGTGACCTAAAACAAAAAGATGGCCAGGTATTTCTCCAGTAGAGATGGCTTTATTCAGTATATGCAGAAAATTGCAGTTTGGGGTCTGCAATCATGACGAGACACAGGCAAATCCCAGCACAGCAAGGGAAGGAAATGTTTTTAAAGAGAGGAAAAGGAAGTTGCAGAGGGAGCTGTTACAGGAAAGAGAGTCCATGGCTTTTCATTGGCTGAGTCCTTGCCAGGAAAGAAGAGGAGGCTTTCTTCTTCCTGTTGGGCTCTGCTATCTTCAGAGAATGTGAGAATGAATGACATTTAGGGCATGAATGAATGATGACTGCTGGCCTTTGCTTGCAGACAAGGAAGCAATGATCCTGAAATCACGTTTAAGGGAGTAGCTGAGCCAGGAATGATACCTCTTCGAATGTGAGTTAAGGCACCATGTGGCACACACTTTGACACCCTCTCTAGGCTGCTTCACAGATGCAGTGAGATACGTGGACCCCTGTCTTCGGGATCCCGAGCCTGAGGTGCTGTTGATGACACATAAGTGCAGGGGACCCTGAGATAGAGCAGGTCTTGCCTCCCTGCTTGGGTAACACGTCTCTCCACTGTGACCCCAGCTGTCTCCTTCAACTTGGATTAAAGGGAGACGAGACTTCTGACCCTTGTGAGCAGCCAGCTGGGAAAGGGAAAATCCATGAGTTTGTCAGAGGGTCCAAAAGGGAAATTCTCTGTGAACATAGAGTCACTATTTTATTACTACTTGAAAGAAAATGAAACATCCAATACCACTGCCTCCTAGAAATGCCTTGGCCCAGGAAATGCGGTCCACTGGAATTACTTTTCTTCTCATTTTTTTCTCTTCCTGCTTATGTATTGCATTGGTAAAATCCACCAGAAGAGGGAATGTGAATTAAGATCCTTTGTCACTGTTGGCTAATACAACATTCTTTTTCCACCCCATGGAACTAGCAATGAAAAGAATCCCATCTGTTCAGGGAATGTCTGCTGTGTGCCTGGTTAACTTAAGTTCAGTGCTGTAGGAAATGCAAAAGTAAAGATATAGGGATTCTTCTCTCAGAGGTCTTAGGTTCTAGCAGAAGAGCTTATTCTAATGATGATACTAACCACTAACATTTAATGCACATTTACTGCCCACTGAATCCTTTCTATGTCCCTCCTAACGTTAACACATTTAAGCCTTGAGGGAAGTAATACTTCTACACCCATTTTACAGATGCACAAGACTGAGGACAGGGATACTAAATAGCACACCTGAGGCCACACAAGTAATTTACAGAAATGCTATCTGAACCCAATCGCTGATACCTCCTCTCCTGGGATTTTTCAACCTTACATGCTATAGCTTCCTTAAGTACACACAGCAGAAGGAAGAACTAAGGCCAAATTCAGTGGAAGAAGTTCATTTGAACTAGTAGGAAATAGGGGACATTGTTTTGGAAGAAAGTGAGTTTCTGATAGCAATTGAAGGATGGGTGGGGATTTCAATATGCCCAGAGATCTGAGAGATGGGAAGAGGGAGAGTGAGAGTAGGAGGGGGAGCTGGGAACCTGTGGGCGTGGTGTGAATATCCTGAATGTGACATCCTGGAAAGGCCA
>NW_020174645.1:2432959-2540736 GCF_003031525.2 Neophocaena asiaeorientalis asiaeorientalis | reverse complement strand
GGGGGGGGGGGCAGGGGGCATCCCTTAGGCTGCAAGAAAGGGACCAGTGATATGTACCTGCCCAGGAGACTCTGGGAAGTACAGACATCATAGAGTCTTGTTATGAATGATGATAGTGAGCTGGGGATAAACACATGAAAACAATTCACACAGGGAGCAGGACACAGACAGAAAGTCATTTTGCTGAAATGTTATAGAAAAAAATGTTATGGAAAAATGTGAATGATTCTTGAAACCATTTAATCACATAAGCAAATTTTAGTAAGCATTCTGTTACAGACTGAATGTTTGTGTCCCCGTAATTTCATTTGTTGAAGCCTAGCCCCCAAGGTGATGGCATTAGGAGGTGGGGCCTTTGGGAGGTGATTAGGTCATGAAGGTGGCACCACCATGAATGGGATTAGTGCCCTTATCAAAGAGGCCCCAGAGGGCTTCCCTGGTGGCGCAGTGGTTGGGAGTCTGCCTGCCGATGCAGGGGACGCGTGCCCCGGTCCGGGAAGATCCCACATGCTGCAGAGTGGCTGGGCCCGTGAGCCATGGCCGCTGAGCCTGCGCGTCCAGAGCCTGCCGCGTACCCCAAAAAAAAAAAAAAAAAAAGAGGCCCCAGAGAGATCCCTTACCCCTTCCACCATGTAAAGTTCTGAGGAAAAGACAGCCATGAAGAAGAAAGCAGGCTCTCACCAGACACTGAATCTGCTCACTCAGCTTCCAGAACTGTGAGTAATAAATTTCTGTTGTTTATGAGTCACCCAGTCTATGGTACTTTGTTATGATAGCCTGAACAGACTAAGATATGTTCCTTGTAAAAAAAAAAAACAAAACTGAAACACTAAAGAGAAAGCTAATTTCCCTTGCATTACCACTCCATCCCTCTTCCCTATGCCCAGATGTAACTTTGGGGATCAGTCTGGTATATAACCTTCCAGATCTTTTTCTGAGAGTTGACTAACATATTTCACCAAGGGTAGGAGTTAAAACATAGAATGCTTTTGTGGGTATTTGCCTACAACGTGTCATACTGCAGGAGTTATTCAATGATGAGCTTTAGAGCTACAGAACACGTCTTAGGGATTCTTTTGACTTCAGTATTTGTAACTCTTCTTCTTTTTTTTTTTTTTTTTTTTTCTTTTTTCAATTTCCTCTAAGTATTCCATGGAGATTTATAATAGTCTGATGGACATTTAGGCTTATTTCCAACTTTCTGCTACAACAAAATATGCTGCAGTGGGCACTCTTGGGCATATATGTATGTGAGATATTGCCTTGAGATATTAAAACAAATGTTTAATTGCAGGGCCAGAGGGTTCACCTATTTTTAATTTTAACAGATACTTCCAAATAGCCCTCCACTGGAACGACATCAATTCAGTTTCCAGCAATATTTAATAATACTCCCCAATTTCCCACAACTGGCCAATATTTGATATTATCCAATTATTTGACACTCCTGATTTTAATTTGCTTTTTTGTTGAATTTTAGTGATTTTGAGCATATTTGCATGTTCATTTGTATTCCTCTTTTCTGTAAGTTGCCTATACATTCTTTTTGCCCTAACAGTTTCCAAAGGAGGGCCCAGCGTTATCCTAGGTTTCTATACTGGTTAACACTACTGAGATGGAAAATTGTATGACTAATGGTCTTTGTTAAAGCACTAAGAAGAACTAGGATGTCCATTATGATTGATATTTGATAAGTACCCGCTAGGTGTGAGGCATTATGACAAGGGCTTAATAGTTATATGTCCCCGCCGAATCCCAACAACAGCCCCATGTGACAGAGATTCTTATCCTCTTATTATAGGTGATGAAACTGAAACGCAGAGAAGTAAATGTCCTTGTTTAGGATCACAGAGTTAGAGACAGCAAAGATGGGATTAAAACCAGAGCACTGCCCTTAACCAGCTCAAATGCCCACAGTATCCTGGCTAACGCCAAGAGACTGGGGATAAAGAGGGTTAAAGAGTCTGACACAAAGTGAGAGAGTGGCATGGACATACATACACTACCAAACGTAAGATAGATAGCTAGTGGGAAGCAGCCACATAGCACAGGGAGATCAGCTCGGTGCTTTGTGACCACCTAGAGGGGTGGGGTAGGGAGGGTGGGAGGGAGGGAGACGCAAGAGGGAGGAGATATGGGGATATATGTATATGTGTAACTGATTCACTTTGTTATAAAGCAGAAACTAACACACCATTGTAAAGCAATTATACTCCAATAAAGATGTAAAAAAATAATATTAAAAGAAAATAAAGAGTCTGACAATTCCATAGAATTATGAATTTAGGAAGCTGAACATTTTCCAACCAGTTGCCTAAAATGGTCCAAGATTAATTGTTACTGTATCACTCAACAGTCTGAATACATTATCGAAGGATAACAGGTTAAAACTTGAGTTCAGAACCATAGTTTTATCACACACAAGCTGTGTGCCCTTGAGCAAATCTCTTATCCTCTCTACAGCTGTTTATGCATGGGTCAAATGAGAATAATAGTTCAACTTACCAATTCTAAGGTATCTGTGCAGATTTCAAAAAAAAAATCGTGGTATGGAGCACATAGTCGGTCCTTAATGAGACCGAACGTAATTATTACCAGCAGCAGCAGCAGCAGGGATGTTTACGGAGTCTACAGCGCTGTGTGCGGAACGTCAGGTCTAGCTCTTGAGTAAAGAGAGGATGCAGGTTAGAAAGAAATGATCCAAAACCCTCAGCTATCACAAAAAAGAATGTGTCGTTTCTGGTCAATTTCAGCCTGGACACTAAAATGTCATAAAACGTGAAGGCTCATTTTTAGTCTTTGCTTCCACTAACTTCACTTAATCTCTCCCTAACACACCAGACGGGGCCCCCCATCAAAGGCAATCTTTCTGAAGTCAGTCATGCCTGGCCCTCTGAACATCCAGCTTTGTCTCACGCTTGTGAAAAACGGAACACTCCATTTCTAAAGCCCCAGTCATGGCAGGAGACACATTCCTGGATCAGTAGTGTTCTTCCCTCCCACAGTAAATCTTAACACTTATTTTCAACCGCTCTGTTTCCCAAACAAGAAGCACTTTCACCCGAAGAGGATTTGCAAATTAGCCAACACCCTCAGCACTGCTCCCTCCTCCTTCCTGTCTCAAGGGCTCTTCTGGTCTGGGAGGAGACACACATCCCTCACAATGACAAGCACATACACGCAAATACCATCAGCACATGGGCTACTCGTGCCTCTTCCCCTGCAGCTCCTCTCTGACACCCGACCCTCTACCCCTCTCCTTTCTGCAGCATCCTGTCTTCCCATGGCCAGGCATGCCCATTAAAAAATATGAACTCATTCAGTTTTCACCTGGGATTTTTTTTTTCATCAGGTCTTTACTGATGAAATCCACTTCTTTGGATTACAGAAGGGGCAGCAGACTATAGAGTCCATCCTTCCCTCTTTCTAATGACAGAATAGCCATGATCACTGAGCACTCGTTGTGCCCTGCATACATCGCCTTATCGGGATTCTTTCATTTAACAGCTACGCTAACCCTGTTTCCTAGAATAACTTGCTCAGTCCAGGTGGTGGTCAGCTGGAGTCAGGATGTGGACTCGTGCTGGCAAACTCCATAGTGTTCATTTTATTTTTTAAATGTATTTTATTGGACTAGGGTTGATTTACAATGTTGAGTTATTTTCCGCTGTACAGGAAAATTATTCAGTTATACGTGTATGTGCATTCTTTTTCATATTCTTTTCCATGATGGTTTATCACAGTATATTGAATATAGCTCCCTGTGCTCTACAGTAGGACCTTGTTGTTTATCCATCCTGTATATGGTAGTTTGCACCTGCTAATCCCAAACTCGCAATCCATCCCTCCTAGAGTGTACATTTTAACCACCACAGCATAGACTTAGAGCTGCAGCCCCATGAGGAGAACCCAGGATGAGAATTCTTGGGCAAGTGATGTAAGAAGGACATGCCTCCAGGTCAAGGGAACGGGGAACCAGGTCAGGGAAGGAAGAAGCCAAACCAGGGTGGGATTCCAGACCATCATACCTAGGCCCCATCCTGACTCCAGGGGGAAGGTTGGAAGGAAACATTGCCTCACTTGGAGCAAAGGCATTGAACTTCACATGTGGGAGCTCTGGTCCCTGGTGAAGGGCCACTGGAGACCCTAGTGTCCACACGAAAAACAGTGAATTCACAGTAAACATTCACATGAAAACAGTGAATGATGCCACGTCTGGAAGCATCTTTGAACTTGCTTGTTAGGCCAGATGTGCTCCTGACCACTGGGCAGAAGCAATTTCCTCTTACTTCTCTGCCCAGTATTTCCATATCCTATATTTGACTCCCCACACCAGGAAATGTGAGCTCTCAGCCCACTGGCCAAATCCAGCCCAGATTATCTTTTGTTCGCCCAGAACATCTTTAACTATTTGATCGACTTTGGAAGGGCACAGACCCTTCAGTCAATCCCAAAGTCTCACCGTGTCCTACAGCTTCACACATTTTACCCCCGCACACCCTCGTTACCTGCCCAACCCCTGTGCACGGTGACACTCACGGCTCCTTTCTCACTTGTGGGTCTCCCTTATCAGAGAGTGAGTTCTGAAATAGGGAGAAGCTGTGCCGTATTTATGACTTCTGTCCTAAATAACAAGCACTCAGTGGGTCTCAGTAGATATTCAATCGTTTTTTCTTTTAATTTTTAGTCATTTATCAGTGGCTATAATTTTATTTATTATTTCAATTATCATTTTCAATGATTATAGGTGTAGTGACTTCTGACCATGGGCTCTAAAATCTACGTTGTCATGAGTTTCGACAACGCTGAAAGCTTTCCAATCCTTGCTCACCGTATGAAGTCAGAATATTTAGTCTATCAGTGCCCAGGTTAAGCTGGACTCCAGGATCACAGCTTAACCCAACCAAACTCCCAGAGACTATATTAGAAATCAAGATAGACTTATATTCATTTGAAATAAGCTGCATAATTCATTGTAGTTGCAACAAGAGAACAAAACTGCTACTGCCTTTCTTTAGATCTTTCCTGGTGTATGTGTATGAGTGTCTCTGTGTGTGTTTATGCATGAATCTCTGTGTGTGTGTCTTAGTAAAAACATAGAAAGTGTTCTGGTTAATGTTCAAAAAAAATCATCTAGAAAATGAGATTTGTCAGGGGAGACATATGCTGGTGAAAAAATACTAAGTTCTTATTTGTTTCATATATTTCTAGACTTTTCTTTTGCAAAGCTACAGTACTTGCTTAGTCTAAAGAAAAATGAAATAGCTTTTGGAAACAGTATTTGCAAGTCATACAGTACCACCTAGAAAGTCTCTTTAGTCCATTATTAGCACTATGAACCTTGAAAGATAAGAGGTGAATATGAGAATTGATCAACAGGGTTTGGATTGGAACCATGGGTATTGCTGCATTGTAGACATCTTTGAAACATTTTTTTCCTCACAAAGATGGTGCTCGTGACAGCTCAAGCCTCTTATTTGTTTTGTATATTCTGCACTCATCTATTTTTACAAATAACGTATCACTCGTATAATCGTTTTAACAAATGAAAAGAACATGTGTGTCCACACCAATGCCCCAAAGTCACCTTTCTGTTCTATTTTTAGCATCACACACTTTGAAACATAAGCGGTCAACACTGAAGTTTATTGGCAGGTGCTAGCATTAAAACAGTGAATGATGCCACGTCTGGAAGCATCTTTGAACTTGCTTGTTAGGCCAGATGTGCTCCTGAACACTGGGCAGAAGCAAACCCGGCCTCTGGATTGCAGTCATTCCAACATGCCGGTTCTGGCCCCTCCCGGGCGGCACGGATTCGGGTCGACCCTGATGGAGGGTCTAAATGAAAAGGAGCGACTCAGAAATCTGGCAGGAGAACCAGAGCTCCCCACACAGAAGGCCTGCATGGTGACGCTCCCTTTATTAGGGTTAGCAACTTACCCCAGAACCATTTATTGGAAATTCAAGCTCGTTAGAAGTCATTCCGAAAAAAAGATGGAGAAGTGCATAAATATGACTAATTATCTGAAAAATAAAACGAAGTGTGTGGATTTCAAATATGAAATGGTGCCAAGGTGTTTCCGATTTCTTTTCTCTCTCTGCTTTGGAGGAAGGTTATTTCATGTCGTCAATAACATCTCACGAATTCATCTCCATTAATTTTCGATTTAATGGATCTACCAGTTCCACAGTTGAGGCTTCTTCTTCTCTTTATTCTTTCAACTAGACTCCAAAGATAAAAGGTATTTTAGTTCAAAGTGATACGAAGTGATTCGTTACGTAAAGCAGTATATCTGAATGTCGTATTTTCAGACACACATTCGGAGAACACAGCACAGACCATATGAGATGTCCCTCATTTCTTTTCACATCTCCATAAATCATCCTGTTTGGGGAACCATTAGCCTTTGGGATCAAACTGAGTGATTTTTGCACGTGTTGAAAAACACATTTGCACAGGTCTACAACTGTCGAGCCTATAAAAGAAGACACATATTGAAAACTGCTCACGGGAATATAGGAGAGTTGATACAATAAAGCTGAGTTCACCCAACATTTGTGGTAAGTCTGAACAGTCCCCAAGCTGGGTAACACGCATTGTCCCTGTGTGTTTTGTGGGCTGTTTGCAGGGCCCCCGAGCAACACAGCTGAGCGAGGCGTACAAGGGGCAGAGAAGGGGGCTCAGGCCAGCTTGGCCATTGATGCACTGGCCTCCCAGTCAATCCGACAGGATGGGGACCTGAAGGGCACAGTTCCTGGGCTGGAAGATACAGTGAATACGGGTCCTGAACCCCAAGCACACCTGCGGGTCACAGTTTGGTTTACAATGGAATGATCATTTGCCCTACAGTCAGTCCTTGAATGGCAAGTTGCAGGCAGACTTTGGTGAAGGGCAAGCTCGGGTTCATCCTGGCCTTGGTGTCTGTGCTCAAGGAGCTTCGGGGACCCCACAGATCCCCGTTTTCTTATCTCTATTTGTACTGTAACGATACCCCTTCTAAGTGCTGTTGCAAAGGTTAACGGTGGTCATGTCTGCCAGCTCTAGCCCCAGGCTTTCTTTTCATAAATGCTCCATAAATGACACCTGTTATTGGTGTGTCTGCAGCATCACGACCTCATAGGCAAAGCTGAACACAGTTTGTGGGGTTTATTTGAAAATCTTGTATTATTTAGTCATGACAGCCATCTGTAAATCTCCCACTTCACAGCCAAGCCAACCTGGGGTCCACGCTCTAGACGTGTAACCTGTAGTGACATATGCAGACCTCACAGCCAGCTTTTCTGTTCTAAACACCTCACCCATCGTTCACATCAACTGCCTCATGGATAGACTGAGACCCAAGTTGCCCATCCCAAGACACACACGTGTACATAAAAAGTACACACGTGTACTTTAAAAAGAGAAAGAGCAGGGGGAGTGCCTTACTGGGGGGAGCCCAGAAATAAATTGATTTCCTTGAGCCCTAGGGTGAAGCTGGGCATCTTCCTCCCACCCCATCATTTGGGTCTTACATAGAGGCCACTGCAAAAGCCACAAAAAGGTGACTCATGGTCTGAATACAAGGGGTGGATGTGTTTCATTCGATGCAAGCAACATTTCTTCTACTGTTATGGAAAATTTCATCCATATTCAAATGAGAACGAATAGTACCTCCCAAGTACCCACCATCCATCTTTCATAGTTAACACCTGCTGGCCAATCTCTCAGAGCATGTTTTAAAATATATAACTGGTAAATGTTTAATTTGGGAACGGTAAAGGAATGTTAGCAATCACTGGCTTAATCCAACAGCGTCACCCATTTATGTTACTTGTTTGATTATCAAAGGCACGTCCTCAAGTCCATCCATGTCGTCGCAAATTGAGCGTCAGAGCTTCAGACATCTTCAAGTACTCTGAAGATATAAGAAATGATTCCCAGCCTTGCTGAGCCTCTTAAAAAACTAGCTTCCAAATGTGGGAGAGAAAATGACCGCAGCCGGGACTACCCCATGTGCACGCAGCATTATAGGAGAGAGCACCCTTATTCCACCCTGGGGCTGGTCCGGATGGATAGCGCGGCAGTGAAGACTCAGACGGGGCTGCGGAAGAAGCAGGGTTTTGCAGAGAAGGGGAGAAGCAGAGGCCTCCGTGGGGGAAGGCCGCACGTAGCCGAGCACAGGGGACGGGACGTTTACATTGTCCACCCTGGACACACCCAGGTCCTGTCCCAACATGGTCAGAGTCAGGTTTGTAGAAGGGGTTCATATTCGAAACCGATAGGATCACCAAAAGCCTGTGTAAGCCAGTCCTTTGTTCTATATCTAGATGTGCAATCACCGTCTGACTTTTATTTAATTGTATTGAAGTATAGTTGATTTACATATTTTTAAAAAATTTTATTGAAGTATAGTTGATTTACAACGTTGTGTTAGTTTCTGCTATACAGCAAAGTGATTCAGTGATACATATACATATATATTCTTTTTCATATTCTTTTCCATGAAGGTTTATCACAGGATACTGAACAGAGTTCCCTGTGCTCTACAAGAGGACCTGTTGTTATCCATCCTGTATAGAATAGTTTGTCTCTGCTGACCCCAAACTCCCAATCCTTCCCTCCCCCACCCCCTCTGCCCTTGGCAACCACAAGTCTGTTCTCTATATCTTTTTATTTGAAGATAATTATAGATTCACAGGAAGTCGCAGAAAAGTTACAGGGAGGCCCCATGTCCCCGTTGCTCATTTTCCCAGTGGTTACTTCTCTCACTACAGTCCTCAACCAGCAAACTGGCATTGGGACCGTGCGTGTGGCCAGTTCTATCATGAGATTCACATTGCCAGCACTACAGCCAGAACCGGAGCTATCCCATCATGACAAAGGTCTCCCTCATCGATCCCTTCACACTTACACCTGCCCTTCTCCTCCCCACCAGCCCCTAACCCCTGGCAGCCACTAATCTGTCCCCATCTCTGTACATTTGCTGTTTCAAGAATGTCCTCTGAATGAAATTGTTCAGGGTGTGACCTTTCAGCCTTGGCTATTTTCATCCAACATAATGCCTTTGAAATCCATCCAGGTTGTATGAATAATCCAGCCCTGTTCATTGCTGTATTCCATGGAGATTCCCACAGTGTGTTTAAACGCTCACCTGGTGAAGGATATCTGTGCTATTTCCAATTTTGGCTTTTACAGATAAGACTGCCTCGGATGGCTGTGTAAACGCTTTTGTGTGGATCGATACGGTTTTCGTCAATAGTTTTCCCCACTTGGAAGCTAATACAGGATGCAGTCTCATTTCTGATGATCACTGTGGTGCATGTACAGATAGGCGGGGACTGGGGCAATTTGTCGACTGTAGAGTATTGCATTTAAAAAAAAATTTACATTGGTTACCAGTCATTTTACGATCCCTGAGAACTATGGTAGGCTGGACAATGTCCCCCCAAAGATGTCCACAACCTAATCTCGGGAACCCATGAATATGTTAACTTACATGGAGAAAGGGACTTTCCAGGTGTGATTCAATTAAGGATCTTGGGATTTTTTTTTTAACTTGTGACCTCCCCCCACCTTTTTTTTTTTTTTTTTTTGGTCATGCCATGTGGCATATGGGATCTTAGTTCCCCAAACAGTAGGACCTTGTTGTTTATCCATTTTATATAATCCATCCTATAATACTTCGCCTTTGCTAATCCCAAACTCCCAATCCTTCCCTCCGCTACTCCCCCACCCCCTTGGCAATCATAAGTCTGCTCTCTATATCTGTGAGCCTGTTTTTTTTTTTCATAGATAAGTTCATCTGTATCATATTTTAGATTCCACGTATAAGTGATCTCACGTGGTATTTGTCTTTCTCTTTCTGACTTACTTCGCTTAGTATGATAATCTCTAGGTCCATCCATGTAGCTGCAAATGGCATTATTTCATTCTTTTTTATGGCTGAGTAATATTCCATTGTACGTACGTACCACATCTTCTTTATCCATTCATCTGTCAATGGACGTTTAGGTTGTTTCCATGTCTTGGCTATTGTAAATAGTGCTGCTATGAACATGAGTGCATGTATTTTTTTTCAAATTATAGTTTTATCTGGATATATGTCCAGGAGTGGGATTTCAGGATCATATGGTAGTTCTATTTTTAGTTTTTTGAGGAACCTCCATACTGTTCCTCAGTTCCAACTTATATTCCCACCAACAGTGTTAGGAGGGTCCCCTTTTCTCCACACCCTCTCCAGCATTTGTTATTTGTAGACTTTTTAATGATGGCCATTTTGACTGATGTGAGGTGGTACCTCCTTGTAGTTTTGATCTACATTTCTCTAGTAATTAGTAACATTGAGCATCTTTTCATGTGCCTGTTGGCTATCTGTATGTTTTCTTTGGAGAAATGTCTGTGTAGGTCTTCTGCCCATTTTTCGATTGGGTTGTTTGCTTTTCTGTTGTTGACTTGTATGCACATATGTACATGTGCAATCACCAAGTCTTATTAATTCTATGTCCATAGCTACCTCTTGAATCCATTCCCCAATCTCTGTGCCATTTCCCAAATTAACTCAAGACACAACCATCTCCTACATCAATTATTGCAGTAGCCTCTCAACAGATCTCCCTTCTTCTCTTGAGCATCCCAAACTTTCTCCACATCGCAGGGTGTAGTAAGCATCTGATTGTGTGGAACCCTGTATCTTTGTTTCTTTTCAATTACCTTTTGCCCCTTTATTTTTCCAGCCTTATGGAGGTATATGTGACAATTAAAAATTGTATATGTTTAAGATGTACAACCTGATGATTTAAAATACAAATGCAGGGCTTCCCTGGTGGTGCAGTGGTTGAGAGTCCGCCTGCCGATGCAGGGGACACGGGTTCATATCCTGGTCCGGGAAGATCCCACATGCCGCGGAGCGGCTGGGCCCGTGAGCCATGGCCGCTGAGCCCGTGCGTCTGGAGCTTTTTTGGTGTGGTGAGAGCACTTACGATCTTCTCTCATAGCAAATTTCAAGCGTGCAATACAGGATGATTAACTGCAGTCACCATGCTGTACATTAAATCCCTAGAACTCCCTCATCTTAAGAACTGAAAGCTTGTAACCTTTGACCAATGGCTCCCATTTCCCTGACCCTCTGGCAACCACTGTTCTGCTCTCTCACAGCCAGCTTAAAAATCCACCAAAAAGAAAAGGCTCTGCTATGATATTAAGTGCCGAAGAAGAGGGATTTGCAAAATCCCCTACTTTTCTGTGCCTAAGAGAGTAAGATTCTCTATTCACCTCAACAGATTTAGGGGGGAAATGTAAATTTCATCATTGTTGTTAACATTCCTAGAATTCTGCATTGTTGATGAGGTGTAGGTTTGGACAATGCAAGTAGTAGAGAACTTTCTTGATTTGAAAGTAGGGTGTTACTCGGCCATAAATAAGAATGAAATAACGCCATTTGCAGCAACATGGATGGACCTAGAGATGATCACACTAAGTAAAGTAAATCAGACAGAGAAAGGCAAATAGCACGTGATGTCACTTATATGTGGAATTGAAAATACGACACAAATGAAGATATCTACAAAACAGAAACAGACTCACAGATTTGGAGAACAGACTTGTGGTTGCCAAGGGAGAGAGAGGGTGGGGGAAGGATGAATTGGGTGTTTGGGATTAACAGATACACACCATTATATATAAAATAGATAAACAACAAAGATTTACTGTATAGCACAGGGAACTCTATTCAATATCTTGTAATAACCTATAATGGAAAAGAATATGAAGACATATATATATATATATATATATATAGCTGAATTATTTTGCTGTACACCTGAAACTAACATAATATTGTAAATCAACTATACTTCAAGTTAAAGAAACTTTTTAAAATAAAATCAAATTTATTATACACTCAAAAAAGGAAAAGAAAAACAACTTGAAAGCAGGAGTTTTCAGATTATCTCCACTCATCCAATGGCCCTTTGGCTGTTTATATATGGCCAGCAAACTAAGACAGATTTATAAAATTTTAAATGGTCATAAAAAAATGGAGGAGGAGAAAGAAGGTGTGATAGTAACTGTATTTGGCCCACAAAGTCTAAAATATTTACTATCTGGCCTTGAAGGGAAAAGTTTGCTGACCACTGTGATAAAGGATATCTACAGAAACCTAACATCAGCGGTTATATCTAATGGTCATGTGTTGAAATCTATCTTTCTGAATCTAAGCATGACATAAGCTTCCAGCTGTCACCGCCTCTATGCAACATTAAACTGAGGGCCCAACCTGTCCACAAGGCAAGAAAAAAAAATTAAGCTAAAAAGCAATATAAAAATAAATCTCATCGTTTTCACATAACATGTTCAATATATATGCACACACAAATACATATTTATGAAAAAAATCTGTACAGATCTATAGAAAAAATATTAGAATTAGGGAGTAAATTTGGCAGGGTTGCTGGTTACCAAATCAATACATAAAAATCTAATGTATTTCTATATACCAGTAATATACCACAACAACAGTGTTATAAAATGATATAAAATGCCATTTACAACAGCATAAACATGAAATACCTAGGTATAAATCTATAGAAAACCATGCTAGACTACAACAGTGAAAATGACAAAACAGTACTGTGAGAAATTTTCAAAATACATAAATGGATGAAATTCTGTTCATGTATTAAAATAACTGATATTGCAAAGATATCAATTTTCCCCTGAGATAATCTGCAGAGTCAATGAACGAAAATCTCAATAGATACTTTTCTGTCAAAATTTACATACGGATTCAAAAATGTATTTGGAAATGTAAAAGGCTAAGAATAAGAAAAAAAATGCCTTGAATAAGTAGTACAAAGGCAGAAGAAATCTTTTCTCAACTCTCAAGACTTAGTTAATGCTATAGTAATTAAGACAGTGTGATATCAATGCAAGAAGAGGCAAACGGATGAATGCAACCAGGTAGAGAATCCAGGACTCTCCTCACACATATATGGTCGCTCAATTCATGATATACCTGTCAACACAGAGAAGTGGGGAAAGATGATTTTTTCAGTCGGTGGCACAGGGTCCATTAGATATAATATGGGAGCATTAATTTCATACACAATAATTCCAGCTGTATTGTAGATCTAAAATGAATACTAAACCAATAAAATTTCTAAAAGAAAACATCAGGGAATAGCTACATGACCTTGGAATAAGCAAAGATATCTTAAACAGGATACAAATGCAGTAACTATCAAGTTAAAATTTACAAGTTGGACTATGTTAAACTTAGAATCCAAAAGGAAGTCAAGGAATAGGAGAAATTATTTTCAATACATGTATTTGTCAAATGGCTCATGTCCAGAATACATGAAGAATTCTAAAATCAATAGGAAAATTATATACAACCCAACAGAAAAAAAGGCAATAGATGTGAATTGTCACTTCACAAAAGATATCCAAATGTCCTATAAATATATCAAAATGGGTTCATCCTCTTTAACTTCCAGGACAGTGAAAATTAAAGCTGTGAAATGTAATGAGTTATCACCCACGACTACCTCAAGGGCTAAAATGTTAAAGCTTTACTATGTGTTAGAAGGACGTTGAAAACTAGAAAACTCATTAACTGATGCTGGAGTAAAAAGTATTTTAATCACTTTGGAAAACTATTTTAGCACTATCCACTCAAGTAGAGCTTATACGCACCCCACGGCTAAGCAATTTCACCCTTAGGTACATACCCCCCAAAACTGCAGACACAGGACGCCAAAACACATGTGCAAGAATGTTCATAGCCTTCTTTCTGTATTTATGATCTTTACAGTGTTATTCAGAAGATCCCAGATTGGAAGCAACTCAAGCGTCTACAACAGTAAACTGGGCAAGAGCCTGTCGGTATATTCACGCAACAGTCAATGAATGAATTAACGGCACACCCAATCACATGAATGGCTCTCCCAAAGAAAATCTTGACTGTATGTAAAATAACATATTCTTAATGGTTCCACCTTTAGATAACTGTAGAATAAGCAAAACTTATTGTGTTGGGGTAATGGGAGAATGCTTACCTTCAGAAAACATGGGACCAGTGGTTGGAAGGAGGACCTGTGGAGGCTTCTGGGTGCTCCTTGTTGTTTCTTTCTTGACCTTGGTGATGGTTACACGTGTGTATGTGTGTGTTCGCTTTGCGATAATTCAAGGCACAATATACTAATTATCTCTGCATATGTGTGCATGTGTGAGTGAGCATGTGTGTGTGTGTTTACTTCTTGCACACACACAGAGATAATTAGTGAATTGTACTTTACTAAAGCAAAAACTTAAAAGTTATGTATATACGTTACCTACCCCACAGTGCTAAAAAATGTAGAAAAGATATTGGCAGGAAAAAATGCTCCTGACCCAGCGTTCTGTATCTTGAATCTACTCCATAAACATTAAAGGTTCTGTATTATGTACCATGAATTATGGAGCATTGTTTCCTAGAATAAGTGAGAAAAAGGAGATTCAAATAAAGTATCATAAGTCATGAGCTACTTTCTTCCAAAGCCCGTGTGTCAACCACTTTCTGTCAATGAAATTTGCATTGCGTCACTCCCTGGCCTCCATTTTAATGGATGAGAGAGAAATTGGGAACTTCTATATATTTTACTACAAGCAGAGAGTACCTATCATGATGATTATTTAACGTGTAATTGTTTTCTGGAATGTTTTCCCACCAGAGTAATCAAATTCACAAGGATAAGTCTGCCAAAGGACAGTGAGATTGGTGGAAACCATGCTTTGCTATTAACTCTGCAAAAGACAGACATGCTTCTGTTAAAATTAGGTGCTGAATGTACGGTCAAGGACCAAACGTGTCTCTTTTTTTAAACTCTCAGCATCCTTCCTCTTCAACACGGATACACACTGCAACTTGACCCATACGAGTGATGGGTGCTCTCACAGCTGAGCCACAGGACTCGGATCATTTAACCTGCATTGGTATCAATTTTCCATTACCCTGGAGCAAAAATAGGCATGCCTTCCCTATTCTTTTCTATTATAAAAGTTAGTTTGGTTACTGGAGAAAGAAAGATGACATTTACAGAAAAGACTGCCCAGCATCAAAAGGAAATGTTTTTCTAACAGTCTTGCTTCTTTTAGTAAAAGACACTTTTTTTTTCACTAGCCATAAGAATTTGGCACAAATATCAGAGATCTTCAAGAATTTCATGCACAGGTGTTAAGCATTAATTTCTACTAAGCTTGACTAGTACAGAGAATAGTAAACACAAAATATGCCAATAATTCACACTATAAATATGGATTTTTAAAATAAACTATTAAAAAAATCACAAGAATAATGTCAAACTGTGGTAGGAAAAATGGTATTTGAGTATCCGAGGGAAGGCATTTTACCCTTGTATTTTTTTTTTTTTTTTGCGGTACGCGGGCCTCTCACCGCTGTCGCCTCTCCCGTTGCGGAGCACAGGCTCCGGACGCGCAAGCTCAGCGGCCATGGCTCACGGGCCCAGCAGCTCCGCAGCATGTGGGATCTTCCCGGACCGGGGCACGAACCCGCGTCCCCTGAATCGGCAGGTGGACTCTTAACCACTGCGCCACCAGGGAAGCCCAGCCCTTGTATCCTTTAAATTAGGTACCTGTTTACTATTTAAGTTACTTTGTTTACATGCTTTCATATTCTGATTTATTTCCCCAGGCTCCAAACCATTTGCTAAAATCAGTTTAATAGTAGCTAATGGAGTTTCATTCTTCTCGGTTTCGTTCATCAAATGTGCTTAGCGCTGTGGAGCTTCTGTGAGAAGCAGTGAGAATTCCCCCCCAACTTCAGTGTCCGCCCAAAGTCCTGCCTCCCAGAGAGCTACTCTTCCCTCTCTCCCATCCACGCAGACAACACTCCTATTAGCTGCCCATACCCAGACCACCCGGGGGGGGGCTTCATTCTTGCAGAGTGGGTATGACGCAGGTTCCGCAGACAGAGAAATTGCCATGTCTTTCCCAACTCCTCCACACGAGGGAATGTACATTTGCATCCCCAGGAGTCCACAATCTCTAGTTTGAGCAAAGCTGCATGAGAAGTTAACTGCTGTCCTAATCTGAGTATCTATTTATGCCCAAACTGTTATGAACATCAACCCTAATGAAGCGCTGAAATGGTGCCACACTACTTGCTTTTAAAACAGTCATCTAGGGCTTCCCTGGTGGCGCAGTGGTTGGGAGTCCGCCTGCCGATGCAGGGGACGCGGGTTCGTGCCCCGGTCCGGGAAGATCCCACATGCCGCGGAGCGGCTGGGCCCGTGAGCCATGGCCGCTGAGCCTGCGCGTCCGGAGCCTGTGCTCCGCAACGGGAGAGGCCACAACAGCGAGAGGCCCGCGTACAGAAAAAAAAAAAAACCAGTCATCTAGATGTACCCGAATATGCCTTAAACCACGAAGATGCTTACAAAAGGAAAGTAATAAATTGATAGAAGTATTCCCGTTAACTGTTAAACTGAGAATTCAAGAGATGAGAACGTGATACCATTTGACACCCAATAGGTAGACAAAAATGATCAAGATGGATTGATGCCAAGAGTTGGTAAGCGTGTAAAGACATGGGGAGGCTTGCACACGGCTGGGGCAGAGTGAATCTGGTTTGGCCATTCTGGACATCCAATTAGTGAATCAGATTAATTAGTGAGATTAAATATACTCCTGCTGTTTGTCCACAATCCCGCGTGTGGTACGTGACTTGAAGTCATCGTTGCATTGGGCCGCAGGTAAACAGAAATAAGAAAAACCGTCTCAGAATGGTTAGTGTTAGCTGGAAGATGCAAGCCACTTAATTCTCCATTATTAAAGAATGGGTATGAAACAAGTTCCTACTGTAGAGCACAGGGAAGTTCAATATCCTGTGATAAACCAGAATGGAAAAGAATATGAAAAAGCATATCTATATATATGCATAACTGAGTCCCTTTGCTGTAGAGCAGAAGTTAACACAACACTGTAAATCAACTATACTTCAATAAAATTTAGAAAAAGAAAAGCAACCTAAAAAAAATAAAGAATGGGTATGGAAATTGATATCGGTGCCTATGATGGAATGCAATGCAGGAATCAGAACACACATAATATACCGACAACATAGACAAATTTTTAAAATAAAATATTTGGAACTGTTAGGTAAACCTGAAGTAATGAGATCAGGGATTTGAGCCACAGCTATCTACTTCTCCAGTTGCCTTCAGACAACAAACCAAGTCTTCTTTGATTGTGGTGAATCAGGGGCTTTATTTCTACGACATTAAAAAGAATTTGGAATCAGAGCAGCTTTCTCAATAATATGCTGTAAATCAGAAAATAAGGGAGTGATGCGGTAAAATACAGACCAATGGAACATTATCAAGAGCCCAGAAATAAACCCACGCAGATACAATCAACAGATGAGGAAGCAGAAGGGAAATTAACCAATAGCAGGGATTCCTATAGACCAGTGGTGTATTGAAATGGTGGAGAGTGATTAGGAATTAGCACCTGAGCCCTGCTCTACTCCCAAATCAAAGAAAGAAAGAAAGGTGTCATTGAAATAAAATTAAATTTTAAATACCTTTGTAGAAAACCGCAGAACCTCTGAAACATACCGTGGACCTCCCAGCAGATCTTGGTTTTAAAAGCCCTGTTCTGATAGGTAAGCGCTGGGGAATAATTTTAAATGGGATTTGAATCCCTGTCCTGTCTCATGGACACATGTCTGAGCCTATAGCTCATCTATAAATAGGACCCACCTCTCAGGATAGTTTTAGGAATTAAATGAGATAATACAATGGGGTGGACCTTGAGGACATTATGCTAAGTGAGATAAGCCAGTCACAAAAGCACAAGTGATGGAGGGTTCCACCTATAGGACGTACCTGAAGAAGTCAAATTCACAGAGACAGAAAGAAGAATGGTGGTCACCAGGGGCTGGAGGAGTGGGAATGGGGAGTTGATTAATGGCTATAAATTTTCAGTTTAGCAACATGTAAAAGTTCTGTAGAGCTGTTGCCCAGTAACATGAATATAAGTTAACACTATTGAACTGTACACTTAAAGATGGTTAAGCTGGTAAGTCTTAATGGTTTTTTAAACCACAATTAAAAAACAAAACAAACAAACAAACAAATTAAAAGAGAGAAAATACGCAGAACAGCTTCCAGGAAGCCATGAAGAATCAGTTACTGGCTGCTGTCATGATTACTTGTACTGCACAAGGATCTGCATTTGTAACAGGTTTGGGATTTTCCGAAACAGAGGATAAACACAGTGAGAAAACAGGGGTGTTTCATCTGCTTTCTCCCTCTCTCCATCCCCTGCATAGGAATGTTTCGTTGTAACTGAATCCAGACAACAAAGGTAGGTGAGACATACAAAGACCACTGAAGAAAAAGAAAATCCTGTGGCACTTCCTGTCTGTAGAAAAGAATGCTTTCATATTCTTGGGAAAAGAATAGCACATCCAAACGCCTCCAGGGTACCTTTCTTGAAATCCACATCTTTCAGAGTTGATGACTGGTGCTGCCTTGAGAAAGACACATGCAGGAGGAAGAATCCTCTCTCCTCTCTACTGGAAGATCTTAGCGGGCAAACAAGATGATATATTGCAATGACGTTGTCTCATCTCTCCAGAGAAATGGGGCTGGGGAGAGACTGGCAGACCAGAGTCACTCAGGGCACATCCTGTTGAAAGGGTAGAAGGTCTTCAGCTCCAAAGAGGTGAGCCCGTGAAGAAATGCAGGCTAGCGGGCCAGAGCTTCAGATATTCTAGGAGACAAAAAAAGTCTGCATGTTTATGTTAAATCTCCAAATAGTCAATTCCTGACTTGAAAATGTTTAAAAGACTTCAAGACCCCGACAAAGCATGCCACCTGTCTGCAGACCAAACCTGGTCCAAAGAGGTATAACTCTTTCTTCAAGACACAGAGAAGGAATCATTTCTCCAGCGCCCTCATCATTCAAACTTGACCTGAAGTCCAGAGAGAGGAAGAGGCTTAACTAAGGTCATCGTGAACTAAAAATTAGCTCACACATAATCCCATGTCCTCAATCCCACGTCTCCCAAAGTACATCAGCAGCGGGCTTCTTCCTATATGATGGGGAAGTTGACCTCACATTCATGAAGTGCCTCCAGGGTACACTTTTGAAGTGAAAAATACACACACACACCACTTGGATTTATTTTGTTAATAGCATAATAATATTATAATGTGTTTTATGGGGTTAAAACATTATTTTTTCTCAGTGTAAGTCTTTTATACATTTTTTGCCTTCCTGTTTGGCATTTACTCATTTTCAACAAGAAGCCTCCACAGTGGATGTGTTCTCAGTCTCTCTTGATCCAGGAGCAAAGAACAGACCTTTGGGTCTTAAGTTTTTTCATCTGTAAAACAGGGATGGTGTGATCACCCCCAGTACGGTGGTGAGAGGTGAATACATGCCTGAAATTGTTAAACCTGCCACATTCACTAAGAGAGAATTCACATTAAAAAATTTCACACAAATTTTTTTTTATTTCACACATAAAATAATTGATAATGTGCCCTCATCCAAAAAGAGAAAAACAGAAAATGAGTTTTTCTCCAACAGTGTGAGCTAATGCCTAAGACGTAACTCTCATTGTTTTATTTGAGTAAAAACATCATATCCATAAAAAGAAAGTCATAATTCAATTCTATATTCTTAAAAGAATTAACTAATTGGTTTAAATGTTAATGTTGGCATAATGCATGATTTCTTTATTAAAAGGCCATCGCAGAAACACACTTTATCCCAATGCCAAAAGAGCCTTGGGAAAAATCTTTCCCGTAGCCTCAGATGATTTAAAATTGATCTCCTATAGCTTGTCCTACTTTTATATTCTTAACAGCAGACAAAATAGTTCCTTTCAATTTTAAGTCAAACTGTTTTGAGGACACAGGGTTGAGTAATGTTGCTATTTTCAGAGTATACTCATGGGTTTATTTTATCGTTCTGTGGTAATCCTACCAGAGAGGAGATAAAAGCTACTACAACATGTATTTCATATTCACTTAGGTGCTCTAAGCCTTGATTTTTCCAGTGATCAAACACTATCCTAAGCAAATGCGTTTGCCTTGGTACACACTTGCCTGTGTTGATCTGTGGTTAATTACACCACAGGAGGGAATTCACAGTTGTCGGGGAGACCAGGCAGATCTGGGGAGGGGAACCAGTTTGACTGCTGCTTGCATCAGCAGAAAATGGTCTCTACTTTTCCAGTAAGTTTTCTTTGATTATTTGCAGTCAATCTCTGTGCCAGAATATGACTGTGGAAATCAGAAAGTAGCTAGAACACATCCCCTGCCCTCGTGGTTCTCACGGTCTAAAACGGAGGACGTGGCATGTGAAGAAATAAGCATGGTCCAAGGTAGATGCAGAACATGGGAATGTTGGAGAGAGGAGTTGACAGACAGCTCTCATGGTTGGGAGCCCCAGCTGTTCCGTGGAAAATGAGAATCTGGAGATTTGGAGGAGGTGGGCTTTGAGCTGGGTCTTGAGGGATGTTCTCATCAAGAAAGGAATAAAATGCATCCTTGGTTGATGGGAAACAGGGAGGGAAAAATCATCCTTCAATGCAATATTCAATACAGAAGAATCCTTCACTCATGAGAAGCAGGGAGAGCTTTTCTGAGCTGAAACTTGATGGATGGAAAGGAACAGCCCAGTTCTATTTACCAGAGGTTCAGGGAATATTTTATGATGATGGATTTTCAGATATTTAGATCTTTTATTTAGGTTCAACTACACTCATGCAGCCAAAAGAAAAAAAAATCCCTAGTTGGACACACACATCAAAAATATACCTAAAAAACAATACTGAAGTAGAAGATGTAAGAGAAAGGATGGAGGTGAAGTATCAGTTAGATAGATGAAAAGCACAGTACACATGCCCACACACAAACGCTGCGCATTGTGTATTAAGGGCATATTCCAAACATGCTGGAATTGTGCTTATGGACAAAATGGGAATAGGGGTGGGAGTAGGGAATGAAGTAAAAATAATAAAATAAATAAAACAGGAGTGGGGAGTACATAGAACAATGCGGTAATGAGTTTTGAACAGAAAAGTACCTGCAGTCCAATTTATTTAATTAGATAGAAAATAAAATTCCACAGACCACTTGGTGTGGATTAATTCTCACACTGAGCACGCATATCTGCTCACCCACCCTCCTGGATGCAGGCTGCTCCGGGGAAGGTGCAGGACTTTGAGGGGTGAACAGGGCCCAAGACATTCACATGGAGGCCCTCAGCTCTGAGCTCCCATCAGATGACTCTGGATGAGGGGACCTGGGCGGAGCTTCACCGCATCCACTGTATAAGTCATACCCAGGTATAAGGGGACCAGCCCCATTTTTTCAAATTATAAGAATAGTTTTTTTAAAAGGTCTCTTTAGCCAACTTAAATAGGTAAAATTTTAGAGATATGGATAAGAGTCAACTTACGTAGGTCATTCATTTGCTATCACGTGTATTTTCAGAGTGACATTTATGGAAACACTCATATTGTAACCAAGCAAGACCCTATGAGGCCTTCCCAAAATAAACCCCTGCCTGTGTCCTCAGCCTGACTTTTGTCTATAGAAAAACATTAGTCAAAGAATAAATTTAATGAGAGAAGTGAGAAAATGCAGAAAGAGAGGAAAACAAGCAAGACAAAATAATTAATAAATACATAATAATAATACTTGAGCCATTAAACAAAGACAAGGACTTTTAGTTCTTCCTCAAGGACTAGACACTGTTCTGAGCCGTGTCCTTTGAGCTGTTTTGCCGATGCTGAAACCTCCTCCAGGTGGGAGAAGTTAACTGTGTGCTGCCCACCAGCACGCAGACCCCAGACTGGTTGGAACCAGAAAGTTGATGATGCCGACTCCCGATTACCTCACCACCAACCAATCAGAAGAAGGTCCATGAGCCGATTACACCCTGTTCCTTGAACACTATAAGACTTCTTACTACTGTCTCCAGGTTGGGACACACAATCTTGAGGTCATTAGCGCGGTGTGGGTGTGGCCCCCTTTGCCTGTAGAAGCAATAAAGCTATTTCTTTCTACTTCACCCAAAACTCTGTCTCTGAGATTTAATCCTGCACCAGTGTACAGAGGCCTAATTTCGGCAACAATGTATTTCCCAATCATTTTTCATCAAACAATTTAATTCACATCCTTTCCAAATCGGCATATTTTTCATCGGTCTTGCACTCACCTAAATCAGTTTTCCAGAGTACATTACTCTTATTTCTTGGTAATTTGAGGAAAGCCCACTGCATAATTCTTTTCTGGAAACATTGTTCCTGGCCACCGATACCCATCTTCATTACAACAGAACATTTTTCTCCATTTGATCTCACCTTAAATGATCATTCTTTTTTTTTTTTTAACATCTTTATTGGAGTATAATTGCTTTACAATGGTATGTTAGTTTCTGCTTTACCACAAAGTTAAACGATCATTCTTAAGAGGTCAACCTCCTGGAAATAATCACAGAATCTACTGAATGACTTTACCTGGTTTTTTTTTTTTTGTTCTTTTTCATGGATAGGGTCAGCTGACCCACGTATGTTTCCAAAAACACCACTGAGTGAGGTCATTTTGAACTTATGCATCTTCCTTAACCATCCTAAGAAATGCTATTTCAGGGGTAATTTCGGGAGAACCTCACTTTATATTCGCTCATATAAGGAATTTTTAATATTGTCATCTCACAATGGACACCAACACACAAGTGTGTTTCTAGATGGCTATGGAGAATATCAGCTCTAACCAAATGAATTTCCTTTTCGATGCTCTTTTGCTGTAATGATACCCCACAATCGATATTTGGACGTAGAAACGTTATACATTGAAAGTCCTATCAATCAGTATATTCTCTTCCAGTTTCTGTAAAAAGCCACTCACTCACTAGTACCGCGTGGCCTCATAAGAAAGGCACTGTGATATTTACATGAGCACAGACCAATTTATTGTGCAGACTGGCTACGGGCCCTGCAAAAATGAACTGGGGGCAGAATCCAAGATCCCTGGAGATTTCTGGAACTCACCTACACTTGACATTTTTCCTAATTTGCTTAGATGCCCATTGCAGCCCTTAGAGCCCCTTAGGGCACATTAACTCTGATTTCCACAAATGTGGCATACTACATTGCAATTCTGTCCACTAATGTCTCTCTCTTCCTGTACCTCCCTCCTGTCTTTCTAAATTTTTCTATTCCTGCCCCACCTAACTCACTCCCAGGACCAGGGGTAACTGACTCACCTGAGATTTTAATGATATGTGACTGGTTTGACCAATCATCCCCAAATGGGAGATGTAAAGATTCAGATAGGGCTTCTCTGGTGGCGCAGTGGTTGAGAGACCGCCTGCCAACGCGGGGGACGCGGGTTGGTGCCCCGGTCCGGGAAGATCCCACATGCTGCGGAGCGGCTGGGCCCGTGAGCCATGGCCGTTGAGCCTGCGCGTCCGGAGCCTGTGCTCTGCAACGGGAGAGGCCACAACAGTGAGAGGCCCGCGTACCGCAAAAAAAAAAAAAAAAAAAAAATTCAGACATACAGGACTTGATATAATATTATTTGAAGGTAGGTTGAGATGAGTTAAAATGATCATTAGAAAGCTTAGAAGACTTTATTCTCCTTTTTTCAAAATCATTTTTGTCCTTTCCATTTCCATCCTGACAAACAGCCTCACGGATGGATTTCAGGAACATGCTGGGCAAAAGTAGTCAGGCAGCCAAAATGCATCTTTATTCATTTGATCCTCCGAGAGGCAGACGTCAGATGGGAGGAGGCATCGCAAGAGGCGCCTATAAAGATCAAAGAGGTGAAAGCAGGTGTAACCGGTACGCACCTTCATGCTATGATGCAGGTTTGATACCTGTGAAAGGCGAGGGGGAAGGAGGGAGCATTTTGGAGGAAGAGTCCCCAAATGCAATGCAGTTCTAGGGAAAGTTCTGCCAGGTGGGTCTCAAGATAAAATATCTTTTTTTTTTTTTTTTTGCAGTACGCGGGCCTCTCACTGTTGTGGCCTCTCCCATTGCGGAGCACAGGCTCTGGACACACAGGCTCAGCGACCATGGCCCACAGGCCCAGCCGCTCTGTGGCATGTGGGATCTTCCCGGACCGGGGCACGAACCCGCGTTACCTGCGTTGGCAGGAGGACTCTCAACCACTGCGCCACCAGGGAAGCCCCTAAAATATCTTTTAATAAAAGTCCCATGGCAGTGGTCCAGCACTGGGATCCTCACTCTGTACATTTTCTGGCTGGGAGTAGTCTCCTTACCAAGTCCAAACTCCTTCTGCTAGTCACATGACAGGCCAATAAACCAGGGGACGAGGTGTTGGGGAAAGGAACAGTGACTTTATTCAGAAAGATAGCAGACCAAGAAGATGGCAGACTAATGTCCTAGAGAACAATCTTACCCTAATCAGAATTCAGGCTTCTTTTACACTAAAAGGGGAGGGGTGTGGTTGGTCGTTGCTAACTTCTAGGTGCTGGAATCCTTTGTTCTTGTGGCTGTGCATGTAGGTCTGGTCACCATGTTCCTATAAACCTCCAGCAAGACAAATGTTATTCTCTGTGCTGCAACTTTTTATCTCTATGTGAATGGGAAAGTGTTATACCTTTAAAGGTCAGAGCCTTGAGAATGGGCTCTCCTGTGTATTTCAGGCTAGAGGCAGCATTCTTAACTTGAAGCAAAAACAATAGAACACAAAGGTGAAAGTAAAAGAAACAGACCTAATATGGAGTCAGATTTGTTGTTCCCTATGACAGTTTGGGGTAAGCATGGCCTCTCTGCAGAGGCAATGGGGGGACCAAGGGGCCAGGGCAAGAAGGGAGCAACTCTGTTCTCTGCAGTAGGAGAGCCAAGCAGGGCAGGTTGGTGTCTGCCACAAGCATGTACTATGAGATTCTATTTGTATGAAACTTTGGAAAGGAAAATTTAATCTCCAGTGAAAAAAGGGGTAAGGGAGTAGCTCGAAAGTAAGAACCATACAGGGATGATCACAAGGCAGTGAGGTCTCAGGAATCTGGGACAATGTGCAAGGGGCTGTGGAGATGCACAGGCCCTAAAATTGGTAGAGGATCACCATGGACAGTTGGGCAGGTTGTGTAGGATACAATTCCAGGGGGGTGTCCTTCATATCCATCTCTAGGTAGTCATCATAGAATTCTATGTTTATCACGGCAATTTGCTTTCAGATTGCAGCAAAGTGTCTTAAGGAAGAGTGGCCTTTTCTGACTCAAGCTTAATAGTGCCATTGTGGATAGCCATGCTAGAAGTGGGAAAACACATGATATATGTATATGACAAAAAAATCATCGAAAATTCTATGTGTTTTAAAATAAATGTTTTAAAGACAGAAGGTTTTGTTGTATAGAGTGGAGATATCTGGAAGAAACATTAGAAATGATTAACAGCGTTTCCTCCTTGAAAGTGGATTTTGGAGGGGCTGTCCATTGGCTAAATTTCACTTGATGTATGGATACGGTATGCGTTACCTTTATAATGAAAAAGCTGAGAACTTTAAAAGTACTTATTTGAGTGAGTTTCAAGGTTAAAACACACACTCTAGAGTGTTTCAAAGCTGTGAAGGTGTGGTTTGAACATTGCATAAATGAGGTCATAGAATCAATGTGTTTTCAGTTTCTGTTGCTGTTTTGAAGATCTCCAGACCGGAGCCGACTTACTGTGGCAAGCTAACTTGCCAAACTAAGTTTTCCCTACTTAATAATTTACTTAGAAACTTTCCCTTGTCCATGTGAACCAAGGAGATGCCAGCTTTTCTCACTCTTCCCATTTTCAAGTGATGACTGATGCAAGGTGAAATTCTATTCCTTCCAATTTTATTTATGGATATGAATTAGATTAAATGGGAGGGTGTCGTGAAAAGATACATGCACCCCAGTGTTCATGGCAGCATTATTCATAACAGCCAAGACATCTGCTAAATGACCATCGGCAGATGAATGGATAAGGAAGATGTGGTATATACACAATGGAATATTACTCTTCCATAAAAAAGAATGAACTAATGCCATTTGCAGCAACATGGATGGACCTAGAGATTATCGTGCTAAGTAAGTCAAGCAGAGAAAGACGTACATCATGTGATATCGCTTATATGTGGACTCTAAAACAATGATACAAATGAACTTATTTACAGAACAGAAATAGACTCACAGACATGGAAAACAAACTTATGGTTACCAAAAAGGAGAGGAGAGATAAATTAGGAGACTGGGACTAACATATACACACTACTATATATAAAAGAGATAAACAACAAGGACGTAATATTTTGTAATAACCTATACGGGAAAAGAGTCTGAAAAAGAAAGGATATGTATAACTGAATCACTCTGCACCTGAAACTAACACAACATTGTAAATCAACTATACTTTAATTTTAAAGTTAAATAAATAAATAAATAGATTAATTGATTGGTTACTTAATGAATGGAAGGGTGTCTGAGGGTGACTATGACACAATTTTCAAGTGCATATCCTCTCAGGAATTGGCTTTTATTAGCTGCAAAAAGGAAGCCCACGGTATAGCAGACTCTGCTCAGATTCTCCATTGGTATGGAGCAAGTGAAATTCACTTAAACGACATGTCACCGGGGTTCCTGCAAGGAAAAGTTTATGCCAATTATTGAAAGCGGTTCCCCAGACCCTTCCAGAACCCACCTTGAGAGAAAGGTGATGGAAACAAATTGTCTGAAGTCCAGCTTCGGAAGTGTGATGAGGACCTGCCGTGGGCAGCTGCAGCTTTTTCTGGGCAGCTCTGAGGCACACATTCAGAGTTTGGAATTGCTTGCCAAATCTGTGAAACCGTTTTTTTTTTTTTTTGGTTGTGGTTGTGGTTCTTGCTGTTTTCTTTTCTAAAGAGCTGTTTGTTCAGATCCTTTGCCTTTTAAACCAGGTGCCAAAGTTAACAAGTGAGGAAGGAAGGATGGGTTTGGCCTTCGCTCTATGTGAGACTTTTTGTGCTTTCAAAAAATGGTTTTGTTCGCTTTGGCACATATATTGGAGCACTTGGTCCTTACATCTTACAGAGAGACAGGTGCCAGGAGATAGAAATCTTTCTTCCATTAAGAAGGTGGAGGATTTATGAAAGCACTTTCAATTGGGAGGAAAAAGCTATTGGCTACGTTTTTTTGTTTTTGGTTTTTTTTTTCTCCCCGAAGAGAACTACAGAGGGGGAAAAAATGTCTTCATTAAATGTCTTGAATAGTTTTTGAAGGGGACGGTTGAACATCTTCACGGTTTCCATCCAGCCAGGCATGGCTGTGAGACCACCTTATCAAGCCTGTGCCACCCTGCAACGTTTATGATTAATTGCTTTCCAGGAGACAATGGACACTGCATCTATTATTCAGGTAGTAAACATAGAGAACAAATTAATTACTGCATTATGGGCTCTCCACTGGACTCTAAGGCATCTCTGGGTTACAGGCAGGAGCTTGGGGTGGGGGCGGGGTGGGACTGATCCTTGAGGCTTGAAAGAACAAAATGTTTTGAGCATCACTCAGAAAAAAATGATGCATCTGAGGGTTGGCCATAGGTGGCCTGGGGCCACAGCAGGGGATTGAGGACCCACACTTCCTCAATTCTGCAAGTAAAACGAAGCAAGCTCATTCATTCAATGAGCACTTGTGGAAAGCTAGGATTAATGATGAAGTTTCTAGTTTTAAACTACTGGAGAATAAAGCCAACTCTAGAGATAGATGCTTTGGAAAGGTCCTGGCACGGCATCAGCACCCGGTGACCATCCAGCGATACTCAGGATCAGTGCATCTCACCAGTCCCCGGGTGTAAAGGCCTCAGAACAGCCCAGACACCAGGCACTGCGGGCTCCTTGGCTGAACTGTAGCTGGACCAGTGGATAGAGGTGAGCTAGGCTTGCCTTGGGCACAGAATTTAAGGGAGTGCCAAAACACTCAGCGATCAAGACACAAAATTTAATGATTCAATCATTGAGTCATTGTAATGTCATATGTTAAGAAGTCAAAATGAATGCAAAAACTTCATGATGGACAAAACATCAAAACGTTGAAGGCAGGGCTTCCCTGGTGGCGCAGTGGTTGAGAGTCTGCCTGCCGATGCAGGGGACACGGGTTCGTGCCCCGGTCCGGGAGGATCCCATATGCCGCGGAGCGGCTGCGCCCGTGAGCCATGGCCACAGAGCCTGCAGGCTCCGCAACGGGAGAGGCCACAACAGTGAGAGGCCCGCGTACCGCAAAAAAAAAAAAAAAAAAAAAAAAAAAAAAAAAAAAAAAAACAAAAAAAACGTGAAAACCTAGGACACGATGTTAAGTGAATTCACAACAGGGAGGAGCCCCCGTACCAAAAAAAAAAAAAAAAAAAAAAAAAAAAAAAAACAACAACAACAAAAAAACGTTGAAGACAGAGTTCAGCAGAGCCAGGCTGGGTTGTACTGGAGTGGAGACAAAAGGAGACATGTGTGCCCCTATATACATGTTTTTAAGTGTTTTAATAGTTCATGGTTTTAATTAAGTATTAGTGGTGAGTTTGCTTCCGTTAAAGCCAGGAAAGTAAAATCATCATGAATTATGTTTGGGGTAGAAATCAAATGTTTAAATTTAGAAAGAATGTCTTGAGTCTCAATACCCTGACTTTTCAATGTGCCGGTATTTTTTAAGTAGAAGGAGCAATTGTGAATAAGATCCATTAAATATGGACCGTTTTGCATCTGCCTGCATAATGTTTCGGACATTCATCCACGTTGTGACAAGTATCAGAACCTCATTCCTCCTTACGGCTGAATCATACGTATTCCATTGTCCTGATAGACCCCACTCTGGTTGTCCACTGATGAGTGGACATTTGGACGGACATTTGTTTCTACTTTGGCGGTATCGTGAATAGGGCTGCAGTGAACATGTGTAACCATGCATTTATCTGAATACTTGCTTATTATGAAATTTATATGAAATAGCTAGAATAGGGAAATCCCTAGAGACAGAATCCGGATAGCTGATGACCAGGTGATGGGGGAGAGGGGATTGGAGAGTAATGTTTAGGGGGTACAGGGTTCCTATTGGGATAATGAAAAGATTTGGTAACCAAATAGAGGTAGGTTTTGTACAACACTGAGAACACACCAAATTTCACTAAATTGTTTGCTTTTAAATGATTAATTTTTTAACGTGCTGAATTCTTTTATTAGCATGTTGATATTCAAAATTGTCATCAAAACAATACGTGCACATGGATAAAAATTCAAAGTGTTCTACAAGTCTGCCTATGACAAACAGCAGTGCTCTGAATCCCCCTTCCTTGCAATTAAATGGCTAATTTTCTGTTAAGTGAATTTCACATCAGCTGACATTAAATACATATACGAGCGTGGACACTTTCCTTGTTGCCTGGAACTCCAATATGGCTCAGAGGGACACTGTCCTCTGCTCACATCGGCCACATGGTGTAGTGTGTTCACCCATCACCCTGCCCTCTCGTGGTCCTCTCTCCTCTCTCTTCTCCCTAGATTCTGCTCCCTCCTTTGTTCTCTGATGCAAAGAATAATGAAAATAAAGATATATAACAACACTTGACACTTGTGGCCAGGATTGTTCTAAGTGCTTTGTTTTCACAAGAACCCTATGCCATAGGTAAAATATTATGTTCTCATTTTGACAGATGAGGAAACTGGAGCACAGAGAGGTTAAGGAACTTGCCCATGGTGGCACAGCCTATCAGGGCAGAGCTGGAATTAGAAAACCAAATGTCTGTTTCCAGAACGCTCTTTCTTTCCAGGAACCTGTGATTTATCTTGAACTTTCTTCTCTTTCAGTCAGTCAGTATTTTGTAGTCATTCAACCATATTAATAATATAAAACCATCCCATTCCCTTCTAGCTACATTGCTGCACTGTTCATTTCCATTCATTTTTTATCTTAATTATTTCAATGCCTCCTGACTGCTAAAGGGAGATTTCTAAAATATAAATCTGTTCCCCAGGGAGAAAACCTATTAAAAACTCATCCATTTGGCAGCCTTTGTTAAAGCTCCAACTCTGTAACACAGCTCCCAAAGGCCCTCCTGGTCTGCATTCAACTCTACTCTTGTTTTCCAGCTGATCCAAGTCACTGGAAGTTTCCTTCCTATGCCTTTGTTTCTCTGAATTCTGCCTCTCTGCTTGTCCCCTCTGCCCTTTACACTCTACCTGTTTCTTCCCCTTCACCTGGCCCACTTCTCCCTATTCCTCAGGGATTGGGACAGCAGTCCCAGCCCCTAGCTCTAGGTAATGCCCTGTGGCTAAGTGCCTGTCTCCATGCTCCTGTGTTGTTTGAGATTGTTATCACAACATTGGTCCAACTGGAGCTATGATACCCTCCCACCCAGCATCCATCCCCCTCCTAGGGTCCCCCCTGCTGCATTCACCTTCGAGGAAGCACCTCATCCTGGCTCTTGGACCATGAGGTTTGGCTAGAGTGGCCCCCACTATAGATCCAGGGCTGGCACCAGACTCGGGCCCAACTAATCCTAGTATCCCATATTTCTGGCCGTTGGTGATTGGCTCAGGTGGGAACCATGGACCAAACCAAGCTGGGTTTTGTCACCGTCACTGTTAGAATCATTGGAACTGCGGCTTTCTATCCTGGTCACGTTATCTCTAGGACACTGGCAGTCTGGGGCGTTTGGGGGTCTCTATGGAGAGGACTTGCCTAAAAGTGAGGAGTATACAAATGAAAGCAGAGGTAAGACACAAGGAGACCACAGCCTGATGGCATCACAGGAGCCAGTTTCTGAAGCCATGGAAGATCTCCAAAGTATGAGGCAAGTAATCACCATTCTTACCGCTTTCAACAAAGAAAATCCTGACAAGGTTAGCGTATTTATTGTTGGTTGACGGCTCTGTTGTCCTTTTAAGCTGAGAGTTTTGTCCATGGACTTGTGTAATCGCCTTCCTAAACCCCACATTTAGCACGGGAGGGGACATGGGTTCAGCTGGCCGAATGAACAGACACCACAGTAATCACCTCCTCTTGGTTCTTATGAAATCAGCCTTGTCCTTTCAGGGTAGCTGGGATGCTACGAATTTAAATGGACTAAGCTTTGCAGCTAATCTAGACCTTTTTTAAAGGAATAACCCTCTTGGAAAGCAGGGATGGTATCCTCACTGTCTTCCGACCTAAATTCCATTAGTCACAGAGAGGAAAAATTCAGTCGCTGGAAAAACTCGAGATCCTCCACGTGGGATCTACTCCCCATGCCACCAAGAAGTGCCCTTTGGACTGATCCTATGCGTTTGTCTTAAACAAAATGGTGGCTGACCTTTGGCCCGTGCCCACCATGGTGCTTAGCCCAGAACCCCTGAAACAACCATGCGTACTTTGGACACAAATCTCGGGGTTTGGTTTCAGTTGGTCAATTTTCTTTTCCAAAGCCTCGTGCATCAGCAGGCTGATAGAGAAACACTCATTTCGAAACCCACTTGGAAATACGCACCCAAGACATCCTATTAGGAACGACATGTGTGATACAGAGGAAATAATTCTTAATTTCTAAAGCATAATTATTACTCCTCATGTGTGGGTCTTCTAGGCTTTGAAAGTACAATGCACACATTTAAACATTTTTACAGCACATAACCTAGTGATTTAATACTAAGATGATAAATCCCAAGAGATGGTGCGAAGTCTATCAGATTCCAGGGCAACCATCAGAAGAGCCCTGCTCCACAGGTGGTGGCTGCCATGGCAACTGACACTTCTCCACACATGGCTTCTAGACTGGAGGAGGGAGAATTATGCCAGCACAAAGCCCACATTTTCAGCATGCTATCAGGTTAGACAAGCCTGTTTCTGTTACATTTTACTGTTTTCTTCTAAAAGCAGCCCATGGACTTATGCTGGTGTCACCTCCCATTGGCAGATGGGGAAATTGAGCCTTCGAAGAGTAGGCATCACGCACAAGATAACACAGCTGGGAATAAAAGACAGCATGAGGGGACTTCCCTGGTGGCGCAGTGGTTAAGAATCCACCTGCCAATGCAGGGGACACAGGATCGATCCCTAGTCCTGGAAGATCCCACATGCCGCAGAGCAACTAAGCCCATGTGCCACAGCTACTGAGTCTGCACTCTAGACCCCACAAGCCACAACTACTGAGCCCGTGTGCCACAACTACTGAAACCCACATGCCTAGAGCCCCTGCTCCACAGCAAGAGAAGCCACCGCAATGAGAAGCCCACGCACCGCATCCAAGACCCAACACAGCTATAAATAAATAAATAAATAAATTTATTTTTTAAAAAAAAGACAGCAGGGCATGTCACTAGGTCAACCTGACTGAAAATGTCTTCCTGTATCCCTGGCACCAGCCCAGCCCTCAGCTACACCCCTTCCTTCACATTTTACTATAGAGCTGCCCCTGGTTTAGCAGGGCATCTTCATTTTGAAAGAAGGTTGTGCAAACTTTTCCCCATAGATGCATCATTTTCCTTATAAAAATTATTGATGGGGAACAAAGTTAAGAAGCATGTGGTCTTGAAAATGATGCATACCTTAATATTTTACCAGTAAATGTTTTTTTAAATATTTTTTATTTTTATTTATTTATTTACTTGGAGAAATTTGCAGTCCTTTTTTTTTTAATTTTTACATCTTTATTGGAGTATAATTTCATTTTTTACATCTTTATTGGAGTATAATTGCTGGTAAATCTTTTATTTCCTCAAGTACCTAACAGAGTCCTTTCAAAAACTTCCAGTTTAAGGTGCAGATTTTAAAATATACATTAAACAGAAGAGTAATCTGAAGAGGCTAGCTGATGGTCAGTGACTCCATTATGAGCCAGAGGTCGTAATAGTTTACCTTGACCTGTATAACATAAATGAAAATTGTTCTAGACCTCGCTGGTGAGTATTTTTCATCAGAATTTGAGACGCAAAATGCAGTGCTTTTTCATTACAGTTTTCAACCTCCAATAGAACAATTCAGAGTCACCAACATTCAAAAGACTCAGAAGTACTTATTTGTAAATCACGTCACATTTACAGGGAAATGAACATTTAGATTTTGCAAAATAAAGAAAAGTCAGATGTTTGGTACTGAGAGGCGATTTTTGCAGTTCTTTTTAAAATTTTTATTTATTTATTTTCGGCTGCGTTGGGTCTTCGTTGCTGCACGCAGGCTTTCACTAGTTGCGGCGAACGGGGCTACTCTTCATTGCGGTGCACAGGCTTCTCATTGCGGTGGCTTCTCTTATTGCAGAGCACGGGCTCTAGGCGCGCAGGCTTCAGTAGTTGTGGCGCTCGGGCTCAGTAGTTGTGGCTCGCGGGCTCTAGAACACAGGCTCGGTAGCTGTGGCGCACGGGCTTAGTTGCTCCGCGGCATGTGGGTTCTTCCCGGACCAGGCAATGAACCTGTGTCCCCAATTTTTGCGGTTCTTGAGACAAAGTTGTATTTATTACAGCTCTGTTTGGTGAAAAGATAAGGTGCAACTTTAATGAAATGTGAGTCCAAATCGCTAAGATAAGAAGAGTGCAGGCTTCAGAACAAGGTGCCCCTGTGGGCGCATCTGGTTGTGCCTCCCACCTAAAATGTGCCTTTAGAAGCAGCTTAGCTGCATTAAAACTCCACACTTATCGTGTGAAATATGAGGATGGCAGTGCCCTCTTTGCAGGATGCTGTGAGTAAAATATGAAAAATAAACAATGCATGGACGGGACACCAGGGCCGATGATGGGAATGGACTCTTTCTCTCCTCGTACCTTGCTTACAACTTGTAACATATTTGCCAGGAAATGATAACATATTGGCAGGCGGATAACAATAGTAGCTAACACTCGTTTGCACCCTTGCACCAGGGACTATTCTAAGCACTTTACCAATATTTACACATTCAATTGTCTCCTTTTCCTTGCGGGTGGCTGTGATCATTATCATCCCCATTTTACAGACGAGGAAACTGAGACACAGGGCGGATGGGAGACCACACAAGCTCTCACCACCAGGAAGCAGCAGAGAAGAGAGGAAAACCAGAATTTGCTCTCGTGAAGCTCATCCAAACCTGGTTTTATTTTTCTATCCGTGCGCCCACATCCCATCTGCCTGATTAGGGAGGTTTCTAGGATTGTATAAAGGGTTTGGCCCAGTCAACCGTCTCCAGGGGGTCCCAGAAAAGAAAGTGACTTTGAGTGAAATGACCAAAGGATGCAATACAGGAGGCAGGAAGAGGGATAAAGCTAGGATGGCAGAACTAGGATACTTCTCATCCTATTTCTGTGTTAATAAGGAAACAGCTCCACAGCTTGGGCACCTCTGCACTGATGCCCCAAAACGTCACCACAGTCCCAGGGCACCTCTGCTCTCAGGGCAGCATGCATAATGCTGCTGGCGCACATGGGGAGGAACCCATCTTCAAAGGCTATGTCAGAGGTAAAGATGCGAGGGGATCTCTGCTGCCCTTGGAAATGAGCTGGAACGGACCTCAGAGAGTGAAGCTGTAACCACCCGAGTCTGTCCACTCTCAGAACCCAGTCTGGGAATGGCTTCCCTACTTCAGCCCTTATTTCTGCAGGGTTGCCCACCTCCTTCCTGAGATAGATGCCAGGTAGTCATCTTATTTGCACCAGAAAGATGGGAATCCTAAGGCCAGAGGGACCTGGAAATACAGACCCAGAACGTGTATTCAAATTTCAAAGGTGCCTTCACTTAAAGAACATGTTACGTGAATAAAGAAAGCAACAGTCCTCAAGTACGGCAAACAAGTATGCAGGCTGAAGAGTAATTGAACAAAATGTATCACGAACACCACGCAGAGTGCGGGAGATGCTTAGGGAACACGGAGAAGCATTTGCGCTTTGTTTTCCGTCATTTTATTGTGAACGTTAAAAAAAAAAAAGGAAGAGTTGAAATAATGGTAGAATGAACACCCATGTATGCAACACCAAGTTTCTGTTCCTATCTTGCTCTGTTTGCTTTCAGGCTTTGTTTTTATGTTAATAGTTGGCTTGATTCTAATTGAATGTTACGGGAGAAGTAGAATTATTTAGTGTACCACATGCGTCATTCCGTGGATCTTTTGACTTAGGACAAACCAGGAGTAAATACCTCAGTAAAGAAGGCACCTCAGTTTAAATGAGATATATCAAATGATAGAACAGTGGTGACCCCCCCCCCGGGCAGAACTGGATGGCTGGACCCAAACGAATCCAGTGTGAGGAACAGAGTCTCAGACAAATGAAACACGCGAAACAGGGAGTGTTTTGCCAAAGGCTTTAGCTTTTGCCTTTTTAAAAAAGCAAATGTCTGTGTAAAACTAAAATCACCCGTGAATGTCCCGACGGTGTATTTCAAAAACTGTTAACGTGATTTATTTTTAGATTTAAAGCCTTTTCTTACCAGCAGGACCCAGCATCCGCCGACACACAAGAAGTGCCCCTTTGAAAGAAGGAGCACCCACAAATCTGACGCATCGTCTCCACATCACTGAGAGATCTGTGTTCTGGAGTGGGCGGGGACAGGCTCGGGTATCTATTCCAATGTTCACAGGGATTTCAAGAGCCTGGGTGTCACAGAGGTCCTGATTCAGCCCAGGCAGCTGGATAGGGATCCCCCTCAGTTCCTGCTGTGCTTTATTCCTGAGGATTAAAAGTGGTGCCAGGAGAGAACCCTGTCACCGGGCAGCTGTGGAGTGCCCTACCCCCATCTCCCCACCCGTCCTCACCTCCTTGGTGGAAGAGCGCCGCCCATTTTCCCCTTCTATTTATTGTCTCCTGTAAACACAAGAAGCCATATCGACATGACAGTCAGCAAAGGAATCTGGAGAAAAAAGCCTATGAACCACAGGTTTTATAATTGAAGGAAAGCAATGAGAAGATGAAACCCGAAGGCATCCTGAAATTTCTCGCCTGGAAGGGCGTTTACCGTGGTTAGCAGGGATATTCCACAGTCATTCATCCAGTGATTTGTTTACTGCCTGTCCTGTCCTGCTAACCCAATTAACCCTTTTTGCCTAAGACCGATGGGAAGAAATGCATATACATAAACATTTAAAATAATCTAAAATGACAACATACACTATACAATAGTTTCTATTCTATTCTACTCTAATCTGTTCATTACAATTTGTTGAAATGTCCTGGACGTCACAGATTGAAAGTTACCCTAGTCTCGGAGCTGGAAGCAGGGACCGGGCTTGATCTGCAGGTAGACACACACCATTACCCACCTCCCTGCCTGTCTTGTGGCAGGACCTCAAAAAATGGGTGTTGCCTATGTGGACAAGGAATGTCGCCTGCCATTTCAGTACACAAAGGATGTTGTGGCTTGGCTAGTAAAGCAACCAGCCACTGTAGCTGACTCGCCCACAAGGGGATTCAGGATGGAGAAAACAGGATACTGGCCCTAGATACTTACGGTTCATACCAAACGAATGATTTCAATGAGCCCAGACTCTTGCATCTTCCCATACACGGAAAAGTGCTAACTTCGTTAACTTGAGATGCCTGGTTTTTCTTTAATTAGCAGTAATCTTTTGATGTTCAACTACCTGCTTTTTAGTTTTGTTTTTTTTCCAGCAAAAACTCCTATATATCCTGGCGCCCCCCGCGCTTACCTCTTTGGAGCGGTCCCTCAGAGCCATCTGAGAGGCTGACTCCTGGGCTTGAGTCCTCAGTAAGTCTGCTGAATAAAACATAATGCTCAACTTTTAGGCTGTGCGTTTTGTTTCAGTCGACCCCTGCACGAATAAAGGAATGACTCAGCACCTACTATGTCCCTGGCCCTGGTCCAGGCACTAGGAATTATACGATGATCAGTGCAGACAGGCTCCATTGCTTTCAGGGAGCTTCCAGTCTCATGAGGAGACAGGAAAAAATAAATAAAAATAAAACAGAAGCAATTATATAAAATACCATCAGAGAGTCAAGTAATGATGTTCTGGCATGAACTGATCCATTTCTTATCTAACCTCTAGCAGACCCTTGACATCGGCAACACCATTTCCCAACACTTGACAGCCTTCTGGGACGGTACGTTTCAAAAGCTGTGTGTAGCCTGTCGACCTCAGTCGGCTACTAATTTAATGGTTGATAGCTTGGTTTTCTTTGGGTACTATATTCATTACCTAGGGCTGCTGTAACAAAGTACCACACACCGAGGGGCTTAAAAGACAGACATTCATTCTCTCATCAGTTCTGGAGGCCAGAAGCCCCACGCTCCTTCTGAAGGAGGCTATGTCCCATGCCGGTCTTCTAGCTTGTAACTACATCACTTCAATTTCTACTTCTGTGCTCACCTGGACATCTTCTCCCTGTGTGTCCTCTCATCTTATAAGGACACCAGCCACTGGAGGTAGAGCCCACCCAATCCAGTAAGACCTCATGTTGATTTCGTACCTCCACAAAGATCCTATTTCCAAACGAGGTCACGTTCTAAGGTGCCAGGTCGACATGAGTTTGTGGGGAGGAGGGACACCATTTAACCCAGTACAGGCAGCAGGGTCTTGATCTGGCCATGTTACAACCCAGGCTTGAAGTTTTAATAGCTCTCTTTCTGGAGACAGGAAGCAACATTTCTATCCCTGCCCGACCGGTTTTCCTCTTAATTAACAAGCTGGGCTCACTTGCCAGCGATGGTGGTGAAGGGTAAAAATCCACAGACAAGATGAACTCGAAGATAAACTTCAGCGAGGCTCTTCGGAAGCTTTTTTTCCCCCGCATGTTTCAAGCTGAAAGCTGATTGCAGTGTCAGCTGTAATTACCCAAGCCCATTACACGGCCGGGGGCAGGTGGCACTTAAAGAAATTGTACAGATGCTGAAACTGGTCTCCGAGAGCCCTCCACATAGCCCCCATCAGAGCACGGTTGAAAACACATCTTAAAATAGATCAGCGCTACATCGGCAGCAAGCAGGTGAGGGCGGGTGTATGGAACATGAAAGTGACAGGCGGAGCAGCTTCTGAGCAGGGAGGAAAGTGGATTCCTTCTGACCCGTCATCCTCACTCATAAAGGGGCAGCTTTGCTTCTTTCTCAGCCCCTTTATCATTGTCCTCACCATCATTACCCTTCCTGTGCTTGGAACTGCCAAGTATCACCTTGGTCCCCTCTCAAGGAAGTGCTTTTGTCCCAGCTGCTGGGAGTGCTGTCAGCTAAAAGTCTTCAGCGCCAGCCCCCTTCAAGAATGACCTGCAGAGCTGCCTTTCCTAAGGGCACGCCCTTCCCCGCATCCAGCGATGGATCCACGCAGGGCTACCAATGCCTGGCCGTCTCAGTCTCAATGGAGACACTTCTGCCGGACCATTCTATCCCGGAGCTTGCTGGAGGGGGGTTGAGGGGCAGGGGTGTCAGGCAAGGCTGTCTCTGGACCTGCCCAGGGATCAGCATGTCCCCCTGCCCGATTCTGCTTCCTTCACCCTTCCACAGGAGATGGTCCCAGGGGCATCATCCCGCGGACCTCTCACTGCTGTGGCCTCTCCCGTTGCGGAGCACAGGCTCCGGACGCACAGGATCAGCGGCCATGGCTCACGGGCCCAGCCGCTCCGCGGCATGTGGGATCTTCCCGGACCGGGGTACGAACCCGCGTCCCCTGCATCGGCAGGCGGACTCTCAACCACTGCGCCACCAGGGAGCCCCCCAGGGGCATCATTTAATAAACATCCTCCATGCTAAATGGCAACTGAGAGACTTTCCCCAGGCAGCCCAAGCTGCAACAATATCGCTGCTGACAGTTTTCAAACATTAAGCTTTGACCATGGCCAGACACGGTGCTAAGTGTAAGACAAGCGTTATCGCATTTCACTCACAGAAAATCCATGCGGTGTGTGCTCCTAAGTGCACGGGGCAGATGAGAGCATTGAGGCTCAAGGCCTCTAAGTGACTACCTTGTAAGTGGTGGATCTGGGACTTTGAACCCAGCTCTCATAGTACCGCATCCCCACTCTTTAAACAATACGCTCTTCTGTTTCCTGACGTGCAGGATGCGATGTTCTCCTGGGAATGGCTGTGTGTCAGTTTAGAAAATTAGATTTTGTGCTCTCCCAAAGGTGGTTGGGAAGGCAATTAGGGATTCTTAGATGTTTTATAGCCACCTTAACTACTTTTAAGCTACCTTACACTGAAATACATAGTACGAAATGAAAGAAGCCAATCTGAAAAGGCTACACACAGTTTGATGCCAGCCACGTGACATTCTGGCAAAGGCGCAGCTACGCAGACAGAGAAAGATGAGTGGTCCCAGGGGTAGGAGAGGTGAGGGATGCCTAGGTAGAGCACAGAGAATTTTTAAGGCAGTGAAAATACTCTCTCGGAGACCGTCGTGCTGGATACGTGTCCTTATACATTTGTCCAGACACACAGGATGTACAACACCAGGAGAGAGCCCTCATGGAAACTATGGCCTTTGGGTGACGATGATGTATCCGTGTAAGCGCATCAGTTGTAGCAAATGTACCACCTGGTGGGGATGCTGATAACCGGGGAGGCCGTGCATGGGTGGGGGCAGGGGGCACATGGACATCTCTGTACCTTCCCCTCAATTTTTCGGTGAGTCTAAAACTGCTCTAAAAAATAATGTTTTAATAAAAAAATCAGTTGGCTGTATAGAATTTTTAATAAAGAATATGATACATTTTGTTATTTGTAAATTATGGGCTACACGGCCCTTATCTGTATCATGTAGAATAAACTTCAGAGTGCCTGTTGTTAAACATCAATACACCACTGGCAAAGGTATTATTTTGTATATCTAATTAATCCTAATACATGCATGCATGGTTTCCTTAAAAAAATTCTTGGTAGAGCAATAGCATATATTAAACACATATATGTATGCAATAAGTTTTTGTAGAATGAATTTACACGTAAAAGCCATTCATCACACATTTGATCAACCGTAATACACTTAGCCATTCCTTCTATGCAGTTACGATGTACTCATACTTGCTATAGGGCAATGCAAAATGTGTAAGACTAGTTATCGATTAGAATTGTTTTAACCTGAAGAGCTATGCAGACAGAAAGAGCCATAAGTATTTGTAGAAGAAAGCATATTTTTCTGAAGTAGAATTCTCTGAAAAACATCATACATATTTGGTTCTTCTGTGACTTGAACGCAGAATGGCTTTTACATAAAACATCTCGTTCTTCTGAAATGAAACACAACAATTTGTGACGTAAGAAGAGGTTTAGCCTAGAGTTATTACTTCATCCATGCAGAGCTGGGGTCAGTCGATGCCCAGGGCAGGGTGGGCATCCCAGACTCCTAACGGAGACTTGGGATCCCTGAGTCCAGCCATTCCCCAACCCAAGGGATGGCGGGAAGACGTGGGTGATGCTCGGATATGAGTTGCCTCGCACGGTGAGGATGCTGTTGCCATTTCAATTCTTTTGAGTCTTCTGGATCATACTGAGAGTCCCCATGGGGATTCACGCGTCTTGAACCTCCTAAACCCTTGTGAATCTCCCTTTGCACACAAAGGGAGCAGCTTCCAGCTGTGACCCTTCACCAGGTGGGTGTCTCTAGCTAGAGGTGAGCAACAGTTTGTTTCTATAACCTTGATTTTCAGGGTTATCCTCTGAGCTGTTAGTCCTCCCCCGGATCCAGCCTCCATCTTTCTGCCCTCTGCTCACAGAGGTCTGACCTGTGTGGACACCACAAGTGGGCTCCGTGGTCCCTGGCTGCCTGCTGGGTTTGGTCGTGAGCCCCTGCGAGAGTGGAGCATGACCGGTGAGTTCAGCACCCCAGGCTGGCTCTGTCTTGTCAAAGTCGGCCGCTTCTCTAAAGACGGCTGCCTTCCATGACTCCTTTCTTCCAAGTTATGATGACTCTCCTGCCCTTGACCCTCTGGGCCCAGAGGGGATCTCAGGGATGCTAATATTAGCTCCAAATTCCCTCATTGTCCCAAGCAACTCCCTTTGCCCAGAAGGTTGTCATTAGTCCCTTTGGGAATATGCTTCCCTCAATTTATCCTCATTTGCGTGTTCTGGTGGAGACCCTGGCTGACACGCCTACTACTGGCGTCACTGATGTTTGATATCCACTTGCTTTACTGACACAGAGGAAAAGGCAGCCTCAAGGTCAAGATCGGGCCCAAGAATCTTAGTCTGCCCGTAAAAAAGGACCCGCAGTTCATGTGAGGCAAACAGAGAAACTCCAGTTCCCCAACGTCTTCAACAGCTGCACACACAGCCTCAAATCTTAAGGAAAACACAAAGCCTTTTGCCGTGAGATGGAAGAGAGTGGACAAATTGATGGTTCAAGGCTGGATGCAACCTGCAGCCTTGTTTTCTTGGCTCACTGCTTTTTTTTTTTTTTTTTTTAGCCGAGGGGCACGTGGGATCTTAGATCCCTGACCAGGGATCGAATCCACACCCCCTGCAGTGGAAGCACAGAGTCTTATCCACTGGACAACAGGGGAAGTCCTGCATTGCTTTTTGGGTTTTTTTGCGGTACGCGGGCCTCTCACTGTTGCGGCCTCTCCCGTTGCGGAGCACAGGCTCCGGACGCGCAGGTTCAGCGGCCATGCCTCACGGGCCCAGCCGCTCCGCGGCACGTGGAATCTTCCTGGACCGGGGCACGAACCTGTGTCCCCTGCATTGGCAGGCGGACTCTCAACCACTGCGCCGTCAGGGAAGCCCCATTGTTGTTGTTGTTTTTTAATGTTTTAGATTGGCTGCCATAATCTAAACATTGGAAAATTTCATGTAAAGATCAAATTTCTGCATCCTCTTGAAATTGGAAGAACTGACCCCACTGGGGCCACGTGACCCGCCTGACCCCTCTCCCCACTTGGGGAGGTACGCATGCTGTCCAGCTCGGCCGTTCTCCACTAGGTCCCCGGACTGACGTTGACCTTGAGACCCAGAGGAAGGGCAAGGTGGGAAGGAAGCCGTTGCTGGCCCTCTGCTCCCTTGGGCACCTGGAGTTGTTGTCACCCTCATTCCTGGCTGATGATCGGCTGAATCATCAGAGTCAGATTCTGGTGGGTGGCAGCAGTGAAACGTGTGACGCCATGACTGTCTTCCGTACGCTTCCTCATTAGCAACATTTCCCCTAATCAACACTTCTTTTGAATCCCTTCTGCCCAGAATTGCACCCATTTCTTTAATAACTGCCCTCTTCTGTTCCACATAGGTTAGGCTAATACGATTTCCCTATCGTTTCCCTGTTCCTCTGTCAAATAAATCCATTTGCTGTCACCTTGTATGTTCAGCCAAACCGAAAATGTACACTAATCTATACAACAATCCAGCGGCGCCTGAATGTCATGAAATCAGGTAGGACTAAAAGGCAGGTTTAGCTGCTAATCCCAAGATGCATTCAGGAAGACCCACTTAATTTCACAGGTCTACAGTAAGTTGAATAAAAACTAGCCTTGTTGTTGGCTGCCAAGGTTATTGAACTGCTTAGACTGTTAACACATCTGTTATTGGTTCCCACATTTTCTTGGAGAAAACTTTTATTTTGAAATGAAATATTTTGAAATATTTGAAAGTACTGCAGTAACTTTTGCTCTGAAAACTTAATCATAGAACTGCTCACAACTTATTCTGTTATTAAAGAATTGTAATCCATTTACCTCATAAGAGTTATTTTATCCACCAAATGAAGCAATGAAGCAGAAACATAAGAATTATAATAATTGCACACTCTCTCTCTCTATCTATATATATACATACGTATTATATATCTATAAGTAGCAATATATATTATATAACAATATATAATACATTTAATATAATATATAATATAGTGACTATATATATACACACACACACACGTAATTATATTTATACACACATATATAGCAAGCACTTCACACCAGGTACAGGCATAGCACTGAATCTCCATGTTAGAAATGATTCACATCTACCCCAGGTACAAGTGGAGAGAGAACCTGCCAAGGCATCACCTTGCTTCAGCTGAAGAAACTCATCTGGGGACTTCCCTGGTGGTGCAGCGGAGAAGACTCTGCGCTCCCACTGCAGGGGACCAGGGTTCGATCCCGGGTCAGGGAACTAGATCCCACATGCGTGCTACAACTAAGAGTTTACATGCTGCAACTAAGGAGCCCACGTGCTGCAACTAAGGAGGCTTCAAGCCGCAACTAGGACCCAGTGCAACCCAATAAATAAATATTTTTTTTTAAAAAAAGGAGAAACTCAACTTCACCACGTACACTCACCCCCTGCTGGCGAGAGTGTTCCAGGCTAGATCCAGAGGCAGGTGACTGGCTGGGCAGCCTGGAGGAGACATGGACAGCCAGATTTGGCCAGCGGCAGTCAGCCTCCTGCAGGTGCCGAGCCTGCCCATCAGGCATGGGACAGTCTAGCACTCCATCTCGGACAGGATCTGTGCTGGTAACAAGTCCCATGAAGGGCAGAGGGGATGCTTGTGAAGGTGGCAGTGGGGGATCCTTTCTCATGAAGAGCCCCTCTAACAGCCACTGGTATCAAAAGGTTATTGTCTCCCAGCGTGAAGGCTGTAACAGGACGGGAACTACCGTTTCTCCACCTAACGTGTTCCACTGAAGATGTAGATGCAAAGGATCATTGATCTGTTTGGAGGTTAGGGGACCACCCTCATTCTGGACACTTTACTGCAAAAAATCACAGAAACCAAAGCAGTGAAAGAATTGGGGGCTTTTGTTCTAAAATTGTATTCCCAATGAAAGTGACTCAATACATTTTTTTTAAGAAAAAAAGCAAACACACGTATGCACAGGCGCACATAACACATAATGAAAAATCTGCTCGAAATTGATTTGTTTCATGAAGAAGTCACTCTTTTTATGGAGGACCGATTTAGGAGTCTGAATTACAGCAGTTGAGGTTGAAATATTTTAATCGGAAATGTTTTGCTCCCTGGGAAAGAGAGTTCTAAAGACTGAATTTTCCCAGTTGAGGGCATTATTTCTAGCCAATTAACTTGGGCACAGTTTAAGTTCTCCAGGACAGATGGGTCCCTCCCACACTTTCCCAGGCCGTTACTGTCTGTAGGTTTATCCTCTAAATGATCGTGGAGCAGTGAGGGATGGGGCATGACGGACCCAGGGAGGACAGACGGCTTCGGAAACCCACTGTCCTGCTGAGGGCCGCTGGTCCTTGTGGAATTCTGTTTCAAGCAGAGGGGTAAGAAGTAAGCGGCAGCCTCCATGGTGAGATTCGGGTCTCTCATGCCCTGAGGAAGCAACTCCCTCCCCAGTGCTTCCTATCAGGAGGACGGATTTCATAGTAATAAGAAAAGAAACAGCAAATCCCTGTCCCACAACGGCTCAGTGTCAAACAGCTGTCACTATTTGATGACTCAGGTCTTGATTTGTGTCAGGAATCATGGAAAGTGGCCCCAGGAGCAATTTATAGTCCTGTGACTCTGGCGTCCACAAATGAGGGAGGCACCCCGAGGTACAGCGCTTGGGGGTTTGTACGATTCACTGAACAACATGGAGAGCTCCTGCAACACTGAAATATGGTCTGACCGCAAGGGAGGCTGGGAAATGTAGTCTAATCCCAAGGGAGACTGGGAAATGTGGTCTAACCCCAAGGGAGACTGGGATATGTAATTAGACCTCTATTCAGGAAGAAGCAACAAGACTTTTTAAATAGAAAATGAAGTCTAATCTATACTTGTAGATCTCAACATAAAAACTATACTGTTCTCGTAATTATCACTATGGCTCAGTGTTTACCAGATAGGTAAACATTAGGACCAGCGTGAAAAAGTAGTTTACCTTTAGAATCACAGCCACCCAGAAACTTAACCCACCTCCCTTTGAACTGGATGATTCTGAGGGTCTTCCCACCAACTGGTTTGCCATTTGCAAACAGGAGACCTGCACGGAGGGCCCTGGCTGAGAAGACTCAGATTAGAATCACACACCTGGCAAGTGTTTGTTCATTTGTTGAGCCTGTTTTGTTTTCGTTTATCATCAGGTCAGAAGGGGTTTAGGTGGGCACATCATGCTTTCCCATAATCCCTTATCATCATCCCTGTCATTATGACACTTGGCCCACCAGAGCCCCCTTTCTTTTCTTTTTTTTTTTCAGAGCCGCCTTTCTGATGCATTTCAGATATGCCCTCCACTCTTAACTTTGAAAGAGCACAGTGATGATGTGTGGATATGTGCGTTTTAAAGTTACACAAACATTATTCATTCAAGGTCGTGCTGTGTTTTACAGTCTTTACACTCAGAACTGTGTTCTGAAAAGCTCCCAGGCTGCTGTCAGCTCCTCTAGTTGACTTCTGCCAGTTGCAGCTGATGGAGTTGGCTGACCAATCCTGCCCCCACCTAGACAATCCTGCCTCCTGGTGACTGCTCAGTTCTCTGAATTTTTGATGCCATAAAGGTGTCATCCAGGACTTCCCTGGTGGTCCAGTGGCTAAGACTCCACGCTCCCAATGCAGGGAAGCTGGGTTCCCTCCCTGGTCGGGGAACTAGATCCCGCATGCCGCAACTAAGACCCGGTGCAGCCAAAATAAATAAATACATAAATAAAAATAAAAATAATTTTTAAAAAGGTGTCATCCAAGCAAAGACTATTCACAGCTACTTGTTTTGTTTTTGTTCTTTTCAGTATTCTACTTATTAAACATTGCAAAAATGATGATTTTACAGAAGCTTTGAAGTTCAACTGAATACTTTTAATATTCTATGTATAAATCTACTATTTTATAACATTTTAAAAGGCAATTTGGGGACTTCCCCAGCGATCCAGTGGTTAAGATTCTGACTGCCATGTAGGAGGCGCGGGTTCGATCCCTGGTGGGGGAACTCAGATCCCACATGCTGTGGGATGCAGCCAAGAATTTAAAAAGAAATAAATTAAAAGGCAGTTTTAATAAGTTAGTAAATTAAATTCCTTTAAATACTTCAAAACACATTCATAAATTTCACATATCTGTCTTCTTTTTTTTTATTTTATTTTTTTTTAATTTTTTTATTTTATTTTATTTTTTTTTCTGTCTTCTTTTTAAGCAACGTATATGCCTCATTAACATGGAAAGCTCTCATATACTTAAACAGCCCTGTAACTCTCATAAATAAACTTATAGAGGACTCTCAAGTTCTTTTAAACATTCCAGTCTTGTTTATACTTAGGGAAATTATCATATACTTTCCAACTTAAAATTGCAAACTAAAATTAATTGCGAACTTCTCTGTTTCAGCTGGAATCACAAATCTAATCTCTTCCTAATGTGACAGATTACCTTAAATAGTATAAGCAGGCTACATACAAAATATTTCCCAACAATACTTAAGCTTAACACAAAAATATTAGTGAACAGGTTTGATTTACTTTATCAGCACTATTCTTAATTATTACCCTTTCTGGACTTTAGACTCACTGAGGAAATAATTCTACCCTTTCCAGCAAATTGAGGTTACAGACTCAAGTAAACGGCTTCACCATCTCATAGTAATTAGGATTTTCTTCTCAGTGGGCTGAGATTGCTTGTTGACATTTTTTTTTTTTTTTTGACTAGAACAAGTGATCTGGAGCCTTCAAACACCCAGGTGATGGATCTTACCACTCAGACAACCTTGTTCAGGATTTTTCTAGAATATTCCACACTTTCCAAGTGGAGGTCTTCTGCAACCCATCTATTAGCTAATTTCAACTGGAGTCTGAACCTTATCTTCCAGGTTGCTTCACCCCTATTGGATTCAATTGATCTATGGACTACTCTATCTGTTCTGAATTCTTGCCATGTTCCTCCTGCCTGGAAGGGCCAACATGCCTTCAGATACTGGGAAGACCTCCACTTGGATTCACTTCTTCTCTCATGCTTAGCTTACTTGATCCTTAAATGTCTGAGATATTCCCAAAGACAAGTGCATCTGTGGCTTCTTCCACCCACCTCCACCTCTCCAGGGAATGAGATGCTCTTATTACAATCTCCACTGTCCTCCTTTAAAAAAAAATTTTTTTTTTGGCTGCGTTGGGTCTTCGTTGCTGCACGTGGGCTTTTCTTTAGTTGCAGCGAGCGGGGGCTACTCTTCTTTGTGGTGCTCGGGCTTCTCATTGTGGTGGCTTCTCTTGTTGTGGAGCACGGGCTCTAGGCGCACAGGCTTCAGTAGTTGTGGTGCGTGGGCTCAGTAGTTGTGGCTCGCGGGCTTAGTTTCTCTGCAGTATGTGGGATCTTCCCGGACCAGGGCTCGAACCCGTGTACCCTGCGTTGGCAGGCGGATTGTTAACCACTGAGCCACCAGGGAGGTCCTAAACTTTATTTGTTATTCTTCAATATCAGCACCACCTCTAGATGGGAGGAGTGAGTGTCCAAAGATTTGTGGTTCTTTCTAAAAATCTCCACAGCTTCCACTGACACAGTGGTGATACTCTTGAACAACAGCAAAATAACAATGGTAATTACAGCAATTGTGGTTTATTGACATGTGAAGTTCTTAAAAGATGGGGAGTTGACGGTGCTATTCCACAGAGAAAAGTGGGCGTAAAAGGGAAACTACGTATAATGTTTTACCTGTTTGCATACGTAGTGGGTGTTTGTAGGCAAATATTTCATTTCTTCTGTTAGAGCTATATTCTTCAAGTCAAGTTCAGAAATAATGATGAAATGAATTCACTCCACTGAGCAGAAGTTTTAGAGTGAGTTGAAGTCTAAAGTAGTAGTAGGGTCTTAAGACTATTGGTTATAAGCAAATCACCAAGGTCACCCACGGTCTTAGATTTCAGTCATTATGCTAATATGTGCCGATTTCATTTCTATTTTTGAATTTTGAGATGATTATAGATTGACAGGAAGTACAGACAAGTGACATGTCACCCTATGGTTTCATTTGCCGTAACTCTGGGACTACCAGCCTGGAAACTGGCATGGATATGACCTCGTATAGTTAAATTGTGTGTCCTCCACAAAGGATGACGCTCCTTGTTGCCCACTCTCTTCCCCCCTCCCTGGAATTCCCACCCACCCCAGCCCCAGTCACTGCCTTTGCTTGAATCCACGTCCGGAGACTTGGCTTACTCACCACCACCCTGTACCTGGCTGACGGTGGGCCCTCCTTGGTGCTTCCATAGTGCCCTGAGCACATTTTATCCAGTTCTCACCACACTGTGCTATCAGCATGTCTCTGTGTATCTACTGCTCCCACCAGAATGTGGAGTCCCAGGGGGTAAGGATTGGTTGAATCCAATTCACCTCTGAGCCTCCATCTGATATAGTACGTGGCACAGAATACACACCCAATAAATCTGTATCTACTATGAAGGGGAACAACTGGGGTCTTAGATGAAAGTATGCAAATCAAAATATCCTCCTTAGTAGACCTCAAAAGAGTAGCGTCATGAGCTAGATATAGAGCATGGGAGAAAAAGTTGTGTTCTTGGATAAAAGCTCCCATCAATAGCTAGCCTTTAAGCAAATTGTGTGATTAGGTCAAAGAAGATACCAAGGAAAAGAAAAAGCAACTTTACATTTACAAACAACAAAGAAAAGTATTTTCACATATGAGGGCACTCGGCGTTTAGGATTCATTACTGATTGAGCAAGTTAGATGAGGTTCTCTTTTAAGACATGATCAGTTATTCATACCAAGTGATTTTTATTCTCTAGCTGCCTAGACATTTAAAATGTACTTTTGACAAGTAGAAAAATATGTTCCGTGCTTTCCTTCCAAATAGGCAAAATAGCAACTTGAAAGAAATTATTTGTTTGTACAAAACCCAAAGGGGACATAGAACGGGAATGAAAAGGCTGTGAAGACAGGAAGGCCATCTGGCTGTAAAAAGCTACCTGGTTTTTTTTCTGGTTGCTTAAACAAAGCTAAGAAGAAAGAAGAAAAGCTTAAAGGAAGGGAGGGAGGGAGGGAGGGAGAGAGGAGAGGGGAGAGGGGAGGGAAAGGGATGGAAGGATGGAGGAAGGAAAATTCTAGGGATGATCTATTAAGGAAATGTCTTAGTGCCTTTCACAGGGAGCAAAGAGAAAAACAAAGAACAGCTTTCTCCTAGGTACAGAAATTATATGGATCTCACGGTCTTTAATCGATGCCACTAAAATTAGAAATAGACTCAGGAGGAGTTTAGATATATACGCAGATAACAGCTGGGAAATTTAAATCGCTTGAAATTAAATTACTTTAAAGGTATTTCATAAAATCTTCTCTGATGCTTTCTGTCTCGAGGATGTTACGCTGGAAATTCCACAGCAGCATTTTCCTGGGGCTAACTCTGTGACTCTGCGTTACGTAATCAGCGTTACCAATTGGTCACACCAGGATGTGATCTTATTGGGAAATAGGTCTTCGTAGATGTGATTAGTAAACATGAGGTCATACTGGACCAGGATGGGTCCTGGATCCAGCTCCTGGTGTGTCTATTTATAAGAAGAGAAGACACACAGAGGCACAGACCCAGAGAGACGGCCATGTGATGACAGAGGCAGCTATGGGAGAGATGAGGCCACAAGCCAAGGAGCGCCAGGAGCCACCAGCAGCTGGGAGACGCAGGAAGGATTCTTTCCTAAGTCCTCCAGAGGGAGCGTGGTCTGCCAATGTCTTGATTGCAAACATCAGGCCTCCAGAAGGGTGAGGAAGTAAATTTATGTTGTCTTAAGCCACCCAGTTGGTGGCGAGCGATTTGTGACAGGAGCCATATGAAGCTAATGCAATTAGGTCATGGTAGAAGTTTCTGGAGAAGCAGAGGCCCTGATAGAATGTCGGAAGTGGGGACCTCACCTGTAAGTGTCTGGGGATGTCCAATAGTTAAGCCCTTGGACACTGATTGGGAGGAGAAAAGTCCTTTCTTTTCTAAGAATAGAGGGAAATCGCCCTCCTCCTGCATGGGAAACGTAGACCCCGGAGCAGCATGTGTGTTTTGGGTATAGGTCCATCTTAAGCCCCTCTTTCTCTGACTGTCACCTTATCTGTGCCGAAGAGAAATAGGAGGTCAGAGCAGGGCTGCAGAAAGCCAGGCTTCCCTTTGCTTTGCCCCTAGCAATTCTTCAACCCATGAAATCTCCCGGGAAGGGTGGGCCCTGCTCTGCCTGTGGAAGCAGTGGCGGCCACGCTCCCTGGATCTGTGGGGACCGTGTTGACATGATGACCCAAGCTGTGGATGGACCTGGTGTGCACAGGTGGGGAGGCCACCAGAACCAGGAAGTACAAGAGAAAGGGGGTGGGGCTTCCCTGGTGCCGCTGTCGTTGGGAGTCCGCCTGTCCCCCGCCAAAAAAAAAAAAAAAAAAAAAGAGAAAGGGGGAAATAATATCTTCCCTCACTGAAGCCATAACAGAAAGCAAGAACAGAAATTAAAGAGAAAGGGTCTGTATTCGCTTCCCAGAGCTGCTGTAACAAAGGCGGCTTAGAACAACAGGTGTTGATTCTTGAAAATCAAGGTGTCCTCAGGGCCGTGCTTCCTCTCGCTCTGAAGGCTCTGGGGAAGGGTGTGCCCCAGGCTGCTCTCCTGGCTTCTAGTAAATGCTTTGCCTGTGGCGGCATAAACCCAATCTTCACGTGGCCTTCTTCCTGTGTGTGTGTCTGTCTACATCCAGATTTCCCTTTTTATAAGGACGCCAGTCATATTGGGCTGGGCCCACGCTCATGACCTCATTTTAACTTGATCTGCACTGACCCTGTTTCCAAACAAGGTCCCATTCAGAGGTGCTGGGGCCCCTTTCTGGGGCACACAATCCAACCGATAACAGGTCCAAAACTCTACAAGGCCTATTTTGTTTTCTGCAAAGATTTCTGTCTCTATAATCTTTTTTTTTGGGGGGGTACGCGGGCCTCTCACTGTTGTGGCCTCTCCAGTTGCGGAGCACAGGCTCCGGACACGCAGGCTCAGCGGCCATGGCTCACGGGCCCAGCCGCTCCGCGGCATGTGGGATCTTCCCGCGTCCCCTGCATCGGCAGGCGGACTCTCAACCGCTGCGCCACCAGGGAAGCCCTGTCTCTATAATCTTCAACATACATCTTCAGGGCATTAAGTTTCGCTACTTAAATAAAGGATCATTAATTCATTAATAATTAAAAACTTGGAAGTGAGGAGCACTCCTAACACTCTAAATGTGTGGAATAAGAGGATCTGATTGACTTGAGGTAGTTCAGCCCCTAAGTCCGCTATTTAATTCCTGGAGTCTCAGGCAAATCAATCCACCTCTCTGAACCTCCCTCTGCTTGCTTGCAAAATGGAGCTTACGAGACAGGTTCACACGGCTGTCGTGAAGATGAAATGGGGGTAATCTGTTTAAGAACATCTGTGACATGGAAAACTGCAGTAAAAGAGCCCTGCTATTTCCAATATTATTAACAAAAGAGTCCTAATATTACTGCTATTCCTAATCGTAGTGAAGGAATCCGGAGGAGGGCTGGTGGTTTGAGCTTGGTGAAGGCACGGGTCGCCACCTGGTGGCAGCATACGGTAGCGCGGATCTGTGTTCTCTCCAAGGTGAACCAGCCTCGTGGCTCATCTCCAATTATCAACTGAAAAACAATGAGAAGCAATTAATCGCTATGGAATTTCACAATTGAAAGTGAGAAAGTATGAAAGTCCTGATACTCAGACTAGGTGCTACTCAGAAGACATCGAGGAGAGAATGTACCTTACCCTTCCCTAAAGCATCCCTCCATGTCCCTGTAGGTGAAACCTGGGATAGTCAACGTTAGTCTAAATAAATTGCCTTTTCCATCCCCTCTTACTTATAGGGCATGACAGTAGGGTAAATGTCTACTAAACATTTGTTGAGTGAAATAATGAATTTACTATTAATAGTATCAATACCTGATATTCGCTGAGCCCTTAGGATGTGCCAGTTCTGTTCTAAACAGATGACCCAGTATATATGGATTATCTCAGTTGCCACGGAGACCGTGGCATATAGCAAAGAAAGTCCATACTCAGAATATTCGTAGGATCTGATAGGAGTAGAGAATCAGGACTAAATAATGACTTAGTAGAAGTTAATTTCAAAATGGGCTGACCATGTGCACTGCTGACATTTATAGATGCTGAATTACTGCATTGATAAGGGGATTCCCATTAAACAGAGACAGCTGGTAATCATGGCAAACAATTTAGAAATGTAATTCAGGAGCAAAGCGTATCATCCGCGCAGGACATGTACATCCTCAGCAGAATCTGAGATTCAAGGTAAAACCGCATCCCGTGTACACCCTGAACACAGGTAGGTCTCTGAGCCCAGAAGTGCCTTCATTCCCGTCATGGGCAGCAGCCTGGGATGATGGCTGAAAAATTGGGTTGCATTCACTGTTTTTGTGGGGGAGGCAGGAAGTAACACCTACTCGTGTCATCAAGGTATTAACCCAAAGACATTAGGGCAAATTTACAGTTATGCAAATAAATGAAAGCAACAGAGTCTAAGGACAATGCAACCCTCATGGTTCGGACTGGTACTGAGTTACACTGGAATCCAACCTCTGGACCCCCGTTGGGGCAGAGCCTGCATCACAGCAGGGAACGAAGTGAGAAGATGCCTGACAGGTGTGTGACTCCCAGTTCTCCTGGTGCCATGTTGGCACCTGCAGGTGTGACCCCTAACCTACCTTGAGACACGTGGTCTGCTCCTGGAACGTTACCTGCAGGTGGCGGACACCTGCCCCCTTTGCCTCATCTTGGGGTCACACCCCTAGTGCCTCCAGAGTCCAGGAAGGAACCACAGAGGAGTGAAGCTGGGTGAGGGAGACTCTGGGAGATTGGGGTAGGCGTGCCCCGTCTAATGGGGATGGAGGGTGGCTGCTCTCAGGAAGGGCATGAGTCCAGTGTTGGCAGGTCTTCCAGTTTTTCTACAGAAGCTAAGACCCTGGCTCTCGACTGTTAAATGTTGACAATGGTATATTTCCCCCCTCCCAGAATACAAGACAAATAAAACACAGGTAGGGGCCAGACTCCATATGGGGTGAATCTACATGGGACCCATCCACCTCTCGCTTAAAAACTGAAATCCCAGATTCTAGTCCTTCAGGTTGAACTTGATCTTACTCAGACTGGCTTCTCCAACCTTATAGTCTTCTGCTCCAATATTTTTCTGTTGTTAGTGGACAGAATTTTGTTCCCAGAGTTTGATCTTCCCTTAGGGACCCTTGTACCCTCTGATCGCCTTTTTGTACTGTCATTTTCCCTTCTTGGTATATCTCTTTTAAGAATTTCCTGAGTAAAAAAATAAATAAACAAACAAACAAATAAATAAAATAAAAATTTCCTGAGTGCTTTTTAATACCGAGCTCTCAAGTCACACGTCTATGAAACTCTCCCTTTTCTGGAGTTTTTCTCTCATCCATGACTTTACCATTTCCCTTTCTCCTTCTGGGCAAAGCTGCCATCCATTATAGAGACTGAAATTTTAGAGATACACTTTCCCAGCTTTCTCTGTAAGTATTGGTCCATAAGACCCATGCCGGTCAAGGAGATATAATGGGACAGCTTCATATTACTTTTGAGAAAGGTTTTCTTCCCTGATGTAAAGAAAGAGATGTATAAGAAGTGCTTTTGTCCACCCCTTGTTCTTCCTGTTTTTAGATGATACTTTGAGAAGGCACAATGTCTGGGGCTGAAGCAGCCATCTTGCAACCATGAGGAAAGAGGCCTCCGAATGGAAAAAAGCAAAACAAAACACGATGGTAAGTATTGAGCAAAAGGATGGAAATAGTCTGGGTCCTCAATGATGCTCTTGGGCCATCAAACCATCTCTGGAACTGCCTCCCTCCTGGCTTCTTACCAAATGAAATAAAAGCAAGCCCTATTGGTTATGACACTTTTACTTGAGTATTTCATTACTTGCTTTCGAAATCATCCTACCTGAAACATACCCAAATACTCTTCACCCTCTCTTTTAGCTCTTGGTATGCATCTTATCACAGGGAGCCTTGCACTTTCATATATCCCCTCAGAGACTTTAAAGTTTCTGAGAGTAGAGGCTGTCATGTTGACGTCTAAGAAGCCATCTGGTTTTATGCTCATTTCTTTCTGTATTTGTGTGCTGTGCTGTCCATCCAAGTATGTATTTCTCAGCACATTTGGTCTGGATGGACCTGACTTCCCCACCCATAACACCATCAGAGTACAGAGTACCTCACTTCCTGGCCACATGGATTGATTCAGGGACAGACACACGTCCCAGTCACAGCCAAAGCAATTCAATTCCAAGGCTTTTGTGGAACTGGTAGTATGGAAGAAAATAAAGACATCTTCCGTCTGGGCTTGCTGATGGTGTAGCCCTGAAGTTTTTATGAATAACTTCAAGGGGAATGGCTGGGCAAGAAAGGAACCCAGAGATAGAAAAGCAGAGTTGACACTGAGGAAGAAAAACCAGCATGAGAGCCAACGGAGACCTTTATGTGCTTAGACAATATTAATTAGCAATTCCCATTTCTTGAAACCAAGAGTCCCAACTAATACAGATTTCCTTCAATTCACCCTCAAAAAACACATTTCTTGTTGCCTCTGCAATTGTTGGTTTGCATAAGTAAGTCTTTGCTTGCCTATATGGCCGTTAACAATTTGGAAGTAATACAGATCATTATAAAACCCACTACTAAAGACAAGTAAAAACAATATTCTAAGCGAGACCCCAGATCCACAAGACCATTTACCAATGACCGTCCTGAATACCATTCGAGGGCCAGAGACATAACACAGGAGGAGGCCAGTAGCTCAGTGAAAATGGACGTGACCACATCAGGGTAGCGAATGCAAATCTGGGGATTTGAATCATTCACCTAATCAATTTGTTTGTTTTTTTGTTTTTTGTGGTACGCGGGCCTCTCACTGTTGTGGCCTCTCCCGTCGCGGAGCACAGGCTCCGGCCGTGCAGGCTCAGCGGCCACGGCTCACGGGCCCAGCCGCTCCACGGCACGTGGGATCTTCCCGGACCGGGGCACGAACCCGCGTCCCCTGCATCGGCAGGCGGACTCTCAACCACTGCGCCACCAGGGAAGCCCTCACCTAATCAATTTAATACGCTCGATGTGCCGCATAAGTGAGAGCTGAACACTCCAAAGTCCGAGGCTCTCAAGGAAGCCACCCCAGACCCGGAAGGAGAAAGAGGCCAGATCTCTTTCACCTGTGAAGCGGGCCGGGACCCATCCTTTCCTTTGAACAGATCGGGAAATACGTGAAACTTCCAGAATGTAGCGTCCCTTCTGTCCTGGTGGAAACTACGCGAGCGTGAGTCCCCCTTCTTGGCCTCGCATCTGGCTTTCCTTGCTGCTGTTCCTGGCACTGGCATTTCCGGGGGCTCCGTCCTGCTTGGAGACCCCAGAGTACCCATCCATCACTATCCCGCTGGGCATCTTTGTTTTGTTCAGCCTCTAAAACATCCAAAATATTTGGCACTTCCAGCAGCTCCTGTGGAGTCTGGGAGCCTATCATTACCCTGAACAAAGCCCTCTCCCCAGCCAATGAGCTTTGCTCACAGAAAAGGCAAGTCTGTGAACGGAAAATGAGGCAGTGCAGGGAGAAGAAAAGAGAAACACACAGGAAGACGCTTCTGCTATTTGTAAGCAGAACATTCTTTTCTCTTTAGAATCCACACGTGGCGTGAGGCGAGAGGCAAACGCGTGCCGAAAATGGATTTTTATTGACAGGAAAGTACTTGTAAATGGGAATCTATTTTTGACTCAAGCTGAAAGCAAAGTCCTGCTTGGGGGAAATAAGCCATGATTGGCATCGTGCTTTGTTTACCTCATATGCGCCATTGTCTCCAGCAGAACGAGAAGCATGTTTGTGTTATTTACTTAATCAGGCAGTTCTCTCGCTCCTTCCCTTTGCAAGATTCCAGATTCAGATGTCGGCGGCATCCTCTGAACGATGAGAGAAGGGACACAGATTCCCGGACACTCGGAGTCCTGTCCTAAGTTCATTCTGCAGGTCCACCCTTTGGGACCCACGCCCTGTAAGACTTCACCACCATCCTTAACTACTAGAAATACTGGTTAATGTCTTGCCCTGTGGAAGACACCGTGGGAGAGCCCAGGGAGGTGTGAAGCTCAGAGCCCTTAGCGTGAAGCTCGAGGTCCATCAGGGTATGGCTGCCATGGAATGACTCACCTTTGTTGGGGCCTCTAAGATGTTCCCCTAATAAGAGGCACTTTCCTTTTTAATCTGAGTTCTGAACAAGTTGAGACAAAAGATTCAAGACAGGAGAAGAAATATTGTCTTAGTTACTGGCAGAGCCTGCGGTAGGTAGACCGATGCTCTCCCCTCCTGGACACAGCCATGCCCACATCCTAACCCCTGAAACCTCTGAATATGTTAGGTTTTGTGGCAGAGGGGGGTTAAAGTTCCAAAGAGGGCTTAAGGTTGTGGATGGCCGACTTTACCTGAAGGAGACGATCCTGGGGCAGCCCTGCTAGGTCCACAGGTATCATTAAGATGAGGGAGAGATCAGGGGAGAGGTAGCACAGGAGAGAGGCAACATGGCTGGCTTTGCAGATGGAGGAAGGGGGCCATGAGCCAGGAATGAGAGCCACCTTAGAGGCTGAAGAAGGCACCCCAAGTTCAGAGCTCACTTACCTGTCCTTACATCCCAATAACACCCTCCCCGAGGTAGAGGCAGGTCTGTGTCTGTCACCTGGGAGGACGGGGAATATGCCTGGAATCTGAGCCTGAATCAGAACAAACGCAGGGTCAGTCATTCAAAGGATGGCTCCAGCCTTCCATCTGACATCCCTAAGATTTTCCCAAAGTGCGTTCATGCACCTTCTAGAAGGGCCTCTCCAGAAAATCTCGTATTCCCTCCCCTCCAACCCCAACACCTGTTTTCTTTAGTTCTCTAATTCCTCACCATCCAAAAGAAATACAATGCCAGCCACCTATGGAATTGTAATTGTTCTACATTAAATGTGGCTACATTTAGTAGCAGTAAAAAGAAACAGGCCAACCTAATATTTTTTTAAGATTTTTTTTTTTTTTTTTGCTGTGGACCATTTTTCTTTTGTCTTTATCGAATTTGTTACAAATTGCTTCTGTTTTATGCCAAGCACCTACAAACTCCCACAGAGACAGGGTGACAGGGTGAACACCTCCTGGAGGTTTACATTTGTGAATGAAAAATATTGCTGCCACGTCAGTAAACAAAGGATGTTGCAGCCTTCGAGCCATCACAATACAGCCGCCCTGATGGTGAGCCCTGAGGGAACTCAGGATGGAAACAGGATGTCCCCCATCTAGCAGTCAACTGCTGCAGCCACCCCCAATGGTACACCCGAGGAGACACAGGATGAGAAATCACAGGATACCGGCCCCAGATAGCTGAGGTGCACATCAAAGGAAGGATGTCAGCGAGCTCAGACTTTGCATCTTCCCATACAAAGAAAAGCGTTAAAGTCATTAACCTGAGATGTCTGGTTTTCTTTGATTCACAGTAAACTTTTGATGTTCCGACACCTGGTCTTTTGTTGCAAAAACTCATATGTATCCTGACTACCCGCCCCCCTTGCCTCTTTGGAGCAGTTTCTCAGCATTACCTGAGATGTTGTGTCCCAGGCTTGAAGTCCTCAGAATGTCTGCAGAATAAAACATAACTCTCAACGTTTAGGTTGTGCATTTCTTTTTTACTCAACACGTTCTAAAGAGGTGGCTCCAGGAAAGACATCCCTAGGATGCAAAGCCAGCAAGAGGCTTATTTAGAAGATGTGCTCCTCAAACTTTTTAAAAGATGTACCTACGTCTCCAATAGACAGGGCAAGGACTTACAAATAGAATCTTCCTAAAGGAAACACTGAAAGAAGAGGGGAGGTCTCTTTTTTGGCATCCGGGTACATTATTTTTGATTTGTATTTAATTTTCAGTGGCTAGATTATTCCAGCAGTTGTGTTAGTGGGAAGGGACTTGGTGATGATCACTGACACTTCTGGAAAATGTAGAAAAGGTGCACTGAAGTTAGCAAATGTCAATCAATCAATCAATCTAGGCTTCGGAGACGGGCAATCTGTGAAGTTCCAGAAAGTTGGCACTCGCCAGTGAGGACGAGTCCCCAGAGACCCCTCCAACCCTCCCACTGAAGAACCCTCCCTGACCTTGTAATCAAGCAAGGACCCTTTCAATGGGGTCCTTTAGGACATGTGTCCCCTAACCTCTCCCATCATGTTCACTCCACTTCCCACCCTCCCCTTTACCCCCAGTGGAAGAAACCCTTCAGTGTCCTTTGGAGGCAGGAAACTCAGCTCTTAGTAAGCATTTCTCTTGCACCCTGAAGATTCCCCATCCTTCTCAGGAATTTTCACAAAGAGATTCCTTTCTGGGGCATAACATTCCGTCCCTGGGGCCTAAAACAGCACACAGTCAGCCCCCAGGCTGAGAGCAGGGCCACGTGAGGTGGGACGAAGGGGCACCCGGAGGAGAAAACAAGTGTCAGTTAGCATTTCAAACACCACTGTGGGCAGCAGTGCAGGGCGCTGGGGTGACTGCACAGCTGTGAGCAAAGTCCCTCTCAGCCTCACTCCTCTGTCTCCTGTCCTCCCTCCCAGAATCCAATGAAATGCAGACTTTTCTTTTTTAATTGACGTAACACTGGTCTAAAACATTTTGTATGTTTCAGGTGTGCAACATTACGTTTTTACTTCTGTGTATACTACAGTGTATCCACCACCAAAAATTTCATTTCCACCCGTCACGATACACTTGACCCCTTTACCCACGTTGCCCTTCCCCCCGCCCCTTCCCCTCCGGTAACTACTGCTCTGTTCTCTGTACCTATGTGTTTGTTTCTGTTTGGTTTGGTTTATCCATTCGTTCTGTACATTTGTTTGTAAAAGCAAGCCTTATGCACCGTTGGTGGGAATGTAAATCGGTGCAGCCACTATGGAGAACGGTATACAGGTGCGTCAACAAATTAAGAGTAGAACTACTGTAGGAGCCAGCAATCCTCCTTCTGGGTATTTATCCAAAGAATATGAAAACATGAATTTGAAGAGATGGCTGCACCCCTGTGCCCATCACAGCATTATTTACACTAGCCAAGATACAGAAACAACCTAAGTACCCATCCATAGATGAATGGATAAAGAAGCTGTCATGTATATATAAAAAGGAATACTACTCAGCCATAAAAAAGGTGAAATCTTGCCATTTTGGACAACATGGACGGACCCGGAGGGTATTACGCTGAATGAAATAAGTCAGATGGAGACAGACTTCTTGGAGAAATAAAAAGCAAGCGTTTGCTTCTGTCTTAACAGCAGTGAAGTTATTGCAGCCACCATCAATCTTCATCACCAAGTGATTTTGTACAGTTCTCTGTCCTGAAGGCTCAGACACTCTAAAAAAGTCTTCACGCTCTGGAGAGGGTTGGTGGCGGTGGGGGGAGGGGGGCAGAAGCAGGTCGAGGAGGGAGCAGAGGGAGACAGACCCCGTGCCGACTTTGGGTCTGTTGCTCTGTGATTTTACTGAACTCTAGTTGGGGTTTTCTGCTACCGCTCCCCACAGTCCTGCCCAGTTTTTTGTTTTGTTCTGTTTAATAGTTAAACTTCTTCCTGGTCCATCCCCCAGAGAAGCGTCACACATAGTTAACTCAGCATAGCAGAGCTAGACACACACTCAGCTACAGAGACACAAAGCCAATGAGAAATCATTTCAGTGGTGCTCTGCCCACATTCCCAGCAGAATCTGTTGCCCCAGAAGTGAGGGGAGGGAACCGGCTTCAGTTCCAGGGCCTCTCCTAGTGGGAGCATCTCCCAGCACCAAGCGTCATCCTGATATGTAGCTGACATGTATGTTTCACACCACGTGGTCTCTAGATGCCCGCCGACTACGGCCCCTGCTGTGTCCCCCCCTTAGAAGGAAACTGCTCTGTTGGATTTATTCAGTTCTTTTCACCACTCTTGATTTCTCCCTCCATGCTGTTTTTAGAACCCAAGCCCAGCGAAAACACAGACCCCTGAGACCCTTCCACTGTGTGCAGAATTTGCTGTCCATTCACTCCATGAGGATGAAGTGGTCTTCTGGGTGTCTTGAAGCATGTCAGCATCTCCTGTGTCACTTTCTGACCCACCTCCTGGAAGTGCTGTGTTTGCTTCTGAAGGAGAAAACAAGGGCCATGTTCAGGGTCAAGGGGTGTTGGTAGTGGACCATCAGCGGGATGGAGGTGGCCCCTTGTGACAGCCAGCTGCAGACGACGGCTTGGCTGGTGGATCAAACAGTGATAATGTTTCCTCTTTTTCCTGAGGTCCTTGGAAAGCCACAAACTTCCTGAAGAATTAGCTTACTGTGCCCGTTGTTCCAGGGAAGTGTTGCCAGTGTAAGAAAAAGAAAATCTCGTCTAAAACCCAAAGGTCCACTGAAGGGTCCTTTGCTGGCTCAGGAAAAACAAATAGTTCAACACGATATAAACTCAGACTCACAGCCGATGGCCAACCCACCTGAGTCAGTGGACGTGGGCATGTAGATTTGAGTGGGTCCCTGATGCCTAGATTTCGGCCTCTGTACACCAGTGCCAGATTAAATCTTGGAGAAAGAGTTTTGGGTGAAGTAGAAAGAAATAGCTTTACTGCCTTCCAGGCAAAAGAGGCCAGAGCGGGCTAAGGCCCTCAAGACTGTGTGTCCCACCCTAGAGGGGGTAGTGAGGAGTTTTATAGCAATGGTTCAAAGAAGATGGCGTGGTCAGCCCATGCACCTTCTTCTGATTGGTTGGTGATGAGGTAATTGGGAGTCGGCATCATCAACCTTCTGGTACCAACCAGTCTGGGGTCTCCGTGCTGGTGGGCAGCACGCAGTTAACTTCTCCCACCTGGAGGGGGTTTCAGTATCTGCAAAGCCGCTCAAAGGACACGGCTCAGATAGTATCTATAGTCCTTGAGGAAGAACTAAAGGTCCTTGACTTTGTTTAATGGCTAAAGTATTATTATTTTGTCTTGCTTGACTGTTTTCCTTTCTCTCTACATTTTGTCACTTCTCTGATTAAATTTCTTCTTTGACTAAAGTTTTTCTACAGACAAAAGGCAGGTGGAGGACATGGGTGGAGGTCTATTCTGGGAAGGCCTTGTAGGGTCCTGCTCAGCTACATCCCCAGTGCTGAGGGAATGGAATCAGCAGCAAAAAGCTGGATATAGACAAGGATGTGAAAAAGGATGCAGACACAGAATGGAGTAGGGAGTCCACACTAGAGTGGGGGGAACCTGGTTTTCTGGGGGACTCTGGACAAGGGGAGGTTGAAGGCAGTGGCCAACGTTTGCTAAGTCCCTCAACCACAGTCAATGTCCTTCTTCCTGATCCCATGCCTGGCCACCCTGGATAAGCTCTGATGGCTAATCGCCACCCTCTAGACGCCCTCCCTTGTCAGACCCTCATTTTCCTGGCTTCCTTTGCAGCTAGGATGGGCATGGCACCTACGAGGATGAACTCGACTTTCTGCTGAGAGGCTTTGGGAAAAACCTCCCAATAATTTTCTAAAAGCCTACTTTTTCTTTCCCATTTCCTCTCTGTTTGTGGCACAGTTACTGAGACCTACTGCTTGGGGCTTCTTCTATTCACTTGTGACTGTAGGCAATGGCCCCGAGGATGACAGTCAACATGATGGGGGGCGTGAGATGGTGGATGAAAAGGGAGACAGGTTGGTGGGAATGGTACAGGTGGGATGTTTATTCTTTCCATCTTTTTTTTTCCCCTGCATCGGCAGGCGGACTCTCAACCACTGCGCCACCAGGGAAGCCCCCGTCTTTTCTTTTTTAAAAACCAGACAAACAACTCATGTTCACTGCTTAACCATTAACTAATACAAATGGAAAAACAAAACGATTCATCACTTAGAATCTCATGACATTGACGTTTTTCTTTCTTTCGCTCTTGAACCTTGAGATTTCACTTCTGACTCATCCCCTTCCCTAGCAGGAACCAGGGACCACGTTTAGTTTCAGCCTCTCTCTGCTGTGTCCTTCAGCCCTCCCATTCCCAAATTAGAAAAGCCGCCAATGCTAAATAACCCCCAAAGCTTAACTTCAGTGGCCGGCCTCTTGCACGATTTCCTGGTGGTTACAGGCACAGAGGGCGCCGGGGGCCGTTCTCTGGATGAACAAGCAGCCCATCAGAATTCTCCAGTGTCCCAGGAGCCTCGATGGAGCCGTCTTGCATACACTCACAGACACTCACTTGTTGGCTTATCTCTTGAGTTTCAAGCACAGTATCTTTGGAGGATTGGCAGGTGGAGGGGACAGCAATTTAATGCCAAGAGAATCCAGTCACAATGACAAGCAAATCTTCGGAAGGGCTGAAGTCTTTGTGCGTGAAGAGCTGGCTCTGAATGGTAATTAACGCAGGAACAGGAGTCTTCTTGGGGACCCTCCCTGTCGCCACAAAGAAAGCAGCCTCTGTGCTGATAAGGGGGGACTTTCCAGTCGGTGCAGCTGCTAATTAAGTGGCCTTGACAGAAGGTTTAGATGTTTACTGATGCGGTGGGAAGATGGGCTTGAAAAAAATAAATAAGGGAAGTCAAAGAATATTAAGAATTGCCCTTAAAACTACTTAGATGCGAACAAACTTGAAGACATGCTGCTAAAATGGTGCCTTTAGGGAAAGCACCATTATCAAAACGTGGCTGAGTTTGACAAAAGCCTGAAGGCTACGTTTGTTGAGGTTTCTAATGCTTATGTATGTTGCATTGTTGAATTTTTAGGTATGTAAATTTGGGCTTAGGAAGGATGGAGGCTGCTTATTTAGAAAAAGCACAGACAGAGCTCTTATGCCCTCAGAATGGAGAGACAGACAGGACAGACAGGGTTTTTGCAACAAAGACCAGGTAGTAGAACGTCAAAAGATTATTGTGCGTTAAAGAGAACCAGACATCGCCAAGTTACGGAATTTAGCCCTTTTCTGTGGATGGGAAGGTACAAGAATCTGGGTTCATTGAAATCATTCCTTTGATATGCACCTCAGTTATCTGGGACCGGTATCCAGTTCTTTCCCGTCCTGAGTCCCCTTAGGGTACACTGCTGGAGGGGGGCTGCAGTGGCTGAGGGCGGGGCAGTGGGCAGCCTGTTTGTCTCCATCCTGAGGTCCCTCAGGGCTCACCTTCAGGGGCGAGACGTAGTGGCTTGATGACTGTAACATCCTTTGTTTACTGATACGTAGCAACAGTTTTCATTCACAGTAACTACTAGACGTGAACAAGTTTCTTTATCTCACCTCTGCTCTATCTTCTGAAATACGGGGATGATAAGGGAGAGCCTGAATTTTAAAACGGACGATGGTAAGACCATATATGACAGTAAACGCTGACCCTCCATCCCTGTAACCACCAGCCAAAGAAGCCAAACCACCACCGCTGTAGTGATCATCCTGGAATAGCCAGGGCTTGGTCGGTGACTGTGAAATTCTCTCTCTCTTTTTTTTTTTTTGAGATATAAGTGACATACAACATTATATTAGTTTCAGAGGTACCACATAATAATTAGATGCTCTGCATACACTGCAAAATGATCACCCCAGTAAGTCTATTACGTATAATTTGTGTGTGTGTGAGGAGAACTTTTAAGATTCATTCTCTCAGCACCTTTAGAATATGCAGTAAAATATTATTGACTATAGTCGCCATGCTATTCGTTACGTCCCCAGGACTTATTTGTTTTATAACTGCAAGTTGGTACATTTTGATTCCCTTCATTCATTTTGGCCATCCCCGCAACTCTGCTATGTTCTGGCAACCGCCAATCTGTTTTCTGTATCTGTAGTTTTGTTTTGCTTTGAGATTCCGTGTATAAGTGAAATCATATAGTATTTGTCTTTCTCTGTCTGACTTATTTCACTTAGCATAACGCCCTCTGGTCCATCCATGTTGCTGCAAATGGCAAGATTTCATTCTTTTTTACAGCTGAGTAGTATTCTATTCTAGATATATAATACATAGAGAGAGTAGTATTCTATTATATATATAATAGAATGCACAGAATATATATCTGCAACATCTTTTCTATCCATTCATCCATTGATGGACACTTAGTCAACTCCTCTATTTTTTTTTTTCAGTTAACAGACCATTACAATAAACAGAAAGGCAAAATTTTAACAGCTCCATCTCTGAAAAACATACAATTACTTCCTAATCTGGGGTCCAGCATTTACTCTGTGACCTTGCACAGATTTTTTTTTTTTTTTTTTTTTTTTTTTTTTTTTTAGTGGTACACTTTCTTTACATGGTAAAAAAAATATGTAAGATTTACCATTTAAATAATTTTTAAGTTTATAGCTCAGTGGCATTAAGTACATTCATATTGTTTTGCAATCATTACCCATGTACATCCACTACACTTTCGTTAGTATTGTCATCTGAACGATACTGTCTTCCAGTCCATGAACACTTTCCATTTATTTATGTCTTCTTTAATTTCTTTTACTCTATTTTTTCCTCTAAAAAATGTTTTAGTTTTTCTGTTTACAAGTCTGTCAGCTCCATGTCAATTCCTCTATTGTTTTATCCCTACTTCCTGGTTGGTCCTTTCAGGTTTGGCTCAAGGTCAGGGATTCTGCCACAGAAGGATGGATGTTCTCACACCCCTTGAGGAACAAAGGCAGAGCACTGGGGAGCTTCTCCCAGAGGATCTGGGCGTCTTTCTGTGGCCAACAGTCACCGTCCACCTATGCCGGAGATGCCCCCTCCCTGCTGAGAGAGCCTCTGGTTGAATTTTGGAAGCCCAGGTTCAAGCACCATCCAACATCTGCGATGAGTCTCCATTTCCAAGATGGCATGCTGTGGTGATCAGAGTTAAGGGCTGAGTGCCATGTGCTGGGGCCCCTGCATAGAATTATCGTTAAAACCAAGGGCTTTGGAGTCAGATGAATCTATGTGTGTCCAAATCCCATCTGCCATTTATCAACTCGGTAACTTTAGGCTAACTAACATTTTTAGCATTCGTTTTCTCCTTTATAAAACTGGGAAGTAATAGTTCTTTCCAAAAAAGTGTGTGTGTGTGCTAAATTCAATTAGGAGAATAAAGTGCTTACCCCGTGCGTGACGCAGTCAGCCCTCAGCAGAAACTGACCTCGTCGTTGTTAAGGATGTTTCACTCTGTCTCCAAACTTTCCTTCTCTTCGTGTGCCTCGGTGTCCTCATCTGTTAACAATCACTGTTTGAAGCACATTTAGTGTTTCTCCATATTTTAGTAAATATTTTCTACCTGTCAAACTTCAGTTATTGGTAGGCAACAACACTTGTCTATCATTACACTGGCCTGTAATGTAACAGTTAACAATTGCTTCCCTTTTGTTTTTCAAAAACAAAAAAACAGTCCCATAGGTTTTCCACGAGGTGTATCCTGACATCCTATCAAATGTGCATCTCTCTGCAGCTGTGCATTTCAGAATCTGCTTACTTTCCTCTGCTTATGTTTCATGACACATCACTTGCAACATACAATGAATGTCAGTATTTGTGACGCTAATTTTGTTGTATGTCTTCTTTACCAACACATATTAGGGCCAGCTACATAATTTCCAAGGACGATTGCAAAATGAAAATGCACATTCCCTTGTACAGAAAGCAGAAAGAAGAGTGAAGTCAAAGGTACGAAGATATGTTGGGACTTCCCTGGTGGTGCAGTGGTTAAGAATCCGCCTGCCAATGCAGGGGACACGGGTTCGAACCCTGATCCGGGAAGATCCCACATGCTGCGGAGCAACTAAGCCTGTGCGCCACAACTACTGAGCCTGCGCTCTAGAGCCCACGAGCCACAACTACTGAGCCCGCGTGCCGCAACTATGGAAGCCCATGTGCCTAGAGCCCGTGCTCCGCAATGAGAAGCCTACGCACCACGGCACAGAGTAGCCCCCGCTCACCGCAACTAGAGAAAGCCCACGCACAGCAACAAAGACCCAACACAGCCAAAAATAAATTAATTAATTAATTAACTTTTTTTAAAAAATGTACTAAGATATAAAGGCTTTCCTTTAAAAATACGTTATTATCTATGAAAGATATGTTTGGTAGCATAATATTATACAATGGACAATGATATTTTTTAATGTGATATCTTGATTGATCATAAGATTTTTTTCTGGCTTGCTTTTCTACAAATTCATTTATTAGATAATAAAAATTTATACTTTTAGCAATTTCATTTTCAGTGGCTCTTGGCACATACAGAAGATTTGGGATAATTTTTACTTTTGAGAATGATATTTCTGCTGATGCAACTGTTATTGGAACTATTGAGAACGGTGAACAGGGTAACAATAGTGTATTGTATTCCTGAAAGTTGCTGAGAGATCTTAAATGGTCCCACCACACACAAAAAAAGAGTAGGTATGCAAGATGATGGATATGTTAACTAACCTTAACTTGGTCATCATTTTGCAATGCATACGTTTATCAACTCATCACGTTGTATACCTGAAACTTACACAATTTTATATGTCAATTATATCTCAGTAAAGCTGGGGGAAAAGAAAATAGTTTATAGATTGTGTCAAATTGGCATAAATTTCTGGTAAACTATTGTGATATATGTTTCAGTACATCATGAGGTGATCATTCTTGCAAACCAATTTTTCGAAAAATATTTAACTCTTTATACAAATCATTTTGGTACGTCTGAATTTAATTTTAAACGCGAATTTACGCAGAGGCATTTTAACGTTTCCTCAGCCATCTGTAATTTATGGAGGGAGACCTTAAAAGAAACCGAAAGTGGCTTCACAACTTGTTTATAATTCAAAATACATTGTATGTTCCATCTTCTATTAAAAGGAACAATTTTAAATGACCTCTTGTTAATAATTCATCAGAAGCATCATATGAAAATACATTTTTCCCACTGAACGCAATGATCTTTACATTCAATATCTATATGTAAGCTTGTGAGTATTTTGTTTGCAATGTTGCAGCAGTTTTCAGAACCAGAGATTCTAAATCCAGAAGAACTCTCTAACTCCCTAGAACATGTGGGAGTGATTCAGGAAGAGAAACTCTGTACCAAATATGTCACAAAACCTTTTCTCAGGTAATGTCTAGGAGCCTGAGAAGACTGTCTTTCCCTTTTACAATCTTTAAGGGTGGTGACAGCTATCAAAGTACCTGTAAATGGATGGGACAAAGGTTGAATTATGTACCTTATCTCCACCTTATTAAATCAACTTGGAATCATTACTGCCTGACAAAGGTCCCTTGTGGAGTCACAAGGTAACTGGGATGGGGCGAAGAGGATTTTATGTTCAGTGATGGAAAAGACTGTTTTCACGACAAAGGGATCATGACCTTTCATTCACAAATAATGCTGTTGATTGAAGACTGCCCACCATGGCTTCCTCCATGACCCTGACCACAATGGGACTCCTGTAAAAAAAAAACAAGCCAATTTTCCTTGTCGCTGTAATTGTGAGGACAAAACAGCCTGTGCTCTTTGCTCTGGAGGGCATCCCTCCAAAGGAACTGGATTTTATTTGCTTGCTATGAAACTCTGGTTAACCACTGAGCATGGAGTTCTCTCTCTGCCTCTGGATCTGATTCTCAACATTCTGAATGATTCCACTACATTATGTGTGAATAAGCTGTCTTTCCCATCCAGGTAGGAGGATGGGATTTGGAAAATCTTGTGAAATGCCTTTCGACCTTATTTTAAACGTAGAGCCTATTCCACTCTAAGCATTATTTGAAAGGAGATAGTCTATCCCGAGAGCTCATGGTGCTCTGACACTCACTGTGGTGATTTCTCTACATTGCATCTTTTCCCATGTATTTCATTCAAGAACTGTAGACTGAGTACCAGGCAGAGAGCTGGTTGATTTAGAAGCAAAAATAAAGCATTGGCCCCTGTCTTCATGGATCCCACAGTGAATCTGAGGAGATGATCAAGTAAAAATTGAATAATAATGCATATTCAGTGATTGTGAAACCAAGCAGGACCCTGTGGGCCCCTCCTGGGTACAAATCCTTTCCATTTCTGGTTTCTAGGAAATAGGCTTCATTCAGCCTACTAGACCTTCCCTGAGTTCCAAAGGGCAGGTTCAAACAGTTGCTAATCAGGGGAGGGAGGGGATGCAGAGACAAGGGGGGAGCAGCTACGAGACAATAGTGCAGCCTTGGGGCAGGGTCCTGCTTCCCCCTCGAGGGATGCACAGAACAGTATCTTTGAGCTGTTTTGCAGATAATGAAACCCCCATCAGATGGGAGAAGTTAACCGCATGGTGCCCACCAGCACATAGACCCCAGATTGGTTGGAACCAGAAGGTTGATGATGCCGACTCCCACTTACCTCACCACCAACCAATCAGAAGAAGGTCCACAAGCTGACCACGCCCTGCTCCTTGAACTATTACTATAAAACTCCTCACTACCCCCTCAAGGTCAGGACACACACTCTTGAGGGCATTAGCCTGCTGTGGCCCCCTTTGCCTGGCAAAGCAATAAAGCTATTCTTTTCTACTTCACCCAGAACTCTGTCTCTGAGATTTAATTCAGTGTCGGGGTACAGAGACCAGATTCCACATCAGCCTCTTCCTTCCCTTGTGCTGTGTGATACTCATGTTTATATTTACTTAGAACAAATACATTTATATAAATGTCCAGTTAAAGTTAAATCCATTCATTAAAACACATGTAAGAAATTAGAAATTAAAATCAGTAGCTGGTGCAATCTATATAGTTCTATGACTGCCTTGGATCCGGGTGAAGGAGGTCACTCCATGGGGACACTGGGTCCTGTTCTTGGGACCTACAGTCCTTTACAGTTTGTATAGCGTTTTCACATCTACCAATTTAATAGTGAAAAGACTGGCGTGGTGAACAAAGCAAAAGTAATGTCCTCTATTATTCAGTTGAGGAAGGCAAACTCAGAAAGGTTTCATACATTGACTATAGATATTCAACCAGAAAATGGCAACATGAACATGTGAGCAGGTCTTCAGGCCAACTCCACCACCCCTGAAATGCAAAGCTTGCCTGGTCACTCCTCTTGTGCCACCCCCTCCACCGCCTGACCCATCCTCTGTGCTTCTCTGCTGGGTTCCCACTCTCAGAGGCTGACCCTTGAACTCCATTAGCATTGGGTTTCCAGTTGGGTTGTTTCCCCATTGTTTCATCCATAAGATTCTTGTTCTCTTGTCTTGTTCAGAAGAGTCTTATTCTAATATTTTTCTATGCTAACAATTTCATTCGTAGTAATTTAGTCAATCTGATTTGTACTTGGTGAAATGCATAAGGAGCCAGCTGTTAATTCTCTAATTACCTAGTTGACAGTTGAATGACAATCCTTTTCTTCCCAGTGATTTCATTTCTATCCTGTTTCACTTTCAACATACAGTTGACCCTTGAACCATGTGAAGGTTACAGGCGCCAAAGTCGAAAATTTGTGTATCACTTAGAGTTGGCCTCCTGTAGAGGCAGCTGCTTTGTATCCGTGGTTTGGCATCTTCAGATTCAACCAAGCGCAGATCGTGTAGGACTGTAGTATTTACTATTGTAAAAACCTGCATATAAGTAGACCCTCGCTTTTCAAACCCGCGACATCCATGGGTTAACTGTATACTTGGAGCTGTAACATGACTATATTCTTTTTGATGAAGCTGCCTATATCTCTATCAGTACAATTCTGTTTAAATTACTTTAAATTTACTTCCTATTTGAGTGGCTAGTAAGGCTGACCCTTCTAATAAGTTTTCTTGAAATTTTTCTTGGATTTTATTTCATACCAAATGAACTTTTAAAATGATGTGTCAAAATTCAATAGATCCGGATTAGAATCCTACAAGAGTTGTTTTGAATATGTAGATTAATGTGGGAAGAAAGGATTTCTTTGTGATGTAGAATCATCCCATGAAAAGGTACATCTCACTAGGCATCAAGGTTCCTTAAAGTTCTACAGTTTTCTTCATATAACTCACACTCTCATTTAGTTTATCCTTATTTATTTATGTGTACTTTAGGATTTTTGTTGCTATGGTGAATGTTTTTCCCATTATACTTTCTGTGAAACAAAAGAAGAGGCATAAATATTGGCTGAGAGAAAGCAAAATTTTTCTTCTTTACCGGCAATATAATTATTTGTAGGACAACCCAAGAGAATCTGCTATAACATAGCATTAAAAACAATAGAACAATTAAAAATTATTAGCTTTCTATAAAACAATTATTTCACCTTAAAAATCATTTTTATAGGGAAAGGAATTTATAATTTTTTTTTACATAAAAGCCTCCTCTAAATCATAAACTTTATTTCAGAAAAATCACCTGAACAAAAGTTCAGGCATTATTTGAACCTATAAATTCTAATTGTTCTTATCAATTTATAGTATTTTGCCTAATAAGAGCTTTTAGTATATATATAGTTTGTTTGTTTGTTTTTTTGCGGTACGCGGGCCTCCCTCTGTTGTGGCCTCTCCCATTGCGGAGCACAGGCTCCGGACGCGCAGGCTCAGCGGCCATGGCTCACGGGCCCAGCCGCTCCGCGGCATGTGGGATCTTCCCGGGCCGGGGCACGAACCCGTGTCCCCTGCATCGGCAGGCGGACTCTCAACCACTGCGCCACCAGGGAAGCCCTACAATATTATTTTAAAAACTCGTGTCATGCCCAGAAAATGACAAAGCACGTTTCTTTGACAGTATTCTATGTGTCCATCTTTCACTCACGTGCAGTTCTGCCCAACGTTTATATCTTGTCTCCACTTTGAAAGGCATTTGTGAGGATACATTGCTGATAAGCGCTAAAATTAAAATTTCTGTGTAACTGGGATGACTAATTTTCAGTGATCTGAATTGTTCAAGAACTAAAAGCTTTTCTACCTTTTCCCTGTTCCTCATCTCTATTCCCCCAGCCAATCTGCTCCACCAGCCTCTGCGTCTCAGTCAATGCCAACTCCATCAGTGGAATTCATTGGGCCAAGACCTCTTTTACTCTCACATAGTCTGCAATCCAGGACCAGGTCCAGCTTCCTGGGCACGTGGCCTGGGCAGTCACAAAGGGCTTCTCACTAAGAAGGGGTTTTACTCTCTGTGGCTGCCGTCTTGAAATTCTTCGCCATTATAAAACACGGGGCCCAGCATTTTCATTTTGCCTGAGGTCTGGAAAATTGTGTAGCTGGTCCTGGACGTTATCATCAAAATATACCTGGGCTTGGGCTTCCCTGGTGGCGCAGTGGTTGGGAGTCCGCCTGCCGATGCAGGGGACACGGGTTCGTGACCCAGTCCGGGAAGATCCCACGTGCCGTGGAGCGGCTAGGCCCGTGAGCCATGGCCGCTGAGCCTGCGCGTCCGGAGCCCGTGCTCGTGCGACGGGAGAGGCCACAGCAGTGAGAGGCCCGCGTACTGAAAAAAAAAAAAAAAAAAGATGAATAGTCGTAGTTGTCAGAGGCGGGGAGGGAAGGGAGAAGATAGACGAAGAGAAGGAGCACAGGGGATCTTCAGGGCAGTGAAACTCTTCTGGGTGACACTGTAAGAATGGATATGTGACGTTATGTGACCTTTGGTAGAATCCATAATATATACAACGCAAGGAGTGAGCCCTAATGTAACCTATGGACTTGAATCAGTAATACTGTATAAATATTGGTTCATCCATCAATTGTAACATGGACCACACCAGGGCAAGATGTTAAAGGGGCAAACTGGGATGGGGGGGAATATATGAAAACTCTCTTCTATCTGCTCGATATTTCTGTAAACCTATAATTGATTTTAAAAACTTAAAGTGTATTGTAGTTGATACATACCATGGGACGGGAGTGAGTTTTAAAAAGGAAGCTGACACGTGTTCTAACATGAATGAACCTCGACGAGACGTGATGCTGAGTGATAGAAGCCAGACACAAAAGGACAGATACTGAATGATCCCCCTTATTTACCCCTGAGGACTCAGATTCCTAGAGACAAAGAGAAGCAGGGAGTGGACAGGGGCTGGGGGAGGGGGAATGGGGCTGGCTCTTAATGGGGACAGAGTTCCAGTCCGGGAAGATGTAAAAGTTCTGGAAAGAAATGCTGGGGATGGTTGCACAGCAGTGCGAATGTGCTCAACGCCACGGAACTGTACACTTAAAAATGATTAAAATTGTAAATTTTCTGTTATGTGTATTTTGCCACAATAATAAAAAAAAAAGCTTAATCGTTTTTTAAAAAATGGATCACGTTAAGACCAAACTCTTTAGTGTTGACCCTGTCTTCCCTCCCTTCCCCATTTCCTTTCCTCCCTTCCTTTTCTCCCTCTCCCCCGCCTCCGCCCCCGCCCCCTTGGATTCCCCGCTGTTGCTAACCTTCCCTCCACAGAGCACTGAGCACCCTATGGCCCCCTGTGCATATGTTCTTTTGGAGCCCACACCCCACCTGTGACGATCCTTTGTCTGTACCTTCCGTGGGGGCAGGAACCACCCTGGAGGTGTCCCCTTCTCCAGACAGGGTGATCAGGCACCCACTGTGGCAGGAATTAATGAAGGAGCTCCCTCCTTCCCAGGGGATGCTCGTCCAGGAATAGATGGATGCCAGGGCTTTTCCTCCCAGCAATTCATAGATTTTCTGTCTCTCAGGACACCTGCAGCCACCAGCGCTCACAGAGTGCAGGGACCACCCTGGGGGCTGGAGCGGCCACACCCATCCTCCAAAGGAGACGGACTCTGGGAAGTTGAAATCTGCTGGTTTTGATTTCCGTTTTCAATTCTGCTTCACCATCTCACTGGAACACTCGTCTACAGGCAGAGAGAAACCACGAGTGTCTCAAGTGACTTTGCGCGGTTCCCCTGCCCCAGCCCCAGAGTCGTGTGGGTTTCGAGGGCTGTGATGCTTCTCCTGGGCTCGTCAGTGTACAGAGGAAGATGCCATTGGCTGGAGGTCAGTTTGCTGGGGAAGGACCACCAGGGCACCCGAGGTGGCAACTGTCAGGTAGCACAGAGTGGAGGAAAATGCAAACCTGCCACGCGTGTGTGGATGGTGACCCATGTGCTCTCTCCTTGGGGACATCATTTGGTTTAGGAGAAACTGCTGGCTGCGATCATCCATTTATCATCAATGTATCATTTATAAAGGCTCTCTGTCATTTATCCCAGGGCAAGCCAGACTCCCCACAGACAAGTCCCCTCCAGCAATGCCTCCGGAAGACAGCACAAAAAATAAAATAAAATGTGCAGCCACATAATTAATCCCCAAGCTGCTCAAAGCAGTCACAGCCAAAACACAGACGGAGAAGGGAACCGAGCATACAATTCTGTACATTAGTATATTCCTTAATATAAGGAGCAAGGGACAGAATCAAGCCCTGGTAGAATTAAGAAGGTTTCTGTAAAGTCAGATTTCCTGTACATCATGCAAAGGAGAATTGCCTGGAATTTCAGAAAGTGGAAGGAATGATTCTTGAATCTTACCATCTCTTATGCTTGTTACAAGAAACCCTTGAATAAACAAATAATGCTTTTCCTGACAGAATGGGGTTCCTAAGCCAAAAAGGCATTCCAGAGAGTTAAGGTTTCTAAAAAAACCACAAGTCATTAAGTGTCTTTTTTAAAACGTGAATATTTCATGAGCACCTTAAATGCATCGCACTAGGTGTGTGGACCTAGCTGTGAATACAGCAGGCTGCTAAAAAGGAAAGGTACCTGAAACTCAGGGAATCAGGAAGGCTGTTTACTCCAGCCCCTAATCATTCTGTTGTTGAACTCAAGCTCATGTGCCCGAGGCACAGTGAGGCCAAACAAAGAGAAACGTTGGAGTTTGGAGCAGGGCCAAGTAAGGAGAATGGGTAGCTCCTGCTCCAAAGACCAGAACTCTCTGATGGGTTTGGAGGAAGAGCTTTCATAGGCAAAATTTGGGGGCAGGGATGCAGGGTGTGTGACCTTCCTCTGACTGGTTGGTGGGGAGGTAATGGGGTGGTACTCTGGGAATCTCAATCATCAGCTTTCTGGTTCAAACCAGTCTGGGGTCCACATGCTTCAGGCTCAGCCTGAAGTTACCATCCTCCACCTGGGTGGGGGCCTTAGTTTCTGTAGAAGAACTCAGAGATGTATCAGATTGTTCTGTGGACCCATTGAGGAGGAACCAGGACCCTGCCCCAAGGCTGCACTATTGTCTCCTGATTGGTCCTCCTTTGTTTCTGCATCCCCTCCCTCCCCTGATTAGCAACTGTTTGAATCTGCCCTTTGGTATGCAGGAAAGATCTAGGAAGATGAAGCTTTTTTCCTACAAATAAGAAACAGGGGACACAGAGGGGCTTTTGTCCCTGGGAGGGCCCCAAATGGTCCTGCTTGGTTTCACTTCAGTTTGTGGGTGTGCAAGTCACACATCGGGGAACTTTTCAGGTGTGTGAGATGGTGCATCCCTACACTGAACAGCATCCCCACCTGCCATGCGTTTGGCTTTGTTTTTACTGTTCTTCAAAGGCTTTCTTCTAACTAGCCTTCTCTTTATTCTCCCTGAGACCTCCTCCAGCAGCTTGTCCTTCTAATCTTAGGAGCTTCTGGGAACTGAAAAACCCATATAACCAAGATGGGCAATGCTGAGTATAAATATATTCTGAAGTCTTTTGCGCAGAAATATTATAAAATATTCTTTGGAGTCTTTTTTGTTGGTAACGTTGCCTTGAAATGTTCCTGATTGTAGAATGTGGTGAATAAGTGACTTCTAATTACCAACTCAGGTGGGCTCAAGGTCAGAGTAAAAAGGTACATCTGGTTTCTGGGTCCTGGAGATCCAGGAAACGCTGAAACTCTGTTCTCAGATCTTTCTGCCCCCACATCTCAACAAGCCTTGGCTAGGTTGGCTCCAATCTCAGGCAGCCTCAAGCTCTGGGCTTGTAGCCTTCCAGCTCAGTAGCTCCCAGAGAGAGCTGCTCCTTGTCAGCAGGTACAGCAGGAAGCCCAGGACTCTGTTCATCCCAAACTCAGAGCTGAGAGAAGGAGAGGGAACGCACAAGAAAGGAAGTCCTGGGAGATGGGAGCAGCTCTGGGGCCAAGAGAGGGGTTGGGTGAGCATCCCACATGCCCCTGCCAGACAGGCTGGGAGGGAGACAGGCTGGTTCGTCATGGGAATTTGAGCAATCTTTACTGGAATGTAGATGTTACTGAGTGACCCAGACACAGGTATTCACAACTGCCTTTAATTTTTCTCTTTTACCCGATTTTTTTTTCATGTATTTGTATATCAGGAAGCTGAAGGTGGCTCTAATTTGAGCTGTAAATGCAGTTTTGGTGTTAATGAATCATTTCTACCATGCCTTGAATGGTTTCAATGAGCCCAGGCTTTTGCATCTTCCCAAACATAGAAAAGTGCTAAATTCATTGACTTGCGATGTCTGGTTTTCTTTATTTAACAGCAATATTTTGATGTCCTCACTACCTGGTCTTTGTTGCAACAACCTTTGTGTACCCTGGCTCCCTGCTGACCTCTTCAGAGCAGGTGTTCAGAGCTATTCGAGAGGCTACCTCTGGGGCTTGACGTCCTCAGAAAGTCCTCCCAGTAAAACATAATTCTCAACTTGTAGGTTGTGCATTGTTTTTCAGTTGATGCTTGTTTTAAGCGTCTCTCTAACGGAAGGTATAAAAGGAGTGTTCTGGACCACAGCGAGAAAACCAGTGGAGTTGCTGCTGGCCACTAGAGGCAGGCTGAGGTATGGCCCGCCTTCTGCCTAAAGTCACTCTGGGTGATGGAGCAAAGCATCCCTTGATGAAGACAGAATCTGGACCATCACTGTGGCTCCACCATCAGCTCATCTCCCCAGGGGCCATAGAGGCTGAGAGCAGGAAGGGACACTAGCCACTCACCCCCTCGTTCAACACTGAAGTCCCCTCCACCACTGCCACACTATGTGGTCATCCACCCGTGGCCTCTCAGAGGCTGCAGGAAACACGGGGCTTCCAAATGCATGGGTTACATTAGCTTTCACCCTTACGCTGTACACCCTGTGGGTGTGGACAAACGTATAATGACATGGAGCCATCATTATGGTCTCCAACCATGGATTCGCTGCCCTAAAAATCCCCTGTGCTCTGCCTGTTCATACCCCTCCCCCAACCCCTGGCCACCACTGATCTTTTTATTGTCTTTTCTTTTTCCAGAATGTCATAGAGTTGGAATCATACAGTACGTAGTCTTCTCAGACTGGCTTCTTTCACTTGGCAAGAAGGTTCCTCCACATCTTTTCATGGCTTGAGAGCTAATTTCTTTGTAGCCCTGAACACCATTCCATTGTCTGGATGGACCCCAGTTTACCCATCCATTCACCTCCTGAAGGACAATTTGGTGGCTTCCAGGTTTTGGCCATTATGAATAAAGGTGCTGTCAACATCTGTGTGCAGGTTTTTGTGTGGATACGAGTTACCCACTCCTTTTGGTAAATACCAAGGCGTGTGATTGCCGGATCACCTCCCAACTTTGTAAAGCTCCAAGAAAATGATTTTTCTCTTTAAGAAAAGAATTCCCAAACAGGTTTTAATAGAATGCAGTATATAGTTACGTATTTTCTTTTAACAAGCTGACATGGGGCCGCCCTCACACAAAGTACATAGTGATACGCCTGCAATAGCCTTAATATGGTGGGATTATGTCGCCTCTGCACCCGATGAGGTCCAGGAATGGGCCACGTGCCTGAAGAACTTCTTTCGATCACGTCAGGGTCTGTGTCATGCTGCTGAATGACCGATGTTTTCATCTGAAGCCTTTTGCAATTATGAGACTCAGGCCAAATGGCCTTTGTCAGCTCTTCCCCCATCACACACTTTCTCAGGCTCTGGTCTGCCCTGGCTCTCCTCCAGAGGCGGTTTGCTCACTACCTCACTGAGGCTTATTCTGCCTTTGGACAGGAAGCAATCGACGCTCATGAGATGAAATAGATCTTATCTCTCCAGGCAAGCGAGCACAGAGCAAGCTGCCCCAGAGGTGGAAGCTGCGTGATATCTTAGGACCGAGAGTTGGAAGCACCCGAATGTCACCCACACAACACTCTGAGGTCCCTAAGTCCCTGAGGCCGGCCCGGAGCCCCGGGGAGGGATGCAAATGCCCCACATCCCAAGTGCCAGCTGAAAGGGAAGAGCACACGCTCGGGGTCAGACCGAGAACTGTTTGCAAATCATGAATCTGCTGCTGACCAGCTGTGGATCTGGGCCAAATATTTGACGACGCTGAGCCTTAATGTACTCACCTCTGAAACAGGGGCTGGAGGAGAAGAGGAGGTGTAAGGAACTTCGCCCTGTGCCTGACAGCGGGTTGCCTTCCTGTGAACTGTCGCCATCACCACCAACCGCTGTCACGGGAGGTTTGGACAGAGGTGACAGGCAGGTGCCCTGTCAAGTCTCAGAAGAGTTCGAGGAACGGTCGCGTTGTCCTGTGGTCAGAGGGCTTCGCTGGAACCGGCCCTGACACGGGGTTACTTGCCCTGGAAGTGTAGAAGGGGTCAGAGGCACGGTGGTGACAGGAAGCCCCGATTCAGTTTCCTATCAATTCCATGAGACGTTCGTGCCTGATGGAGCCGCCCCTCAACCCTGGGTGTGAATTAATGTACACAGTGGGACGCTATGTCCACATTTCCAGAGAGGAGTGCATTGCCATCTTAGGAGTGTGTGTGTGTGTGTGTGTGCCTGTATGTGTATGTGTTTCACGTGTGTACGAGTTTGTGTGTGTGTATAATGTGTAGTGAGTATGCTCGTGCGTGTATGGGTGTGTGTTGTATTTATGTGTATGTGTGTAAATCTGTGCGTGTGTGTGTATGTCTGCAAGCATATATGATGTGCGTGTGTGTGTGTGAGCTGTACGTGCAGGCACAGGGTGTGTGTGTATGTTTGGGAGTGTGGGGTGTATGTGTACGTGTGAATGTGTCTATTCATGCGAGTATATATGTGTGTGGCGTGTGTGTGCGTGGCGGCTGTGCATGGTGTGTGTATCCATGCATCTGGGTGCATGTGTTCCCCGTGTCTAAAAGGCACTACGACCTGGCAGCTGGGAGCTTGTTTGGGGCGTGGAGTCAGAAGGGCTGAGTTGCAACCCCAGCTCTACCTGCAGAGATACATCCCTGAGCATCTTCACCTCTGGTTTCCTCTTCCCCATCTCACATCCACTCTCAGTAGAGGGTTGCATGACAACATCTGCCTCCCTGAATTACAGTAATTCCCCTACATATGAACAAGTTCCATTCTGAGAGTTCGTTCTTAAGTCCAACAACGTCAGCCTAGGTACCCGACTAACACAATCGGCTACATACTACTGCACTGTTATAGGTTCATAATACTTTTCACACAAAAACTGCATAAAAAACAAACAAACACACAAAATAAACATTTTTAATCTTACATCGCAGTCCCTTGAAAAGTACACTAGTGCCGTACAACAGCTGGCACACGGGGGCCGGCATCGCGTGACCAGGCAGGAAGAGTTACTGACTGGAGGAGGGAGAGGAGGTGGGAGATGGCAGAGCTGAAGGACCGTAAGCCATAGCAGACGGAGAGCGAGCTGCAATGTTGTGGGGGCCGGCATCGCGTGACCAGGCAGGAAGAGTTACTGACTGGAGGAGGGAGAGGAGGTGGGAGATGGCAGAGCTGAAGGACCCTCAGCCATACAGACGGAGGGCGAGCTGCAATGTCGCTCACGCCTGACGCGGACGGCTCAGCTGCTGGTTCCTTGCTGGATTCAAGTCTATCCACCCTCTTGAGAAAACGATCCAGTGATGTCTGGGTAGTAGCTCTTTTTTTCTCGTCGTAGATGACACGGTAGCACTGGACTGCATTCTGAACGGCTGCTGCAACCTTCGTGTACCGTTCTACGTTCGGGTCCTGTGTCTCAAAATCTAACAGTGCCGCCTCAGATAAAGAAAATCCCCTGCCACTTCCTGCGCCGTGAATCTCTTCGGTTCTTCAGTCACTTCTTCTTCCTCTTGTCCCTCTTCATCCTTTCTCTGGGCCTCCAGTTCCATCAGGCCGTCATCAGTAAGCTTCTCGTGTTGCACAGCAAGGAGTTCAATGAAGTCGTCCTCTTGCAAATCTAGCTGGAAATAAAGATACTGTACTACCGTACTCTACACAGTCCAGTACAGTAAAGTACACAAAAGCACAACCACATGTAGAGGACGCACGCACCTGACAATATACACCAAACATGTGAACTAACTTATGTGATTGGACACGGGAATGCACGTTCACATCTTTGAAAGTTCACAACTTAGAACTATGTTCGGGGACGTACCATATTGGGACGATCAGTGACGTGGCAGAGCCCGGAGTACAGAGGCACCCGTGACTTAACAAGGATCGTCCCAGAGAGTTTAGGGTCCTTGACGTCCACAAAGGCCTTTGTTTCCAAGATCCCCAATCTGGCTGTGAAATAACACTCCGGCTTCACCTATAATGATACTTGTACATTTTTAGAAAGCGTGTGCTATTTTGGTAGAATTTCTCAGAGAGGGCTGGGGTCTTAGATTCCATCATAAAAGAAAAGGAGAGACAAGTGTGTGCCCTTCACTAGCTCAGGGCCTGATGTGAAACCATAACCCGTGGGCCGAAATGCAAATCCAGCTCAATCCAGCAAGCTTTTGACGGGGCTCAGTCCTTGGCCCTGGGAGGGATACAAGCTTGAGTGCAGTGAGGTTTACATCCAGGGGAGAGTCACAGCCCCTTTATTTGGGGGTTGAGACCACCAACCAGACCTGCGTGCATAGCACCTCATTTAAATTAATCCACACGCACCTATGGAACGAAGCTTCCCCTGCACCCACGTTACCAATGAGGGACGGGCACACACAGAAAGTACACACCTGGCCCAAGATCACAGGGCTGGGAAGAGGCAGAGATGATCCTCAAACAGACCCCCTATGATCCCTGTTCTTGCTACACCCATCAGCCTCCCACAAGTGAAAGATGAGCCCCTAAGGCAAACTCCTTTTTTTTTGTTGTTTTTACCCCTCCCCAAAATTAAAATCCAAGCTCCTTTACAAGTACTGTGAGTGATCTTGGGTGAGTTCTTTCAGCTCTGTGGGTTTCAGTGTCTGGAAATGAAAACATGAGGATTGATGTGTCACCTCCTTGGAGTGAGTATTTACTGGGAAGTACATAGTGATGTCGGTTTCATTACCTGGATGTTGGGGGAAAGTTAGCCAACAGCCAGAACCCTCCTCTGTTCTCTGAGGTTGAGAGAAGTCAAAGCAGGGACCTCAACATCCCCTGTTCCTGAGCCCCCGAAGCAGGCTGCGGGTGACCCCTCTCGCTCACACCATCCTGCCCTTGAAGACTGGACCAGCTGGGAGTTTCTAGCTCAGGAATTACTGCAGCCCCTTGCATACCTGGCCAGGTAGGAACCCTGATTGGGTTTACCTTCTTTCATATTCTTCATCTTACCTACTTTGCTATTTAATATTACATGTTCGGTGTCTTTCCCTCGTACTTTCTCATTTGTATCCTTAAATTGCCCCAGATGTGTTTGCATCTCTTCAGGCAGAACAGAAAAGACAACAATCCTATTTCTCTCCTTCGATTTTACCACTGCAGCGGGAGCTTAAATTACTCTGATACGATTTGCATTCACAACAGAAATAAACGAAAGGTGATAGATGACATTTATGTGGTGCCAGGTTGTTTTTTTTTTCTGGCCCAATAAAAGTGCAAGCCCTCTAAAAAAAAATCTTTCCAGGCAGTTATAAATAGGGTAAAATAAGGTAAAAGGGTGGCATTTGAGATTGAGGCCGTAGTAATCATTTTAAAGCCATTATGAACACATTTTTGAGTAAATATACATGCACCATTTTATGTGTTGCTAAGAGCTGATATAGCCAAGTTCATCTGTGAGACGATCGTCAAGAAAAGTATTGTTTGCTAAGCCAGTTGTTAGGATAAGATCAGTGGGTGGATGAATATTAATGCTGATGATGTGAGCCTGCGTGTGTCCTGGGGAGAGCTAAGGACTGGGGGGTGGAGGAATCTCTTCCAAAACAATATCCTGAGATTCGTGAGTGTGATCTGCCTAGTTCATCCCGTTCTTGAGGTTGACATTTAGCATCTATATAGGTCAAAGACATGAAAGCATTTAAACTGGAATTGATCAAAATCAATTTCAGAAGGAGTAAATTTCAGCCTGTAGGTTAATCCTTTGTTTTACATGAGCCCTAACACCCTGGTCTTCCAGAATCAACAACCCAGGAGATCCTGAGATCCCGTAGTTTAGAGGAGGGTCAACAAACTTATTCTAGAAAGGACCAGAGAGTAAATATGTTAGGCTTTTCAGACCAGACTGTCACAACTACTTCATCCTGCAGGTACAGCAGGAAAACAGCCCCAGACAGCACATCGGCAAACGGGTGTGACTGTGTCCAACACACTTGACTTACAAGACATCAGGTGACTGGATTCTACATGAGGACTGCAGTTTGCTGACCCCGATTTAGGAAATAGTCATCTGTTTGTTTCTTTTGCACATTTTACAAATGTATTTGGGGAAAAACAAGAAAGAAAGGAAGAAAGGAAGAAAGAAAGAAAGAAAGAAAGAAAGAAAGAGGAAGAAAGAAAGAAGGAAGAGAAAAAGAAAGAAAGGAAGGAAGGAAGGAAGGAAGAAAGGAAGGAAGGAAGGAAGGAAGAAAGAAAGAAAGAAAGAAAGAAAGAAAAGGAAAACCACCTCTGCTCCCTACCCTGGGGAGAGATTGGAGAAAAATCATATTTTTGTTTAGGAATTTAACAAGAACTTGCAAGAAGGTTTTTCCAAGCTTGGATCCTGTGGGTCAAGGCTCAGGGCGTGGTGTGAGCTGAGCTGCAGAGAGTAGCAGAGGGGAAAGGAGTCACCATCCCTGCAAAGGGAAAGAGGTGAATCTTACTTTAGGCTTAGGGTGAGGTTGCGATTCAGGATGGGGTTAGTAGAATGGAGACAGGTGTGCGGAGGGCTCAGTCAGCCAACGAGGGGCCACAGCTTGCTGCACAGATGTGTCCCTGGGACACGTCTTTAAAAATCACGAGGCCGGGGGCTTCCCTGGGGGCACAGTGGTTAAGAATGCACCTGCCAATGCAGGGGACACGGGTTCGAGCCCTGGTCCAGGAAGATCCCACATGCCATAGAGCAACTAAGCCCGTGCGCCCCAACTACTGAACCTGTGCTCTAGAGCCCGCGAGCCACAACTACGGAGCCCGCACACCACAGCTACTGAAGCCCACGTGCCTAGAGCCCGTGCTCCACAGCAAGAGAAGCCACCATAATGAGAAGCCCGCGCACCACAATGAAGACCCAATACAGCCACAAATAAATAAATTTTTAAAAAACCCTCTCAAATTTTAATCAGAGGAAAGCAAAAAAAGCCTAATAAAAATGACCAAACTGTTTGGAGACCAATCAAGAAGATGCACATGAAAAAAGTCTTCATCGCTATTAGTCATTAGAAAAAAGCAAGCTGAAACCACAGTGAGATAATACCACACACCTATTGGGAATGTAAATTGGTACACCCACTATTGAGAACAGTATGGAGGTTCCTTAAAAAAACTGAAAATAGAGTTGCCATATGATCCAGTAATCCCACTTCTGGGCATATATCCAGAAAAACCTCTAGTTTGAAAAGATACACACGCACCCCAATGTTCATAGCAGCACAATTCACAATAGCCAGGCCATGGAAGCAGCCTAAATATCCATTGACAGAAGAACGGATAAAGAAGATGTGGTATAGATATACAGTGGAATATTACTCAGCCATGAAAAGAATGAAATCGTGCCATTCGAAGGAACATGGATGGACCTAGAAATTATCAAACTAAGAGAAGCAAGCCAGATAGAGAAAGACAAATATCATATGATATCGATTATATGTGGAATCTAAAAAAAAATGATACAAATGAACTTATATACAAAACAGAAACAGACCGACAGACATAGAAAACAAACTTACGGTTACCAAAAAGGAAAGCAGGGGAGGGATAAATTAAATAAGCAGTTTGGAATTAATGTATACACACTACTGTATATAAAATAGATAAACAACAAGGTCCTACTGTACAGCACTCACTTTGCTGTACACCTGAAACTAACACATTATAAATCAACTATACTTCAATAAAAAAAATTTAAGAGAAAGAAAGAAGAGAGGGAGGGAGGGAGGAAAGGAGGAAGAAACTGCAAAAAGTACTACACACGTATTAGAATGCTGTTTTTAATAACAATACGAAGTGCATACAAAAGAGTGCAGCCACTTTGGAGAATAATTTGGCATTTCCTTATACATTTAAACATGCACATACCCTACAGCTCCCAAATCGCACTTTAGATATTCACCCAAGTGAAATGAAAACTGTGATCACACAAAAACCTGTAGATTCAGATTTGTAGTAGCTTTATACTCCATCACACAAGGCTGGAAACCACCCACATGTTCTTCATTCACTAAATGGACCAACCATGCTGTATGCAGACAGTGGAATACTACTCAGCCATGAAAAGGAATACATGTAAAAACATAGATCAGATGTTCTGATGTTTGAGAAAAACTAGACTCAAGCTCCATACTATAGGATGCCATTTATAGGACTTTCTGACTAAGGGACAACTGAAAGGACAAAAACCTCTGTGGTTGCCAGGGTTAGAGGTTAAGTACAGAGTGATCCAAAGGAATTTGGAGAGAGTGATGGAATTTTTCTATTTCTGGATTGTGATAGTGGTTACACAACTATAGACATTTATCAAAACTCAGAATACTGCACTAAAAAGGGTGACTCTTCCTGAGTATAAATAAAACTACAAAAAACCAATTCAATGGCACCTCCAAAAAAGAGATAAGGAGATGGACTTTGGGAAGGGGGGGGGAAAGATTAAGAAATAAGAAGAAGGAACATAGTGTATTTATCGAATGAGAGGGGGTGGGGAAGAGAGAAAAGGAGGGAAGGGGAGGGAGGAGAAAAGAGAGTCGAGGGTTAACAGAGGCTGAGAATGATCTGCGACATTTTGTGGTTCTAGATGTAACACCATCATTGGCATCACCAGACAACGTCCTAAAACTTAAGGCTATGCTTGACGTTGTTTTCCCTAAATCCAGAATCTTGAGCTACCCTGGCAAGCCTCTGTAACCCTGCCGGATCTCTGCCAATGGGCAGAGTTTTGATTGCTTTTATTTTCTATCCCAATAATAATGTCTAAATTTGTCATCATTTCAGGTACTCAAACACTGGACCCTACATCTCACAATGCGTCTCATTGATTTTCCTGGCTTTTAACTGTCCTTTCAAATTGTTAATACTAAATATAAGCACCACACAGACCCTGGCTCAGGTGAACACCTTTGCTCATCGAAGAACCCACAGGGTCCTGGTGGGTCACAGTCAGAAGGGGCTGTGGGCTCTGTCCATGCCCCACCACTCATCCCCAGCTCAGTGTCTTGGCTTTCAGCCTGGCCACAGTTCCGAAGGTGTGCGTCTTTGGGTAGATTTGAGTTATCAGATCCTTTCCAGCTAATTAAAACCAGTTGCAAGTCAGTCTGATTAGCATACCAAGTTCTAACCAGTCAATAAACACCATTTTTCCAGTGCCTCCTACCTACCCAGATAGATATGAAGTCAAGGAATACAGGAAGTGTTCCCCTCACTGAGGTCAGTCGTAACTGCATCCGGAAAACAAGACTCACACTGAACCAGCGAATGCACGTACTTTATTCCTAAATGATGTAGTACAAACTGAAAGTACTCAAAGACTTCAGGGGAAGGGGGAGAGCCAGGAATCAGAGTGGGCTTGTGTAAAAGCTGGGCCGGGACTTAAGATGCTGAGAGCAAGGACATATGCAGGAACAACAGGAAAGGACATTGCAAGAAAGAGAATTTGAGCCTTACTGATTCTTACTCTGTTGAGTTTCGCTACTTAGGATAGTCATGTGTGAAAAGCACAGGATTAAGAAAACATGGACTTGGGGACTTCCCTGGCGGTGCAGTGGTTAGGACTCTGTGTTTCATGGCTGAGGGCACGGGTTCAATCCGTGGTCAGGGAAATAAGATCCCGAAAGCCACGTGGCGTAAAAAACAAACAAGCAAACAAAAAAACAACCCTGCTCCTTGCTTCCCAATCCCCTTTAAAAAAAAGAAAAGAAAAAAGAAAACACGGACCAACACCTCCCTCCCCCCAAACACATACATATACACAGTTTGCCCCATCACTACCTTCTTGGCCAAAAAACAAGAGCAATAACTGATTTGTAAGAAGGAGCAGTAGTTCATTGGATGGAAAAGCAAAGGATGATGTTGACTTTTGAGGTTCATGCCCAGGGCACGGTCTAATCCCTGCCCTTACAAACGTTCAGGTGGACGTAATTCCTTAAAAAAAGGCTTTGCTGCTAAAAACAGCCTCTGTCCATAACTAGTTTCTGGGGCACTTGTTGGTCTGGGTTATTACCGTCATCGTTTCATTCCTAGGGATATGCATCACTGCAACTGAGCTTGTTTTCCAAAATGCATTTGTCCTGTTAAATACACCAGCTATCTTGCCTGTTGATACCATTTTCTCAGAGATCACCATCTCAAGGGAATGGAACTCAGAACAATCAAAATCCTCAAGGAAAAAAAATAATAAGTCACTGCCTGACATTTTGACTCTTAAACCTATGATAATAAACATCTCCCAGTGGTCGGGATTTTTTTCATTTCAGTATTCTCAGCAAAACCAAGGACTTAGAATTGCCATTTAAGTCCTGTCTCATATAAACCTGGTTTAATGTAATTATTTTGCTAGATACTGATGATCCTTAAAGAAGTAGTGAACACATTACCTCTTTTTTTTTTTTTTTTTTTTTTCGGTACGCGGGCCTCTCACTGCTGTGGCCTCTCCCGTTGCGGAGCACGGGCTCCGGACGCGCAGGCTCAGCGGCCATGGCTCACGGGCCCAGCCGCTCCGCGGCATGTGGGATCCTCCCAGACCGGGGCACGAACCCGCGTCCCCTGCATCGGCAGGTGGACTCTCAACCACTGCGCCACCAGGGGAGCCCAACACATTGCCTTTTTCCACAATGCTGGTGGGTTATAATTTAGTTCATAAGTCACTCCACCAAACTTATTACTTACATTTAGACATCATAGGACAAAAATTACTGAATTTTCTAAACTCATTTACTAATTCTAATCCTCATGAATATTTCATGGAAATCCCAGAGAGCGAAAGAGAGAGAGAGACAGAGAGAGACAAATCTCTATGTACGGAGAATAAATTTTGCATTCTTTGACATTTAAAAGAACAGTTGCAGTGTTTGTGTCCATAGTATGCTTTGAATCAGTGCTCTTTGAGGGAAACTCAGGAGTGACATTTACTCATTTGTGCTTTTAGGTTTCGTACATTACATGGATGACGCATAATTCATGCCAGAAGCCATTTGGCTGAACAAAAAACTAATTTAGTTCATCCCCTTCCAATACAACTTTAAACACACATATGACAGGACATGTGGAGGTGGGGCTGGGGTGTGGATGTGTGTAAGAGCCCGAGAAAGCTCGATTCAATATTTCACTTTGGTCTTCTTAGGAGTCTTCAGATAGAATTTCTCTTGTTTTATGAGTGTCTTGATTTATATTCTTTGAAATAAATCATTACTCATGAGTCATAAGCAAAGTTAGATGTTGGCAGGGTCAGAGATAAGAAAAAATGAATTAGGGAGCTTTCCCATGTACTGAAATGTCTATGCTACGCATAGCATAAAAATATAACTTCTGTTTTCTTTCTGTAATGACAGTCTTTGTAATGGAACACTAGGTGTATGTGACCAGCTCAAACACTCAAATGTTCAACAAGTGAGGTCAACAAAATGGCGGAAGAGGCATTTTCTACTGCCTTGGCCCCATCTGCACCCCCATATTTACTGCAGTTATTCACAATAGCCAAGATGTGGAAACAACCCAAGGGTTCATCGGTAGATGAATGGATAAAGAAGGTGCAGTGTCTACATACAGTGGAATATTATTCAGCCTTTAAAAAAATGAGAAGATCCTGCCATATGCAACAACATGGATGAACCTCGAGGGTATTGTTTATTTATTTATTTATTTTTGGCTGCGTTGGGTCTTCGTTGCTGCGCGCGGCGTTCTCTAGTTGCGGCGAGAGGGGGCTGCTCTTCGTTGCGGTGCGCGGGCTTCTCATTGCGGTGGCTTCTCTTGTTGCGGAGCACGGGCTCTAGGCGCGCGGGCTTCAGTAGTTGTGGCACTCGGGCTCAGTACTTGTGGTTCGTGGGCTCTAGGGTGCAGGCTCAGTAGTTGTGGCATGCAGGCTCAGTAGTTGTGGCGCACGGGCTTAGTTGCTGCACAGCATGTGGGATCCTCCCGGACCAGGGCTCGGACCCCTGTCCCCTGCACTGGCAGGCGGATTCTTAACCACTGTGCCACCAGGGAAGTCCCGAGGGTATTACGCTAAGTGAAATTAGTCAGTGTTTGCAAAACAACAACATAACCAAAAAAGTGTCTAAGGATGCGATGGGTATGTTAAGTAACGCGAGGGGTAATCCTTTCCCAAAGTACATGTTAACTCAAATCATCACGTTGTACCCTTCAAGAATGTGCAAGTTCTGTTTCGTAGATAGGTTCATTTGTGCCATAATGGAAAAGAATATTAAAAAAAGAATGCCTCTTTGTGTATAACTGAGTCACTTTGCTGTACAGCAGAGATTGGCATGACATTGTAAATCAACTACACTTCAATTAAAAAAAGCATGTACAATTTTATCTGTCAGTCATATCTCAGTAAAGCTGAAATAATAAAATAAAATGTTTAGCAAGGCCCCAAGTTGGGAAGACTCCCACCAATACCGGAAATGTGTCAGTAAATCCCCGGCTGGCACTTCTAAGAGGTCCAGCCTGCCGAACCCAGAGGCTTTAGCAAACTGAATTTATGATACTTGGACAGACACACAGGCATGTGTTTAAGGCTTTTTTTTCAGGGGAAAAAGGACTTGGTGTTTGGGGGGCCGTGGTGTATCTTTGCCTTCCTAATTCTTCTTCCCCATCTGATAGGAAAGCCATGTCTCTCAGCAGAGAAAGAAGAGTGGATTCAGTAGGAGAAGGAAATACACCTGTCAGAGGGAACGGCGATCTTCTGCAGGTCCAAGTGTCATCCTCCCTGTAACACCCTGAAATGCAATAACCTATGAGGGAAAACAATCTGAGAAAGAATACATATAGATAAAGATATAGATATATATGTATAACTGAATCACCTTGCTGTATACCTGAAACTAAGACAACATTGTAAATCCACTGTACTTCAATTAAAAAAACAAGAATTAAAATAAAAAATGAAAATTAAAAAACCTGAAATGAATGACACCCTTGGGGTTCTCTACCTTTAAAAAAAACAGATGAAGGCTGTATCTAGATTTCTAATTAGAAAATGATACACATCCATTGTGTTTGGGGGGAGTGGAATCCAGGAAGGAATAAACAAGGAGACATAGCATACTTACTTTTAGTCTCCCAGAGAAAACCACAATTGGAAATCATGGCCTATTTTCTGCTAGTAGTTGATTGATATAGAGGGATGCCTTAAATAGAATCTGTATCCTTCTTTTCCCACCAAAATTGCAGTGCAAGCATTTTCTACACTACGAGACTATCTTTGAAATGTTGATTTGAGGAATTATTTTTTTCAATGTAAATAAGTATCACAACGGTATTATTTTGGAAAAAGCTGCCAAAAATGAATATAAGACAATGAGCATAATTCCATTAACCACTGCAGTATCTCCCAGCTCTCCACTGTCTTCCTATATGGACATACACGTTTAGCAAAGTAATGGTTTTGGAATAGTAAGTCATGTGATGGATGCATCAGCAAAGCTGTGACCTGGCTCACAGCTTAACCTAGACGGCCTCTAGCAAAGACCCTGATGTCGTTTGGGACCCAAAGCCAAAACACTCCCTGGCTTCGCATGGGCCCTGCTACCTTGCTGGGTGCCCAGGGTCCTCTCTTCCTGTGGTTCTCGTGCTGTAAAAATCCAGAAGCCTGGCTCAACTGCAGAGGTGAGATACGGAGTTTCACTCTCAAAATAGCAAAGTGGTTTTTTCAAGCTTCCATAATAAAGCTGATTCTAAGAGCCGTAGGCCTTTAATAGCATTAGACGAAATCAGTCTTTGATAATAATTATATCAAATCTAGTTTTTAAAAAACACAGAGACAGTTTCTGCCCTGCGAGCATCGCTCTAAACCCCGTATCCGGATTCACTGTTTTGCCATTTACAGCCACAAAGACTTGACTATTAAACCCTGAAAATCACCAGGCAAAGCGTTCCCCTCTTTTGAAGCCCCCAGGCGCCATCTGGGGATTCGCAACCACGTCTGGGGTGGAGACAGGGCAGCAGTCATAAGTTCCCCCATTACTGTAATGTGGCTGAGAACCACTTTCAAGAGAGAAATCCATTTCTGTGTGCTGAGGTGACTTGACTGAGGGAATGAGATATTGTTTAAAATTTTTTTCATTGAAGTTTAGTTGATTTTCAATGTTGCGTTAATTTCTCCTGTACAGAAAAGTGATTCAGTTATACATATATATATTCATTTCCATGATGGTTTATCACAGGATATTGAATATAGTTCTCTGTACTCTACAGTAGGACCTTGCTGTTTATACATTCCATATATAATAGCCTACCTCTGCTGACCCCACCCTCCCAATCCATCCCTCCTCCAACCCCCTCCCCTTGGCAGCCACAAGTCTGTTCTCTATGTCTGTGAGAATCTAAAAAAATGATACAAATGGACTTATATACAAAGCAGAAACCGACCCACAGACATAAAAAACAAACTTATGGTTACCAAAGGGAGGGATAAATTAGGAGTTTGGGATTAACATATACACACTACTATATATAAAATAGATAAACAACAAGGACCTACAGTATAGCACAGGGAGCTGTCCTCGATATTTTGTAATAACCTATAAGGGTAAAGAATCTGAAAAGAAAAGATCTATATCTATATATCTATATATAGATATATATCTGAATCACTTTGCTGTACACCTGAAACTAACACAACATTGTAAATCAACTGGTACTTCAATTAAAAAAACAAACTGACCAAGAGCAGGCTGAATCCTCCCAAGACAGCATGGGGTAAACTGGGAAACATTTCTTGGACTTCAAGTTGTTTCAACCCATAGATGCTGGACCTGCAGGGAACTTTCCAGAAAGCACTGAGCTATCCTGGGGGAAGCAGGGGTCCCTATTGGACCACTAGACTCTGTTAGAGAAGATAGGCGCGAATCAGTGAGTATAGGGCAGGGGAACCTTCACTCCATGGGCTTCTCTATACCGGTCTAGGGTTGAGTAATGAAGCTTTGCATTGAGTTCAATTGCCTCATGCAGCTATTTCTTTGGGGAAAAAAAACTTTTTTTCGTTGTTTAAATAGGAAGTAAAAAAATCAACTTACGTAACAAGGACATTTTTAAAGACTAATTTGGCGAAAATTATGTGAAAAATGTGGAAAATCATTTTTCCCTACTAGCATGGATCTGAGGTCTTTTCTATTTATATGCAAATGTCAGATGCCTGAACCTATTTTATGTTTTACAGTTTTGAAATATTGCCTATTTCAAATAATACGTTATATTGCCTATAAATGTTAGACTAATGAAGTGCTGATAAGGTAGTGAGGTCTTTTAGAAAGCAGTTTTAAGAGATGCCTTCCTAAAAGTACATTCTCTAACAGATATTTCTTTGTATAAAGCCGCAAGGAGCATTTTAATTTTTAGATGTAATCTTTTCTGGGTTTTTTTTTTTTTTTCATATTACTCTAAGAACATGTTGATCCTTTCTTAAAGAAAAACAATTAAATGTTACGTGTAAAAAATAGACACCAGCTTCACAGGAGCAAATCCGAGTAGCCAATACTCCAACTCTGCCTGGAATTATCCGCAAACTTCCCCTTAGGTAATGACCTTCTGTTCAAGAGTCTTTTCTTAGTTCTGCAGTATTTCTCTGGGTTTTCTTTGATTGTTTGAGCTTTACCTGTATCTAAGATCCCCCCTCGAAGAAAAACATAATACAGATTCGCTGAGTTATTTGTTTTTAATCCACTGCTGTGTGATAATAAATTGTAAAGCACTTTGGTTCAGGCAGGAAGACGGCTGACCCCAGAGAGCTGCTATCTGGAGGAAGTGTGCCTTATGTGCAACCACCTTGTTGCAGGCAAGCAGCCCAAGTGAATACGGCCTTATTTCTTCAGCTCAGGAATGTGGTAGAATAAAAGCCAGAGAGAAAACAGAGAAGTAAGCCTCTACTGGTGTTCCCGGTAGATTTTCCCATGTAGAAGTGGGTTGGGGCGAGCAGAGCGCAGTCGCTAAGGATTCTGCATGGACTCTACAAACCCAGCCTGGCCGGCCACAAACAGCGTAGATTCTACCCCCTCTCCTGGCTGCTGGGTCTATGTAATGTGTGTGTTTGCTTGTATATCCGTTTTTTGTATGTTTTTTGTTTGTACATTTATTTTTCTGGTTTTTTGTATGCTTTTTTTTTTTTTTTTCCTCTCTGCACAATTTAGGTTTCTTCCTCTTAGTTTCTTATTCCTGTCATCGATCCCCAGTTCATGTGCCCGACACACAGTGAGGCCAAACAAATTGAAACCCGGGAGTTTGGAACAGAGAAAGGTTTATTGCAGAGCCATGCAAGGAGACGGGTGACTTGTGCCCCCAAAGCCCCAAACTCTCCAGAGGGTCTCAGCAAAGCATTTTTAAAGGCCAGGTGAGGGAGGGGTGTGGTTGGTCATTGCTAACTTCTAGGTGCAGGAATCCTTTGTTCTTGGGGCTGTGCAGGTAGGTCAGGTCACCATGTTCCTACAAACCTCCAACGTGACAAATGTTATTCTCTGTTCTGCAACTTTTTATCTCTATATGAATGGGAAAGTGTTATACTCATAAAGGTCTGAGCCTTTAGAACAGGCTCTCCTGTATATTTCAGGCTACAGGCAACATCCTGAACCTGAAGAAAAAGCGATAGAATACAAAGGTAAAAGAAACAGATCCAACATGGAGTCAGATTTGCTCTTCCCTGTTACATTCCCAAGGCCCAACCCTCATTAGCCTGGTTCTGTCCTATGAGACGATCTTGAGAGGATGTCTCAGAAGGAACCCGTGCCCAGGTCTCGCCTGCAAGCCCCTTTTCCGCGCATGTGATGCCTTCATTGGAAACCACATTTCAATTTATTTTGATCGAACACAAGAAAATCTCCTCACTTGTAAAAGCTGGAGGGAAATTGCTGCTGGGAATGGTGACATTTGTGATGGCCCTTGAGAGCGATTGCCCAGAGGGCTTTATTTGCCACACGCATTGCTCCTAGAAGTTTTATTAGGGAGTAGCGCGCAGCCCTACATTCTGCCGCATGGTCTCCTGAACTCTCTGTTCAAATAGATGCTATAAGTAGTTAAAAGTTTTCCAGAGGCTGTGAGTCTCCTCTCAGCAAACATGAGACCCTCAGGTCTTTCCTCTGGCCTCCCCTGCTCTATCTTACAGGGCTCTCAGCAGCCCCCAAATGGAGGCCCAGAAACCTGGCTGGGATGGAAGCAAGCATTTTAAAATTAAAGTGTGGGTGGGAGGGAGAGAGGAGGAAAGCAGACAGCATTGAAGAGGTTTCTGCTCCTTAAGAAACAACTTGCCGACGTACGCTACAGCAGCGGCTCACTTCTGAGTGACCGTGTCTTTGGAGGTGAACGCGTACAAACGGTTGCAGAAGAGAAACACGCTGCAGAGCTATGGGTCTCATTCAGGTGGCCGTGCCGGGAGGTCTGGGGTGCGCCTGCAGGCCTGACTACGTGGGAGGACCCCTGAGTCCAGGAGTTCGGGGCTGCGGGTGCTGTGCTGATGGGGTCTTCTCTGTAAGTTCAGCATCCTAGGAGCAGAGTCCAGCAGGTTGCCTAAGGGGCGCTGGACCGGCCCAGGTGGGAGTCACATCAGGTCAAAACTCGTGTGCTGAATATGCGGCTGCCCCCCGGCAGGCCTGGCCCCAAGTCAGGTAGGTTTGTGGAGAATGGTCCCTCCTGTGGGAACAGGAACTGGGTGTCCCAGGGCTCCGGTTAACACTGCCCTCCAGTCCTTTGGGACTCACTCATACTGAACTGGCCCATGCTTTCCTGATCACAAGCACTTAACAGCTCCACGTTGGCTCCTGGACCATACTGTTTGTCCAAGGCAAGCTGATGGGAGGTAGGCATCCGTTTGCCTGAGCAAGTGGAAGCTTTCTGGTTAAGAGCACACGGGGGAGGCTGGGACACTTGGTCATGAAGCATGTAACCAACTAAAGGACCCACTCAGGGCAGACAGGACAACCGTTGGAAAGGGGACAAAGCCAAAATTCATATTGGAGCACCTAGTACACACTATGTACTTAATTTCCAGAAGGAAATTGTATTTTTCCCACTGTATTTGGGTGAGCACCCAGAGCGGATAGGTGTTACCTTGGAGGGACTGAATATACAAACACAATGACCAGATTTGAGATGACAACAGAGCTCTGAGCCACCACCTCCGTGGCAGCCAGGCCAGGAGGCCAAACTCGCACCTCTGCAGCTACAGTCAGCCCAGAACATTCAGAACTTGGTCCGCAACCACCAGCTTCCCTATTTTTGCCTTTGCTTACAACTCAGAGCCAAGCAAAGAAAACTGAATATGCTCCCCTAAGCACATAGGACGGTCCACTTCTAGTGATACAGGACCAAACGGAACCAAGGAGGTCCAATCTCTCATCTTTTGCTGCTACTGTTAGGGGTGAAAATCAGATGCTCCTAGGACTTGAACTTGGGAAGAATCTTGCTGTGATAACGGAGCCCAAAGAAGCTACCCTGGGGAGAACTACCAGCTAACGTCCAAGTCCCGAAGACCTTGCGCCTTTTTCTCCAGCCCCGTATGCATCCAGCGATCACCACAGCGTCACAAGAGGCAACCAATTTCTGGCGTTTGCTTAAGCCACTAAGAGTTAGTCTGTGTTATTTGCAAACGTAAGAGTCTAGCAATTATCCTGAAGAACACATTGTACGCCCTCACCAGGCCATCAGGTTTTGTACTCAGGACGCTGACTACAGTGGAATTTTTTTATGGATGCAATAAGTGTGCATTTAGGAGAAGCCAAACTGATGCGTACAGACACGGGGCTAAATAAGCACAAACACATCTCCTCGGCACAATTCCGATTTCAGGTGCCACTGTGAGGGACGCTTCCATGCCAGCTCACGCTTCCATGAGTCATCTGAGCCTTCCTCAAAGCCCCAGGAGCACATCTGCCAGGGCAGAGTGCAGCCTGGAAGAATGGAGAATTCTTACCCCCAGGAGCAACCTCCTCCAGCAGGGGTTGTTTGGATAAACACCCCGCCTTCCTATCATTCTCATGGGCCCATTAACTGCCTCTCAGAGGGCCCGGCAGGATGGAGCCTCCACTGTGTAGAGCAGCAACGTTGAAAATGCACTGTTACATTGGCTTTTCTTGGCCTCCCGTTTCCTGCTCCCTCCGCCTTGTTTCTTCTGGGAACATCTTCCCAGCCGATTACCTGCAGGTGACAATGCACCAGTAAAACCTCCGGTGTAGCAGTGAGGAGGGCTACCTGTGGGATCAGCTCTACTGGGAAGACAGCATCTGAGCTAGACCTGAAGATGGGTTTAACTGTGTTTGAGGTATCAGGTGGGGATAAACAGTCCATGCAGCAGGAACAACATGGCACCAGGAAAGCATGGAGGAGGTCAACACCTACAGCCAGACTTCCTGGAGCATGTGTATGGACGACCCGCAAGGCTAAGCTGGGTTCTTTTTTTTTTTTTTTGCGGTATGCGGGCCTGTCACTGCTGTGGCCTCTCCCGTTGCGGAGCACAGGCTCCAGACGCGCAGGCTCAGCGGCCATGGCTCACGGGCCCAGCCGCTCCGCGGCATGTGGGATCTTCCCGGACCGGGGCATGAACCCGTGTCCCCTGCATCGGCAGGCGGACTCTCAACCACTGCACCACCAGGGAAGCCAGCCCTGAGCTGGGTTCTTGAAAGCTAGTGGGAGACAATTTTTTTGACAGTGGGAAAGTGTAGAGGTTTCGGAACCAGGAGAAGAATCTGAATTGACGCGCAGGCTCAGCGGCCATGGCTCACGGGCCCAGCCGCTCCGCGGCATGTGGGATCTTCCCGGACCGGGGCACGAACCCGTGTCCCCCGCATCGGCAGGCGGACTCTCAACCACTGCGCCACCAGGGAAGCCAGCCCTAAGCTGGGTTCTTGAAAGCTAGTGGGAAACAATTTTTTTGACAGTGGGAAAGTGTAGAGGTTTCGGAACCAGGAGAAGAATCTGAATAGAGACTTTTAAGGACTAATTGGGCTGCAGTTTGAAAGGAGTTTGAACTAAGATCAGAGGGGAGGGAGGGAGAGAAACAACAAAAAGACCAAAGGAAAGGGAATTGCACGTGATCGCCACTTGGAACTTGGTTCAGTTAAAAACAGCTACAAAAGTAATTTGAGACATACATAGACTGAGTTTTAGGTTATACTGAAGATTTTAGATTTTTGTTAAGGGTAACAAATGTGTTATGCTTACCAGTTGCACAACTTCCTGTTTTGGGGATAAGTGCTAAAGTATATAGGGTTCAAGTGTCATGATGTCTGCAACTTACGGCCCGATGGCTATTAGGTACACACAGAAAATAAACATAACAGAATAGTAACTACTGGATCTAGGTGATTATAATCTTAACTTTCAGTATACTTGAATATTTACAATAAAATTTGTTCATAATAAAGAGAAATAGAAGGGAGTCTTGTAATGAACATGCTCAAAATATCCTTTCCCCTTGCCTTTGCTTATCGGGAGTATTTACTGTGGCCGAAATTGTTGGTTATCTTCCCAAAAGCCATCCTCCCTTTTGTCTTACAGGGCGCTGCTTTGATTCAAACGTGCCAGGGCCTCAGGGAGTGAATCATAGTTGTTCCAAAACACTCATAGCAATATCACCCTCCTTTACCAGATACTCACTTTCCTTCCCTCCCTTGTAGCTAGGGGACCATGTGACACAATTCTAACCAAAGATATATAAGGGGAAGTCAGCTACAGATCTTATAGTTGTTGCTCAAGCTTTACTCTCTAATTCAAAAGTAGTGAGGGTAAAAGATAGCTCTTTTCTCTTTAGATGCTATCACGTGAGAAGTGGTTATGGAGCAGTGGCAGCTATCTTGCTACCATGAGGAAAAGTCCTAGAGAATTCAGAGATGCTGACCCAGGGCCCTGTCATCATTGAGTGGCCAAAAGAACCCTAAATTGTCTCCAGAGTTTTTTATGATGTGAGATGATTAAATAACTTTAATTCAGTCACTGTTAAGTCACCGACTTTAATTAAGTCACTTTGATAATAGCTTTGTAAGGTAGTTTGATATCAGGAAGTGTGCTATGTCCTGCTTTATTCGTCTTCCTCCCGATTGCTTTGGCGATTCTGGACTCTTCTGTGGTTCCAAATGGAAGTTAGGATTGTTTTTACTGCTTCTGTGAAAAAAAGTCATTGGAAATTTGATAGGGATTGCATTGAATCTATAGATGGGTTTTGGTAGTATGGAACTTTAAAAACATTAATTCTTCTGATTCATGAACATGGAATATCTTTCAATTTGTTCTTGTCTCCTTCAGTTTCTTTTATCAAAATCTTGTAGCTTTCTGCATGCAGACCTTTTAGCTCTTACAAAGCCACCGTTGACTAACAGTGTTACTTGCAGGTAACAATCCCCTAAATAATAATCGGCTTATCTTCCTAAGGCTGCAGGAAAATTAATTAATTAGGTTTGTGATTTCTTTCATGTGGTACCTACAAAATGGAACTGAAAACCCAAATTGAGGACCTAGACATTATCATGCTAAGTGAAGGAAGTCAGACAGAGAAAGACAAATATCCTATGATATCACTTACTTATGGTTACCAGAGGGGAAACGAGGGGAGGGTTACCTAGGATTCTCAATAATATAAAACACGATGATGGTGATAATCCCAAGAGACTATTAGAAATCTGCCAGACTGGTAAGGGAGCTAAAGGTGTTTCTCCATTTTTAACAGCCATTCCAAATTGGATGTTAAATTGTATCCCCAAAGCCCACTAGGAGCAACTTAGAGTGTTTGTGGCAGCCGACATTCGGCGGCTGTGCCTTGCAGAAAACTGTCAGCACAGCTTCCTCGGACTCGGGCTCACTTGGGTCTAAGATTGACTCTGAATATCATTTGCTGTCAGTTTTCTTCCTATTCACTTTCTCAGGATTCTTCTTCCCATGTTTAAAAGTATGCATAAATTCTAAAAACCTCGGGAGCCTATATGGAGTACACAGTGGGTTATGTATGGTGATCACTTCCCTAATGGTTAAATGTTTATATTTAATATGTTATATATTTTTTGTGAATATGATTTTTAGTGATCACAGAATAAAGTTTGCCTAAAAAATTTAAAAATAAACAAAACTTTAAAAATAGCAGTTTGTGTGGGGCTTCCCTGGTGGCGCAGTGGTTGAGGGTCCGCCTGCCGATGCAGGGGACGCGGGTGCGTGCCCCGGTCCGGGAGGATCCCACATGCCGCGGAGCGGCTGGGCCCGTGAGCCATGGCCGCTGAGCCTGCGCGTCCGGAGCCTGTGCTCCGCAACGGGAGAGGCCACAGCGGTGAGACGCCCGCGTAAACAGAACACGGCTCAGGAGTTGTTTACATTTCACAGAGACAGCAAAAACAATCCAAATTCACGTCAATATACACAGTAACGGGACCCCAAACAGCTGATAAGATGCGTAAGTATATTATCGGGCAGATCACTGCCCCTCCTGTGAAGGGTTATAGATGAAGGCTTTAGGATTGAGGGCACCAGCTACGAATCCCTGCACATCACACACTACTGATGGTCCCACAACATCCTTTCAGCTCTGTAGACACATGCCCCCCACCTCCAGGATAAAGACGACTTTTTCCGGTCCGATTTGTAGCTAGATACAGCGGGGTAATTAGGTCCTTAGGTTTTGATCCATGGGACGTGAACAACTTTGTGGGTCTTGCATCTGTGAATCGGATCACTTTCCTCCATGAACGTGAGGACAATACACAAAGGACACGGAGCCACAAGATACAACGAAACTAGGTCCTTCTGGATGGCATCATGGGACAGAGCCACCTAACCATGCAAGACCACACACCTGCCACTGGACTGCTAGGTCCGGTAACGATAAATATCTCCTACCTTGTTTAAGTCCCTGCATGTTTGGTTCTTGTTGACATGGCAGATTGGCCTGTACCCTAAGCAATGTATTTGATTCAGCCATGGGATTAAGCCTTCTGTTTGGATGACGCCATTGGATCCTATACCTAGTTCTCGGAGTAAGGTATTATTGTTTAATGCCTTATTATTATTATCGTCATCATCATTTCTACTTTACTGATTAAAAAAATAAAGCAGAATTTATGTAAGATGTGTGGGATCACACAGTTAGAAAATGTCTAACTGGTCTTGAATCCAGGTTTTCCAAAAACAAATACCATGATGTTTTCCGATTGGCTCAACGAAACAGGTGCACCAATATTTCTAGTACATTTGCGATGAGATTATAGTGCTAGAGGATTATGTAACAGAACCCCCAAGACTAATTTGGTCAGAGACCACCACAAATGAAGAAAGGCATCTAGGCATTTCACCCAGTAATCTTTCCTATAGCCCGATAACACCCAAGGGATGAAAGATAAAGGATGTGTGGATTTAACTTTCTCACCCAAGACTCAGATATAACTGTTAGGATCCACGCAGAGCACTGGGCTTATGAGACGCAGCTGCTGAGTGATCATCCATTTCTACATGGAACAGAAACCCTCCTCTGTCTGAATTGCTGTCTTCTCACCATAGAGGAGAGAGCATCCTGTCATTCAGAGCAAATCTAAACATGGTGCACGTGATTCCAATGCTGGATTTTTTTTTTTATTAAGCTGGATTTCGTGACCCCAGGCTTGACCTACGTCTACAATTCAGTAAAGTAAAATATTTTTAATCTCGAGCATTTTTGAAGTCATTTCATTGGCATCTCTTCGTTAAGGACTCCACGGAATGTTGCAAGATTGGATTTGGGATTTCTGTTCTAAGGCAATTTTCCTTGAACTATGGAGATATTGCTTATCTCCCTCCTTCTCCTTAGTCATCGTTCTTGAAGGACAAAGTGACCCAATGAAGAGAGAACCGCATGAGGTTGAAAGAAAAAAAGTACTGGAGAACAATCCAGCAATACATCAAAGTACCATTCTACCACACCTGCTTGTGAATTACAGTTGATCCCCGAACAGGGTAGGGGTTAGGGGTGCCAACCCCCCCTGAGCAGTCAGAAAAATAATGTAACTGACCATGGATCCTCCAGGGTTGCAGATGGTACAGGACTGTAATATTCGCTATTGAAAAAATCCTCACGCAAGTGGACCCACACCATTCAAACCCATGTCGTTCAAGGGTCAGCAGTGTATGTCACCTTCTTGTGACTTTTAAGAGGCTGGGCTTCCTCAAGTTGGGACACTGGCCCCACCCCCTAGAAAAAAAGCAGACAGACCACCCCCCCTCCCAAGTAGGAACCCCATCCTTAAATAGGATTCTCTACTGAGGAGAAAAGGAAAGAGGGGAGACACAGCTGAGGGGCAATGGGCTGGCGTTTACATCAAGACGCTGTTTCTACCCAACGCATCACCATCCTCAAACATCCTCTCCCAGAGGCAGAAAACATCAGCATTTTAAAGAAGGGAGAGCAATTAGAACCAAAGAGTGAAAATTCTAACCTATTATTGTTCCTGGCTCAGCGTAAAATTTTGTGAGTCAGTCCACACACAGCCTGGTCCAAGGTCCATGCATCTTTGAACAAATCTAGGTGGCTTTCCATCCTGTTCTCATTTGCTTAGAGATATGAGAGCCCTTGTACCCCGTATCTTCCTGTTTTGTCTCATTTATATCTCATTTTTTAAGCAAAATAAGAACTGTTTTCTTGTGTATAATTTTACCCATATTAATATATAAACTTTAAAAATTGGAAGAAATGACTACTTTCACCAAAAATAATCTAAGTTACAGCAGCATGTTCACAGTCCATTACTTAAACCCTGGACAGTCATCACTGACCTATATTTCAGTTTATCAAGAAGTCATCATTCAAGCTGCGTTAATTAGGCCATGATACAGTTAACTTTATCTTACTTTCATTAAGTCAATCTAAGACACTATGTTTTCCTTCAGCAAACGCTCCCTTTTTGTCGCAAAGACATGTCCCCGACATATTCATCTTACTGTAATGTGCAAACTTTATATCCACAAGAGTTGCCTCAAATTACTTTCACCTTGGAAAGCCACAAAGGTGTGAGGCCACCTGTTCAGTGAGTTTTTAAATAGCAATAATTCAGAGCAAAACAATTAACTTTCATACAGGCAAATACACGGTGTGGAAGGAAAGGAAATATTCAGTAACGGGGGTTGAGAACAATTTCTTAAGATGAAGCCAGGGGTGGTGATGCTCATATATTCAGAACCATCTTGTGAGGGTAGATTATTTGCACATCAGAGCCGAGCTGTAATAAGGGGGGAGGGTGGCGATGCTGTGACAGTCAGGAGAGTTTGCTGGGAACTTGACTCATTCAATGGATGTGGTCCAAGGCGAGGTGAAGAGACCCCGGTGCTCTGGGTACCGTGAAGCATCCTTGTCATTCTTCCTCCGGATTCTGGGGATTCTGACTTCAGCATCTGGAGTTTGGTCCATTCTGTTGGCTGAGTTCCTTGCTTCCTTTGGTTCTTTGGTCTGAGGCCCAGGGAAGCGCTGGCTTGGTTCCCAGTGTAGTCCTACAAATACCTACTTCCATTTCTATCGTCAATGTACACGCAGTGCCTTTAGTAAAGGCTCTTAAATTACAGCATCCATCAAAACGGCCAGGAAGGCTCATCGTGCTTGCCAGTTCCTGGGCCCACCTACTGCAAGAGATTCTGCTTCAAAGGTTCAGCATGGGGCCCCAGGAACTGCATCCTTGTTACACAGGAACCCAACAAGATCCTGATGCAGGTCACGTGAGGCTCACCATCTACGATATGTGGGTCCGACCTATTCCTCCTGGTCTTTTACAACTAGATTTTGTGATGCTCTCTCTGGTTCCACCTCTTTTCCCTCCAACTAGGATACTTCCTCCCAGCTGAGACAGCCCCCTTTTGTTGAGCACCTACAGTTTGTCAAACAGGATGCTAAGAACTTCGCTTGCGTTATCTCATTGAATCATCGCAACGATCCTTTGAAATGGGTACTCTTCTTTTTCACCATTTGATAGAAGAATAAAATGAAGCTTGGGGGTCAAGTCACTTGCCTAGGGTCCCAAGCAGAGGCAGAGATCAGACACAAATCCAGGTCTGCCTGGAATCAGAATCCTAATTTCATCACTGCCTCCATCGTTTTAATCCTGATTCTAGACTCTGCTTTCTTCTTCAGCATGCCCCATCCTTGTGACCTGGAGAAAACTAGTATATTTACCTATAAAGTCAGGGGATCTGGTCAAGTTTCCACCCATCTCTGGAGTCTTAAGACGCTGAGCTGAGTTCACTCTATTTCCCCACCTAAAAACCCTTCAACTGCGTTAGATTCAACACAACCCACTTCTGTTAAAAGTGATCATTTGTCAGAGTCTACGATTGCCAGGTCTTTTTCAGAGCTCTGGGGACACAAAATGAAAAAGACAAAGTGCCTGCCTTCACGCAGTCAACTGAAGTCTAGCAGGGGAGACAGACGGGTCCAAAGCTATTATGTCACCAGGAACTGGGGTGAGCTTCAGTGATTGTACCCATGCTGAGACAGGAGCAAAGGAGCTGGGATTCGGGAATGAGGCATCGGGAGGGCTTTGTAGAGAAGCCAATATTGAAGGAGTTTTTTAAGCATGCAGATAGGATACATATTCAAATAATAGCTATGCTATATAACTGAACACTAGCAGTGCACCCATCATGCACCCTACGTGCATTTTCTCATTCATCCCCGTGGCAGCCCTGTGACTAGGTACCTCAGCATCCCCACTTGGCAGATGAAAGCCTGAGCCTTGCAAGGGTTCACTCATCAAGCCAGATCTCAAGCCAGAGATCACCCGGCTGCATGATGGGCAGTTCAGGTTCAAACTCAGGCAGTTGGATTCAAGAGTGCAGGGGTTATAGCACAGGGAGATCAGCTCGGTGCTTTGTGACCACCTAGAGGGGTGGGATAGGGAGGGTGGGAGGGAGACGCAAGAGGGAGGAGATATGGGGATATATGTATAGCTGATTCACTTTGTCATAAAGCAGAAACGAACACACCATTGTAAAGCAATTATACTCCAATAAAGATGTTTAAAAAATTAAAAAATATATGTAGAAAAAAAAAGAGAGTGCTGGGATTGAAATAACAAAGAAAGGCATGTGAAACTCCAGCGTGATCAGGAAGCGTTGGGTAGTGCCATGAAGACCTGCACATACTGAAGGGCGCAGAGATGGGAAGTTCGGTGAGGGCAGATTTGGGCGGGCATAGGGGTGCAGGCTGAGAAGTTAGCATTTACTACAGCTCAGATTCTATGGATTTTTTTTTTTTGGCAGCATCACGCAGCATGCGGGATCCTAGTTCCTAGCCCAGGGATCAACCCCCCGCCCCTGCCGTGGAAGTGCAGAGCCCTAACCACTGGACAGCCAGGGAAGTCCCGTCCCAGATTCTAGTTCCTCCGTAAAGCCAGTGCACCCCAGCCTGCGAGGGTCTCCCCTTTCCCTGGATTCTCAATCTGGGATGAATATCACAGCTCTCCTGTCTCACTGGGCATTCTTCTCCTATGGCATGAATTGGGTCGTCTAAGCTGGGGTTCGTCAAGATTGGAGACACTCTGCTCTATATCCCAGGAGGCTGTAAGTTAGATCACACAGGCTCCCTTATCCATTATCTCATTAGTGAATCTAAGAAGTGAATTTCTGATCTCAAAGATAAGTCTTTAATGGTGGCAGGTCAGAGGATGGGTAGAGAAAGATGCTGGAGTCATTCATTCCCCTGACTTCTGCCATGTTTGGGCGTGGTCCATGTGCTTCTAGACAAGATCACGGTGTTGCCAGGCTGCCATTCCCAGGGTTGTGCCTCCCGCTGGGCACTGGCCCCCCCTCTATTGCTTTGCCCCTTCTGGCCTGGGGGAGGTAAGGGCTTCCCACACTGGCTAGCCTGAGCACTCCACATAGTATTGTTTCATTGGACAGACCTTCCCACATCACTGTCAGTGGTCCTTTCCTTAAGCTACTACAGTCTGGGTACCAGCTCTTTCCTTCTGAGATACTAACTAGTACAGGTTGGTTTGGTTTTGTTTTCTTCAAACTTCAGAACCCGTCAATATTTCTTGTTGAAGGAATATTTCATTTATCCTCGAGCTAAGCCTGCAGGCCAGGGTCTACTGAATGTCTGGCCCTTCCTCAAATACCATTTCCCTTCAGCTTCTCAGGAGAGGGGTCACACCATGTGGTTTGGAGCACCTTTCACTCCCAACCAAGGGAAGAGCCTCCAGACCAACGATTGCCATTACACGGGCCTCTCCACAGGCACACATCTACACACACACACACACACACACACACACACACACACACACACACACACACATCTTTAAGAGTCGGCACAAGCATTCTCTGATGGATGAGGACTGACCACAGAATATATATAACAGAATCATTAGAATAGGGGCAAGTTCTGTAAGCAAGACCACAAAACACTTCTGTGCAGCTGGAGTGTCCCTCTGGAAGAATCCCTTCCAGACAATCTATGGGATGAGTCCCTGCTGTGTTGGTTTTGCCAACATGTGGGTGGTCTCCCGTGGCAGAGCTTGGGAAGCTGCTGGAACAGATGGCTGGAAAGAAGCCATGAAGCATCCTCCGGGTCTCCCAGGAGCACATCTCCGCTTGTGTAATGAAAGGAGCGGGTCTCTGCTACAAAGTAGGCAGTTTCAGTGAAGCAGGGGAGACACCGAGATGTCAGAGGGCTCCGCGTCCGTGTGGGCTGGCACTGCTTAGGATGACATCATAGGACACCAGATTCAGCCTCTTCAAGGGTTTTCACAAGAAAATGACTCACACATCATGCTAAGTCTTCGACAGACTTTACTGAAAGTTTGGTGGGTCGTGGAGCCAGGTCCTGTCACTGAGTACAAATGCCTTTCCATCAATTTGTTTTTTCTTATCCCCTCTCCCCACCCTCTCCGATCCCCCTATGCCTCCTGGATGGTGGCCCCTGGAGTTGGTCACCAAGTACTTCCAGGTCTCCACCTCCAAGGTGTGGCGGGGTAGGGACCATAGGACTGGCTCCGCTGGTGGATCGTAACTGAAAGTGATGTCTATTGTGTCTGAGAGGGGCAAGTTCATTGCCAGCTTAACACTCTCCGGAGCTCTTTTTCCCTCTTCTACAGTGACTGGGGCAGAGGGAAGGATGGGTACACATACACCTTCACACTCTATAAATATGCCGCAACTAATCTCATAGAAAACATGAAGAAATCATAAATTGACTAAGTTTTTCTGCCGTTTTGGACGATCAGAGCTTAACATCAATGTTGAATTATATGAAAAGAAAGGTTACGTTTCTTTCAGTGGGGTCAGTGTGCTGAGTTCCATACCCTCTGCAGAGAGATTCTAGGACAGGCTGTCAAAGAGAATTCCATTTTCTCCATCTCAGTACACATACTCCACTGATTCGTGGCTCAGGGAACAAAGAAGGTACAGCCGGCAAAGATAAGTCTAACGTCAGAGCATTAAGAATCACTGCTTCTGCCTGGTGACAGATGAAGACAGGCTAACACGGTACATTAGCTAAAGCACCAACTCACGCAGGGACGGTCTGTAGCTCGGTAATGCCTGCTGGGAGTGTCCACTGACCAAGCACACGGAAGGCACTGGAGAATCCTCGGCCTCAGCACTTTGGACCCATTGTCTCGCTCCATCCTCAAACCCACAGACTCCACATCTACTCAGGGAAACGCCGGCACCAAAGCTGACTACGATAGTTGATTTAATAGTCTATAAATCAAGGTCTTGCAATGTGAGTGACTCCAAACTAATCGTATCAGCTGTTACACTGTTTCTCCCTGACCAGGGGACACTCACGTTCAGATCAATTTGCTTGTCTCTGGTCTCCTTGAATCTGGACCTGAAGCCCTGAGTGGTGATAAGTGATGAACACTCTAAGTTTTCCAGTATTTTTTTAGTGAGTGAAGTAAGCAGGAGGGGAAAACAAAGAGAGAATCTTTCTGTCAGCGGTTACTCGGTGACGAGATGGCTGATTCGTTTTTACCTTGAACAGAGCCTGGGGAAATTAATTCGATGAGCATCTCATCTCTGCCGGCTCGGTGAAACTTCCCTAACTTCCCAATCAAAGGGCTCATCGGAGGGCATTGTTAAGAACACAAACTCCAGGTTCTACCCTGGGAGACTCTAGTTCGTGAGGTGTGACATGGGGCAGGGGAACAGTCACATTTATGAAATCTTCATGTCATTGTGAAGGTCGGGCCAATGAGGGGAACTCTGCCACGGGAATGCGGGCAGGTTGAGATGGGCAGCTGTGCCGCTCTTCTCTCTGACCTGGAGAGATTAATAGCACGAACCACGGAGAGCTGTTGTGATGATTCAAGGGAATTCACTCACTCGACGGGCATTTAGTGAGCACCTGCTGAATGCCTAGCATTGAGCTGTGAGCACAGCACGGATGGATGGACAGTTATACATCACTCATACCTGAAGCTGAGGCTGTCACATGAGAGGCACATGGCCCAGTGGGAGGGGGCTCAAGTGGGACCTGGGGGGCAAGGGGTACAGCAGGCTGGGGGCATAGGAGGTGTCCCTGAGAGGCAGCCTGGGTTGAAGGCCAATTTTGTGTGTCAACTTGGCTGGGGCACAAGACGCCCAGGGAATGGGTGATGCATTATTTCTGGATGTGTTTGAGGGTGTTTGTAGCAGAGATTAGCATTAAATGGACAAAGTGAGTAAAGCAGATGCCCTCCCCGTGGGAGGTGGGGATCCTTCAATACGTTCAGGGCCTGGAGAGAACAAGGCAGAGGAAGGAAGGATCTCCTCTGAGCTGGAATATGGATCCCCTTCTGCCCTCGGCCTTCCTGGCCCCCAGGACTTCAGACCTGGACTGGAATCTTCCCCAACAGCTCTCGGGTTCTCAAGCCTTCTAGCCACAGCCACCAGCTCTCCTGGGTTTCCAGGTATGTAGGAAGATGTCCTGGGACTTCTCAGCCTCCGTAAATCACACGAGCCAACACCTTACAAGTCCCTTTAATCCATACACACACCCCGTGTTGGTTCGGTTGCTATGGAGCCCCTAACAGCCCCTGCCCTGGGGCTGAAGAGTCAGGATCAGCCTGGTGGGGAAGGTTGGTGGGAAGAATGCCCCAAGCAGAGGCCTGAATCCAAAGACACAAGGCCAGTCCAGGTGTTACCGACCAGGCTTCTTGGCCTCCTTAACCAATAGAAATTGATCAGAGGCCAGACCAGAAGCTCAGGCAAGGCTTTACTGGGGCCCCTGCTGCAGCAGGGGGGAGTGAGAACAAACAACAGCTTCCCTTGCGCACCTCGGGGGCGTGAGCTTATTCCTTATACCGGGTGAGGGTAGGGGTGGGTCCAGGGGTCGGGCTGGAGGCGTGGCTCAGGTGGTCTGCCCACCCCTTAGGTGGTGTTGAGAGCAGGGGGCATGTGCAGTGCCCTCCTTTTGCCCCCGACCCCCTGATTTTGCTCCTGGCTCTTCAGAAGTGGCAGCTGGGGTTTCTGGTCTCTTTGTATCTTTTGTCCAGAATTTGTCCCAACTGTGCATGCACGCAGTTATTTTTAGTGCCATACAGTTTCTCTGTATCCTGTCGCTCAAGGAGAGGTGAGTCCAGGTGCAAGCACTGCAGCAAAGGGTCCCAGGTCCCAGCCTGTGTCACGGGGACCAGGCCGAAGCACAGGGAGGAGAAGACAAGGGCCACCTGAGGAGTGGCCGGTCCCCACCCAGCCAGCAAAGGAAAACCCTGGAACCGCTTTCAGGTGGTGAGTGATGAGAGCACATCTGCTGCCCTTAGAAACAAGGATGGAGGTGGTCCCAGTGCACTTAGACACCAGTCCAGCCCCCACTGAATGTGACCCAGTGGTCTCCCCGGCACCTCCTGTGCCTCCAGGCTCTTCCCTTTTTAGGGGTGCCCTCAGTTGGGCTGTCAACAGGAGACTCTGGCTTTGGTCTTGAGCCCCTCCCCCGACAGGCTGACCCTCTGGCTCTAACCCCCCTGTGCCCCAAAACCCCTCCGCTCACAGGTCCCAGGACTTCCCTTTCTCCACCGATTAAAATCCCCTCTATTCCTCATGGCGCAATGCCCTTTCACATAGAAAAGTGTCCCTAAGTCTCCTGGATGGAGGTGCTTTCCTCTTCTCGGTGATACCACCTCCATCTCTCTGTTGATGCATCTGGGACCCTTAGGGTAATTATCTGTGCTCACAGCTGTCCACACGCTGAGCTCCTGTCGACCGGGACCCGTGTCTTGTTTACTGCGGTCTCCCAGAGTTCAACACAGACTCAGAAGTCCAATCCCAGAAAGAAAAGGTGACAAAATGAAAGACACACACCGTTGAACACAATTGTAATGATGGGTGGATGCAAGAAAGAAAGAAATGGAAAAGAATATTTAAAAAAAAAAAAATGAAGGGACTTCCCTGGTGGCCCAGTGGTAAAGAATCGGCCTTCCAATACAGGGGACGCGGGTTTGATCCCTGGTCAGGGCACTAAGATCCCACATGCCGCGGAGCAACTAAGCCCTCGCGCCACAACTACTGACCTCGTGAGCCTCAACAAGAGAGCCCTCATGCCTCAGCTACAGAGCCCACGTGCTCTGGAGCCCATGCGCCGCAGCTAGAGGAGAGGAAAACCGCACGCCGCAACTGGAGAGAAGCCCGCGTGCCATAACAAAAGATCCCGTATGCCTCAACTAAGATCCAGCACAGCCAAAAATAAATAATAAAATAAATAAATAAATAATA